>NC_065542.1:19114727-19433060 GCF_932294415.1 Quercus robur
AGTATTTAGATACAAAAACATTAGTTTGTTTGTGATTTAAAAAATTTATTAAAAAAAAAAATGAGCTTGTTTGAATTATTCATGATTGCTATTTTTCACCTTAAAAATTACCAAATTTATCATATTCATCATCATCGATACGATTAGTGATTCATTTTTGACTCATACATTAGGTGAAAGCAAATCAGTTCCCGACAGCAGATGGGATAAGCTATCTTGAAACCAAACATTTGCTTCTCCTAAACTATAGCCAGTCACTGGTCTATTATCTACTTCGCAAAGCAAAAGGTTTCTCAATTGAGGGGCATCCCGTTGTTCGGAGCCTAATAGAGACAAGATTGTTTTTGGAGAAGGTTTGGATTTGTTTCCATTTATCCTTATCTTCTAATAACCCCGTGTTATGCCTATTACAGAATTGTTCTCTCTATTTATGACAGATACGACCAATTGACAAAAAACTCCAATACCAAATCCATAAGCTTACAAGGGTTGCCACAGATACAACAGAAGTTGTAGGTCCAAGTAAAAAGGAATCGGATGCCTCCAAAAGGATAGAGGATCCATTGATGTATCATCCAAACCCTGACATGCTTGTTCCCCAATACAATATAGTACCTCCGGTGAGTCAAGATATTGAAGTATCAAGTTCAGATATTAAGTTCCTCTCTTTTAAACTATCTTTTACCAAAATGAGAAACAAACTTGTGATATTTGTTTTCTAAGATTATGTTTATATGTTTTAGGAAGGTGGTGGTGGTGTGTATCGACCCCCCAAACTTGTCCCTGCTGTTATGGAGGAAGATAAAATCTCAAAGAAGGAAAGGAATGCTTTGAGAAAGGAGAAACAGATGCTTCGACAATCTAGGCAGAGTGATTTTATGCGTGAGATGATGGATAATATGGAGGGGAGACCTGAAGAGGTTAGTTGTGGACTGCTCTTAGGGGGTTACTAGACAATGAATGTCTTCCATGTATGATAATCATGATCTATTGTTGTTGATGGTCAAAATACAGGTCAGAGAAATTATTGGAGCTGAAAGTGTTGAGGTTTCTAGGTATAAGGAAAAAATGGAGAAGCGTGCTCGGCAGGAAGAAGAGCTTTTTACTCGTGCTCCTATGACGAAGATGGAAAAGAAGAAGGAGAAACATTTGAAGAAATCAAGAAATGGGTATGCAGAATAAAAATAATATTGGTTGCAGTGGTTTTCTTATCTCATTTATTGATTTGTATTTGTTAAAATACAAAATGTTTGGTGGTTTATACTGTTTTCGGCCTGACTGTTTTCTCATTTTTTATACCAGGTTGCTAGGTCTGACGGAAAGTTTCTATGATGAAATCAAAGCTTTACCGTTAGAGGATGATAACAGCGAACAAGCAACAGGCTTTGGTTATGGTAGTGGAAATGGGAAACTTAAGAAACGCAAGGTATGTCCTATCTAGTATTTGATTTTTATATTAAGTGTCTTGCATCTATGAATTCACATTTCCCTTGAAAAGTGGTATGTTTGGTAAATGTTATGATGTATGATAAAATGTAGTTTGTAAACCAATGCCCTTAAGGCGTCCATGAACTTTTCCCAAATATTAATTCAAAATTTATAAACTTTGTCTAATATTAGGGTCTCTTCTTTTTTGCTTCTATTCTACCTCTTATGTTTTCTGGTCTCATGGTGGCTCTTCATGGGTCCAAATGATAGGGCTTGTAGAATGGAAAAAGCAGGTACACTTTTGGGGGGGCATGATCAGTAGTGACAATATCATGTTGAGCAAAATATTGGTGTTGGGTCACAAATTCTTCTTGCACTCTTCTTCATAGCACTCATATGGAACTGACTATGCCCTCTTTTTTAGCCTGTAGTACAGAGTCTTTAGATTAAAAGTTGTAAAATAATTAGTATTGATTACCATAACTGATTCAGGTCAGTATTAACTTTTTTTTTTCTTAATTGATAAGTTACACATGTGTTAAGTAGGTCTCGAATCCACAACCTCACCCTTCACCTTGTTCTTACAAAAGGAGTAGATGCCATTGAGTTGGAGCTCATTGGCATACATATTCACTTGCTAAACATGTATAAAATCTTTCAGGAGCATTGAACTACACCTTTTCATTGGATTTTCCATGTTCATGTAGTACATATGCATAATTTTTTTTTTTTTCACATTTTGTGCAAAAAGTTTCTGGTCTGCATTTGAACTAGGTCCTAACATTTGGCCCATTTGCAGAGGAGGTATTGAGGAACTAGAAGTTGAAATTTTGTTTTGTTGAGCAATTGGGATTTAGAGCTGGATGACAGTTTTGCGCTGGTTGAGGTAGTAATTGAGGTATAAATGGCTGTGTATGGAGCAATTTTGTTTACTCCCCATGAGACACATTATTTTGCAAGATTTTTTTTCTTTGCTTGCTTAGATGAAAACTATACAATATTTAAGTAAGTTTCAAGTTTGATCTCAATTTTCTTGCTCTCTTAATTTACGTGTGCCATGGCTAAGGCATTTGTTGCTGGCTAATTAATTGTACATGTTCCCTAATCCTCAAAAGTGTGTGGCGTTCTCTTCTTCAATACAGATATCACAAACAAACCTCACCCTTATAGGCAAAGCCATGTGAGGGTGAAGGTCTACTCAATTACCAGTTTCCGCCACAGTTTAGTTGATTGTGCCTTAAATAGTTGCTAAAGGCATATGATGGTTGCAAATAAACCCTTAAATAAAATGAAATGCATATATTTCAGAGTCAAACCAGCATGGAATATTCAAATGCACCCTTTAGTCATAATAAGTAAAAAAACCGAATTACACCATTGATATACACTGTGGTGCCAGTGAATTATAGTAAATCCAACGCTGTACAAGTATATTACAATCTCATCTTAAGGAGCAAGTTTTTAACTGTGATATCACTTCGTTGAAAACTCAGATTTCATCAGCCGACAAAGAAAGTGGTTTCTGAGGATGGAAATTTGATTTACAATGAAATAACTAGTCCTCAGTTACGGGTATATTGTGGAAATGGTTCAAACAAAGAATGGCATTGCAATATGTACCGTTGGATAAAAAATAAAAAAAAATGAGCGGCTTCAAATAATCATATAAGTTAATCCATCTTCAGAGTCTGCTTGGCAGGCTGGGGTATGTTCAAATGGCATGGACCTTAATGTTTCTTGTGTTGAGTTTAGTGGTTCTAAACGTCAATGTGATATCAAGTTAAACGTTCGTTCACTTGTTTAATGACTTTAATCTAACATGACAATTACATTCCCATCCAAAAAAAAAAAAGAATGACAGTTACATTCCAATATGGTCAAACCTAGCCAAAGTTATATATTTTAACCGCAATTCACTCTGCAGATGCATAGAGTAATTGCCTAGCCATACAATTTTATTTTATTAAAGAAACGTTAAAAAGTGAACCAAAAGATCACTTATTCTTTATTTATTTTTTTCTATAGAGACATGCAATGGAGGAGAGATACTGAACTGACACTCGGCCATTTTAGGATATGTTTCATGTCTGAGTCACATCCAGTGGGTTCGGGAGGCAAGCCAAACCCAAAGGTTTTTTCTTTGGGGTTGTTTGGGACATGAATTGAGGAACCGAGAAACAACCCTCATCCAACCCTCATCCTCGTTCGAAAGCCATTTAAGGGTGAAGTCATTAACCTGTTTCAACCACATCATGCCTTAACTACTTGCTGAAGCTGAAGACATATGGTGGTTGTGCCAGTAAACCTTATTAGTGCAATTTTTGCAGGTAAAATAATAAGAAATGCATATATTGCAGAGCCAAACAACAGTGGGATATCCAAATGCATCCTCTAGCCATAATAAGTATAAGAAACCAAATTGTGGTGCCAGTGATTTATAGTTTCTAAATTCATACAAGTATATTATAATCTCACCTGAAGGAGCCATACATCCAATGTGCTAGCACTTTGTTAGAAAGAACAAGTGCTTGGGACCTCAAATTTTCATTAGCCAATCCAGAAAAATAGGTTCTGAGGATGGAAAATTCATGGAAGTATGATTAACAATGAAAATAGTTAATAGTCCCGTTGATATGGAAGAGATGTGCTGAAGAAAAAATCCAAACAAAGAATGGCGTTGCAATATGTACAGTTGAATTAGAAAAGAATAAATAAATAAATTTGAGCTGCTTCAAATAATCATATAAGTTAACCATCTCTGGAGTCATGCTTGGCAGGTTGGGGTATGCTGTAAATTACAAGACCTGATACAAGAATCAAACTGCCTAAGAGGAAAAAGGGGCTCAAGCTAGTGGCCTCTGGAAGATATGGCAATCGAAGGGATAGAATATAAATTGAAATTGGCACTGCAAATATAACAAAGCACCCATTAGCAAAAAGATTGTAGAAAACTATAGATTTGGTCACACATCCATATATATGTGTGTGCACGTGCACATGTAGATGTACACAGCAATACAGCATACAATGAGAGAGAGAGAGAGAGAGAGAGAATACCTGACAACATCACAGTAAGAGAAGAAACAACTGCTGAAGAAATTTTTACTACATTGAGCACGGATATGTTGAAAGCCAAATTGATCGTTATATAAAGCAGTGGAAGCAACGGAGCCCCATCACAACCTGGAAATTTTGACAGATGTAAAAGTTAAAGAATAACTTAAGAAAGGACTAACTTTAAAAAAGAATCAAAATTTCCAAAGGGAAAAGGAGAATTACCCACACATTCTAAATTAAACTACACAAAAGTTACTCATTAGTTCCAACTTGTAAATCTAGCATGTTTCTTCATTGTCTAACCTTCAGTTGTATGGCAGTACTCCAACTTCAGTTGTGTGGCAGTACTCCAACTTAACAAATTTCATGGTAACTTGTAGCTGTTTTGGAATCAGATTTGTTTAAATTTGGATTGTATAACAAAGAGCTGAATATTGATATTAATTTTGAGAATTTCCATAAGTAAGCTTAAGGGTAAAAAAATAAATAAATAAATAAATAAATACTAACCTAATCTATATTGATGGGAGATCTACAGCTTTCAAGTAATCCTCATACGGTATGCTAATTACACAGCATATTGATTGTGTGCATGCAAAGAAAACCCCAAATGCAAGAGAAGTAAAAATTACATATCAAAATAGCTAGATATCAATTAAAATACCTGGCACATTGGCTCCAAAATTAAGAAAGCAACCAGCGCCACTTTTTAGATAAGAAGGCAGTTGGCCGAGCGGTATGCCCTTCACTCTTGACAGGAAAGGTAAAAAGAAAAGCACAAAAAGAGCCTACAAGTCAAAGGAAGAATTCAACAACAAAGAAAAATATTTGATTCAGTATTGATGATCCTGAACATCAAATGGATATACATTGTCTTAGCTAAACTTAATGAACTAAAACTAAAAATGTTATTCTCTACGCTTGCTTTTACTATGTCAATTAAAGTTTATCCATTATAAAATAATCTGCAGATTTTATCTCAAATCTCAAATCAAAACAAACTTGGTATATGGAGCTGAGTCATATAATATGTCACACAGCAGCTTTCTGGACTTGTTACAGTCCCAGATGCAGCCATCAATAGTTCAAGGTAAAGTGTGTGATTTTCCCTAAGGCCTACAGGAATTTGGATCTTATTAACTGTATATCAGATTGACACTTAAGAACTAACCCAAAGAATGGACAATTACCTGGAATCCAGATCCCATAGAATTGACCACAAATATGTCAAGTGACCTTCCCTGCAGGAAAATAATTTGATGACTTTAAGAACTTCTAGTAACAAAATGCACTCACATCAACTACAAATGTTAAACGGCCAGCTATGATATTAAACAAACTTAAAAAATTTAAAAAAATTTAAAAAAAAAAAAGGATTAAAAAATGAAGAACAAATTCCCATACCTTAAGGCGGGTTGCAGCATCAGTGAAAACAAATTCCTGTACACAGTTAAAAATTCAAGTTTAATTAATGTGTTTAAGCAGATTCTAATTGAAAGTATGATATTAGTTCATTTCTGTGACCTTGATAATAGATGCACCAGCTTGAAAAGCACTGGAAGCTATCATTAGCACCGGCCACATAAAATCAACTCCAGATAGCATCTGATCAGCATTAGAACCACTGCAAGTGTGGAAAATACAAACAATAATCAGGGATCCACAAGTGGAACTACATATGTAGAAAGCGAGTCCACAATAATAATGAAAATTGGTAGTTCAAATTATGAAATCAGTTTAAACAGTGCAGATTTTTCCAAGCGCCTCTATAACAGACCAGAAATGATATCAAGTGTCTTCCAGCAAAGGACACAACCAAAGCAAGACACAAAATGACGTGACACCAGAAACTGAAGGTCCCTTTTCACTGTGAAGGATTTTCACTGCTCAGCAACATTTGAAACACTTTCAGTGCTGTCAGCACCAATAACTTCATACCTCAAATTAAAATTTAAGAACACATCCTATTTCGGTAACTTTTTATTTGCTGGTTATCATCTCTCTTTCTGGGGATAGTTGTAGGTTACCAAGCAACAAAATTAATACAAACCAGAAAATGATTAGTGGAAGTCCAATGCAGGGAGGTAAGAAAACAGAAACGGTAATAGATATTCACTAGGAACTGAAATCAAAGAATTTTGGGCTGAAATAAGAGATTGCAAAATTGATTCTTTTGGTGGGTAAGATACAAAACCGTCTTTATTATTTTGATTACCCCATGATAAAATGCAGATACTATACACTTCTTTCTTTTTCACACGTTCTTCAAAACAAGAAAATGTTATAGTACCAGAAATTCTCTAGAAAACAGTTATAGTACAATGTCTGAAAAGTGATCACCCATATGATTAAATTCATCCAATTTCTGGTCTTCCATTATACTATCAATCACCATGCACACCATTAAAGATTTATAGATAGTCAAACCAATCATTTCAAAATAACTCCTGATGATGCCCCTAATAAAATTCATATCCCCGTGCCTTCAACATACCTGGCAACAGCCACCACCACACCAGTAGCTACAAGTAAGCAGCCAGCAATTTGATTGAATGAGTAACTTCTCCCGATGATGGTAGAAAAAGCCAGCTGCCACACCAAAAATGTCTGCAAAATGAAGGGTGCAAAAATCAATATGAAAGAGACATCAGCCACTCAGATGCTTGACAGGAACGGGGCTAAATACTAGCATCCAACTCGTGTAGCATTGCAGAAAACAAAACTAGTCTTACCCACAACCTTTACCAAAAATACTTGCATAGTTGGTATAATCAAGTTTATTTATAAATCATAATTACTCCCATACTCTGTATAATCAAGTTTATTCTCAAGTGTGACAAAAAATACCTGACTCAGTATTGGTATAGCCGGTCCAGGAAGCATGGCTGTAGAATATACATAACATTCAGTATAAAGCCCTTTTTTAACCAAACCATACTACTCAAACTTTTTCCTATTCAGTTTTTGTCGAAACCACCTAAAACCCACTATTCCTTTTTTCACAGTTCATATCCAACCTAAACCAAACAAGAATCCTAGGGAAAGAACATTTTTCACAACCTTTCTCACAACATACTAAAATGACAATTTGTGATTGGAGCAACATGATTTTTACATAGCCCACAACTTACACCACTATCATCACACACCAATCACAATAGGCTACATCAGCAGTTGTGAAAAAAGTTGTGTACCTAGACTTATCGACCACTCACCCCACCCTTTGCTATATAATACATTGAAAAAATACAACCCCAAGTACCAAATGAATTTAACAACACACTTGTACAAGCAGCATTACTCAAGCAATTATACTACTGAAAAAAACCCAACTTTGAAAATTGGCATTTAATTACAGAATCCAAATAAAACTAATATTCCAATACCTCCAGCAGCCATCCCAGTAGCTACTCCAAGAGCTTCTAAGGCACCAATAGCCATGAACCGCCATTTGGGTAGAGCTAGCATTTCATCAGTCACAATTCCAGCCCGGTATCGCATATACAATATTGAAGAATATATAGCCACATAGCTAAAATAATACAAACCCAGTTAGCATTTCAATCACATTATTGTGTGCACCAAATGAATTCCTAAAATATACTTCATTTTTGGGCAAAACAAACCCAGATAGCATTTAAGTCACATTATTGCATGCTCCAAATAAATTTCTTGAAAAGTCAACATTTTTTTTTTGGGGGCAAAACAAACACTTACCCGACAAACAAAAACAAACCCAGGTGACATTTCAATCACATTATTCTGTACCCATAGAAGTTTCTCAGAAAGAATTGATTTTTAGGCAAAGCAAAGCACTTTCCCGGAAAATGAAAGAAACCCAGATAGAATCTCAATTACAATATTGTGTGTCCCAAAGAAATTTCTAAAAAACTATAAATTTTGGGGACAAAACAAAGGAAGCGCTTACCCGAAAGTTGTGAGCTGGGCTAAGAAGAAGGGGTACTGCTTCATGGGCACGAGGGCGAGCTTGTAAAGAACACGGTTGGCAACGGCTAAGGCTATAGTGAGTGAGGAGGTGATGAGGATTAGCTTGGAGTTTGTGGTGGTGGCGGTGGAGTGTGAGTCATGTGGTGAAGCGTGGAGTGTGAAGGGCATGTTTGTGTGGGAACGGTGGTGAAGAAGGTGGGTGGTTGTGTGGGAGAGTTTTGGAATTTGAGGAAATGGTTGTGGCGGTGGCGTTGTGATTGTGGTGAAGATAGAGTGGAAGGTTCGGCTATGGAGTTTGGTGATGCAGCGGCTGTGACTGTGGGGTTGGAGAGATGGGAGGTGGAACTGGGAAGGAGATGAAAGAAACGACGATGATGTGTGAAGGAAGCCCATGAGAGGGACGATATGATCGTACAGAACAGAAGGAATTTGGGTGTGTTCTGCGATGCAGGTTTGTTACCTTGGAGTTGACTCGACAAAACTCGCTATATTGATTTGTCAAATTATAGATTCCAATATTACATTCATCCTAACAATGTGGGTTTTTCAACCCCCCCCCAAAAAAAAAAAAAAAAAAAAAAATCCTAATAATTTGGGAAATGGCAAGAGCGTTGTAGTTTAATTGAAATCTTTTCGCATATAAAAGGCTAGTTTTAGTCCGTGTGTTTAAATAATAGTTTTAAATTTTTTTTGAAAATACATGTGAGTGAAAAAATGTGTGAAAATACGTATAATATTGTTTAAAAACTGAAAACATGTGTTTAAACTAGGGATGACAATGGGGCGGGGCGGGACCGAAAGATGAGGTCTTCGTCCCCGTCCCGAATGGTTTTGTCTTACCTCATCCCCACCCCACCCCGCCCCACCCTGTATGGCGGGAAAAACTTTCTCACCCCATTCCCGCCCTTTAGGGCCCCGCAAAGCCCCGCCCCACTCCGTAAAACTCTACTTTTTGTTAATTTGCTCTACAACTAGTACAATTTTTTTAATGAAACCTATTTCATTAATAAAAATATACTTAAAATTACAACTAAATTTATCCCATCAAATCAAATCAATTTTTAGAAAAAATTGAATAATATATCCAAGTGTTTAACAAGACAATCATATAAATAAATAAATAAATAAATCTCATAGTATAACACATAACAAAATAAAGGTAAAGAACCACATTGAATAGAATAAAATAAGCTAATATTGATATGGTTATTTAAATAGTGGGGTTTTAAAGTATGAAAAATTTACAATTATAACTCTTAACAACGTGGGGTGAGGCGGGGATGGGGAGGGGCGGGGTGGGGTGGGTCTAAAAAGTTTAAACCCATTCCCGCCCCGCCCCATGGTGCGGGGCTAAAATCTTGCCCCATCCCCGCCTCACCACTTTTGCGGGGTGGGGAAAACCTGCGCAGGGCGAAGCGGGAAGGGGCGGGTTAAGCGGGGCAGGGAAAAATTGTCATCCCTAGTTTAAACACATATACCAAACAGCCATGTTTGAGAGTTTTAAGGGAAAAATGTTTAGAGTTATGAAACTAGTGCCATGTTGTAATTATCACAAAAAAAAAGTGAAAAAATTAATAAAATATAAGTATTGGATTTGATAATTATTATAGTAAATTAGTAGTAATAATTATTAATAAGTATAAGTATTTTAATGATACTTCATTATATTATTATTGTGGGGGTAAAATTCGCCAGTCAACGTTGGGCCATGGTACTCGTACTAAGCTCAACCACAATAGGAAGCGAAGACACGGGCAGAGGACCCCCCAGCCCAATCATGTTGGGCCGGGCTTGCTTAAGGGGCGTCCGAGGAGGAGTACCTCCTCGGACGCACCAAATGGGAGCCCGATTCACACCTTTTACACGGTGAAAGGTCATCCAAATATCAAGGGAAAATGCAGGACGTTCAGGGGGCAACCACAACTGCCGCATTAAATGCAAGGAAACTACTTTTCCAGCCGCATTAATGTAGAAAGGATAGGAGAACAGAATTATTTTGGCCAGTGCAACTCACAAAAAAGATGGAGGATGTCCTATGGGACAGGCACTCAAGTAGAGGCCCAGATGATTAACAAGTGTAGGGTCATTATCGTTCGAAGGATGCTATATAAGAGAAGAAAATCCCCATGGCCAGGGGATCGGGAAAAAAGAGGAGAAAAAAGGGAGAAAGATAAAGGAGTTCTGTGAACAAAGCATAAGATACAGCCCCACGGACTGTTATCCCAAGAAGCTTAAAGGAATATCCCCACGTCCAAATGGTTGCATGACTTGCTTATAACTACGTTTACTCTGTCAAGACCTAATTCTGTAACCTACTCTCTATAAATTCATTGTTGAGGGTCTTTTGGGCCAGAATCGCTTGCCTGTTGGGCCTGAGCCCCAAAAACCGCCCTTACAATTGGCGTCGTCTGTGGGAAGAACTTGTGTCTCGACAAGTGAAACAATAAGGGATGGAAGGATCAGGTCCGCGCCAAACCGGACGTGCAGAATCTCAACGACAGGACAACTTTCTAAATCTCGAACGAGCGAATGACCAAGATAATCAACAAGAGGGCAGTGTGAACACCTCTCACACGAATAGAAGCCGCTCAAAAGGGAAGGATCACGCGTCCTACCAGCACAACAAGCGAAAGGCTCTACAGCAAGAGATTGACGATTTGAAGAAGAAGCTGCGTCGAGCCCAGCGAAAACGTCCTTCACCCGGCTCGGACACTAGCAGTGGTGAGGATGGCGAATACAGACGAAGGTCAAGAACCCCTCCGAGCGAGACGTTTTCCTATGAGGAAGAACGGCCTCGCAAACGCGGCCGCAAAAGCCCGTCTTACCAAGGCCTGGCCAATGACGCCATGAGCAAGGCCCTGGATCGCATCTCCCAGTCGCCATTCACACGTAGAATAGAAAGGGCGGTGCTTCCTCGGCGGTTCAATCAGCCAACGTTTGCCATATACAACGGTCGAACCGACCTAGTGGAGCACGTGAGCCAATTCAACCAGAGGATGGCCGTCCACTCCAGGGACGAGGCGTTAATGTGTAAGGTGTTTCCATCCAGCTTGGGACCCCTGGCAATGAGATGGTTCGATGCCCTCCCGCCGAATTCCATAGATTCCTTTAAACAGCTGACACAGGCTTTTGGTTCTCGTTTCATCACCAGCACTAGAGTCCCTCGGCCCCTCAACTCCCTCTTATCCTTATCCATGCGAGAAGGAGAAACGTTGAAGGCCTACTCGGACAGATATTGGGAGACATACAACGAGATAGAAGGAAACTACGATGACGTCGCCATTAGTACATTTAAAAGGGGCCTGCCGACAGAGCATGGCTTGAGAAAGTCTCTCATTGGGAAGCCAGTCACCAACGTGCGACAACTCATGGACAGAATAGACAAATACAAAAGGGTCGAGGAGGACCAATAGATTGGGAAGGGAAAGGCGAAGGTTGTCCCTCAGGAGAGGAGGGACTTCAGGTCGGACCGCTTTAGCAGTAGTAACAAGCCGAGAAGAGATTACATGGAACAGTCCGGACCTACTGGGGCTCAGATAGTCCACGCTGTATTCCGAGAACCATTGCACGAGATCCTGGAGAAAGTGAAGTGCGAACCCTTCTTTCAGTGGCCGAACAGGATGGCAGGCGACCCCTCAAAACGCAATCAGAATCTATACTGCGCGTACCATCAAGAGCCTGGTCACACCACCGACGAGTGTAGGAACCTGAAAAACTATTTGGATCGGCTTGTCTGAGAAGGAAAGCTAAGGCATCTATTGCACTGCCCTGAGCAGTTGAATGTCGAAACCAAACAAGGCGCATTGAGGCCACCCATAGGCACGATAAATGTCATTCTTGCCACACCTGGGAGAACTGGTTCCTGCCCGTTCAGAGTAATGTCAGTGGATAGGTTCCCGACGGAGCCAGGCGAAAGAGGATCCAAGAGAGCCAGAGTGAGGGCCCCGCTATTAATCGGGTTCACGGAGGAGGATAAGCAAGGAACTATTCAACCCCATGACGATGCCCTAGTCGTGACGCTCATAATAGGAGGTTATGACGTGAAAAGAGTGTTAGTTGATCAAGGTAGCGCCGTAGAGATAATGTACCCAGATTTGTATAAGGGGCTGAACTTGAAGCAGGAAGACCTGTCGCCATACGATTCACCCCTGCTTAGCTTTGAAGGAAAAGTCGTCATCCCGAAAGGCATGATTAGGCTGCCTGTGCAAACAGACTCAGAAGTAGTGGAAGTGGACTTCATCGTCGTAGATGCATACTCCCCCTACACAGTTATTGTGACCCGGCCATGGCTTCATGCACTAGGGGTTGTGTCGTCAACCTTGCACCAAAAAGTGAAGTATCCGTCAAAAGGTCGAATCAAAGAGATAGTAGGGAACCAAGGAATGGCCAGACAATGCATGGTGTCGACAATTTCACGACGATCAAGCAGCGAACCTTCCACTTCAGCCGAGAATAGCTTATAGCAATCAATGACCCCGATCCCAACTGCGGGTAATGGAGGACCGGCCATGGAGGTGAGCTGTGAGGAGCTGGAGAAAGTGCTCGTCGGATCAGACCCTGAGAAGTTTTTTCAGATCGGTTCGGAATTACCAGCATAGGAGAAGTCAGCGCTAATTAATTTTCTTCGACGGAATGAGGACATATTCGTCTGGGATCCTTACGAAGCCCCCGGGGTTGACTCAGACCTCATACGCCATCACCTTAATGTTAATCCGGCTATAACACCGAAGAAGCAACCTCCTCGGCGCCCGTCAAAGGAACATGCAGACGATGTGAGAGAGGAGGTCGCAAAATTGAAGAGAGCTGGGGCTATCAAGGAAGTATTCTACCCCGAATGGTTAGCAAACACAGTCGTGGTGAAGAAGAAGAGCGGGAAATGGCGGGTCTGCGTGGACTTCACGGACTTAAACAAGGCATGCCCGAAGGATCCTTTCCCAATGCCGCGGATAGACCGACTGGTAGATGCGATTGTCGGACATCCCCGAATGAGTTTTTTAGACGCTTTCCAAGACTACCATCAGATATCCCTGGCTACCGAAGACCAAGAAAAAACTGCTTTCGTCACCCCAGTTGGCAACTATCATTATAAGGTGATGCCCTTTGGCCTGAAGAATGCTGGGTCGACCTATCAGAGGATGATGACTAGGATGTTTGAACAGCAGATGGGCAAAACCGTTGAAGTGTACATAGACGACATGGTAGTAAAGAGCAAATTGGTGGTTGACCACATCAGAGACCTCGACGAAGTGTTTCAAATCCTGAGAAGATACAAGCTGCGACTGAACGCATCCAAATGTTCATTTGGGGTGGGATCAGGAAAATTCTTGGGCTATATGGTAACCCACCGAGGAATCGAGGTTAACCCTGACCAAATAAGAGCCATTCATAGCATGCAGCCTCCTCGGAATCCCAAAGAGGTCTAGAAGCTTACCGGCATGATAGCTGCTTTAAACCGTTTCATCTCCCGCTCAGCGGACAGATGCAGGCATTTTTTCCTCCTATTGCACAAGTGGAAGGGTTTCAAGTGGACTGAAGAGTGTGATTTAGCCTTCCAACAGCTCAAGGAATACCTCGCCTGACCACCGATCATGTCCAGTTCCGACGCCGACGAGGTGTTGTACGCATACATCGCAGTCGCCGCTCATGCGGTGAGCCTAGTGCTAATCCGAGAGGACAACGGCACGTAGCAGCCCGTGTATTACGTAAACAAATCGCTACAAGAGGCGGAGACCCGGTACCTCCCCCTCGAAAAGGCAATATTGGCCGTTGTGCAAGCCACACGGAAGCTCCCCCACTATTTTCAGGCACATACAGTAGTTGTGCTAACCCAACTTCCACTGAAATCAATCCTTCGTAGCGCCGACTACACAGGAAGAATAGCTAAATGGGGAACCATCTTGGGCGCCTTCGACATTAGATACATGCCTCGCACCGCCATAAAGGGTCAGGTCCTCGCTGATCTGGTAGCTGAATTCGCGGAGCCCACCCTAGAAGGGGTGGAAATGTCGGGATCACCAAGTGTCGATAGGAAACTGGTCGGCACGGTCTCTCAGCAAGAGCACGATAAGTGGAGAGCATACATCGATGGTGCAGCAAACCAAAGGGGCTCCGGGGTGGGACTCGTTCTAGTCTCTCCCGAAGGGATAACCGTAGAAAAGTCGTTGAGGCTCGGATTCTCGGCAACGAATAACGAAGCCGAGTATGAGGCACTGTTGGAGGGGATGTTTATGATCCGGAAATTGGGTGGGAAATGCGCGAGCATATTCTCGGATTCGAGACTCATAGTGGGACAAGTAAATGGGGAATTGGAGGCGAAGGATGAAAGAATGTGAGGGTACCTTACCTGGGCTAAACACCTACAGACCCATTTCGACGACTTCCGTTTAACGCATATACCCAGAAGTGGGAACACCCATGCCAATTCTCTTGCAACACTAGCCACCTCCTCAGCTCAGCCCCTTCTGCGGGTTATTTTAGTTGAAGACCTTTGCCACCCAACGGAAGAGGAGCCCAACGGTATTCGGGTACACAACATCGGGCCAGGACCTAACTGGATGGACCCTCTGGTGCTGTTCTTAAAGCACGACTCCTTACTAGACGATAAGGTTGAGGCTGACAAAATCAGAAGGAGAGCTTCTCGATTCTGGCTGTCTGAGGACTCCAAACTGTACAGATGCTCGTTCTCAGGGCCATACTTGCGGTGTGTGCACCTAGGGGCTACGGAACTCATCCTGGAAGAGTTACATGAAGGGGTTTGTGGAAGCCACACGGGGGGCCGGTTCCTCTCCCACAGGGCCATGACGCTGGGTTGCTGGTGGCCGAGCATGCATAAAGAGGCTCTGGAATATGTGAAGAAGTGTGACCAATGCCAAAGATTCGCCCCGAACATACATCAGCCGGGCGGAGTGCTTAACCCGTTGTCCAACCCTTGGCCATTCGCACAATGGGGCCTAGACATACTAGGGCCGTTCCCCAAAGCGGCCGGGAACAAGAAGTTTCTTCTCGTCGGCACCGATCACTTAACGAAATGGGTCAAAGCTGAGGCGCTGGCAAACATCAGGGACGTCGATGTCAAGAAATTTATCTGGAAAAATATTATCACTAGGTTCGGGACCCCGCACACCCTGATCTCGGACAACGGCCTCTAATTTGACAGCAAGGCTTTGAGAGAATATTGCAATGAACTGGGGATTGTCAACCGATACTCCACACCAGCCTACCCGCAGGGTAACGGACAGGCGGAAGCCATCAACAAAACCATAGTGAATGGACTGAAGAAGAGGTTGGACGACGCGAAAGGGAGGTGGGTTGAAAAGCTAGCCCACGTCTTGTGGGCGTACCGCACCATGCCTCGCAGATCCACGGGAGAAACCCCCTTTTCGTTGACCTACGGAGCCGAGGCCGTCATTCCGCTAGAAATAAACTTTCCCACCCAGAGGACTACTGCCTTCAACCCCATTGCTAACAATGACCTTCTAGAGAAAAGCCTGGACCTCCTCGAAGAGAGAAGGGAAAGTGCGATGGTGCACCTAGCTTATTATTAGCAAAAGCTTAAACAGGGCTACGACGCCAAGGTGAAGTCAAGGCCCTTGACGCCCGGGGATCAGTGCTGAGGAAAGTCCTGGGCACCGCGAGGAACCCTGCATGGGGAAAGCTTGGACCAAACTGGGAGGGCCCATACCGTATCACATCCGTGGCCGGCATTGGAGCGTACTTTTTGGAAGACTTGGACGAACATGTAGTGCCACGTCCGTGGAATGTAAATAACCTGAAAAGGTACTTTTATTAATGAAGGACACCATGCTTGATGCCGTGTTACTGTACAGCTATTTGGGATAAGCGTTAAACAGAACCCAAGTCCTGCATGGCTCCTCAAACCACAGGCTTAGGGGAAATTAACCACGATACGATTCTCCCTAAGTGTTAAACAGAACCCAAGTCCTGCATGGATCCCCGGACCACAGGCTTGGGGGAAATTAATCACGATACGATTCTCCCTAAGTGTTAAACAGAACCCAAGTCCTACATGACTCCTCGGACCACAGGTTTGGGGGAAATTAACCACGATACGATTCTCCCTAAGTGTTAAACAGAACCCAAGTCTTGCATGGCTCCTCGGACCACAGGCTTGGGAGAAATTAACCGGATACGATTCTCACTAAGAGTTAAACAGAACCCAAGTCCTGCATGGCTCATCGGACCACAGGCTTGGGGGAAATTAACCACGGTACGATTCTCACTAAGAGTTAAACAGAACCCAAGTCCTGCATGGATCCTCGGACCACAGGCTTGGGAGAAATTAACCACGGTACGATTCTCACTAAGAGTTAAACAGAACCCAAGTCCTGCATGGCTCCTCGGACCACAGGCTTGGGGGAAATTAACCACGGTACGATTCTCACTAAGAGTTAAACAGAACCCAAGTCCTGCATGGATCCCCGGACCACAAGGTTGGGGGAAATTAACCACGGTACGATTCTCACTAAGAGTTAAACAGAACCCAAGTCCTGCATGGCTCCTCGGACCACAGGCTTGGGGGAAATTAACCACGGTACGATTCTCACTAAGAGTTAAACAGAACCCAAGTCCTGCATGGCTCCTCGGACCACAGGCTTGGGGGAAATTAACCACGGTACGATTCTCACTAAGAGTTAAACAGAACCCAAGTCCTGCATGGCTCCTTGGACCACAGGCTTGGGGGAAATTAACCACGGTACGATTCTCACTAAGAGTTAAACAGAACCCAAGTCCTGCATGGCTCCTCGGACCATAGGCTTGGGGGAAATTAACTACGCCACGATTCTCACTAAGTGTTCAACAGAACCCAAGTCCTGCATGGCTTCTCGGCCACAGACTTGAGGGAAATTAATTTCGCAGTCATTTTTGTCTAATTATGAACTATCGTTATTTTCACGTATTCATTTATACTTAACTTTCAACAGTAAATGACAGAACTGATATCCATTCATGATGAAAACGAAAGAGAATAAAACAACGGTAGCTGAAAGGAAATAACCTTTATCATTCAATCTTAAAAGTGGTTCGGTTCGCAAACATTAACAATGCAAAACAAAACAAAACACGAAAAGCAAAACAAATAAATTCCTATACTACTTTCCTAAGAGCCCTGAGTCAGAGCGGGCTGATTATCTGCTGCTTGGTTCTCCAGGGCAATCTCCTTGGCCTGTGCAAGGATCTCGCTGATGAGAAGGCTGTCCTCGGGTGACTTGCCCTGCGTGGCCTGCTCCGTGCCCCCAGCCTCGGGAATAGTGGAGTCTGTTGGAAGAGGCTCTGTGGAGGCAACCTCGTCAGGAACCTCGCGCACGTCCTCCGGGAAAAATATGTTCTCAACTTTCCTGAGGTCAAAATCTGCTGGGACAGCTGCCTGATCCAGGGCTACACCCCAGGACATGGCGATGTATTCCCTGCAGACGGTGGCAACTTCCTCGGCCAGTCTAACCTCAGTATCATGGACTCCACGCTCATATGAAGCTGCCACAGCCTTCTCGGCAGCTTCCCTGGCCAAGCGAGCCTCCTCCTTGGTCCTTGCAAGCTCAGCCTTGAGCTTTGAAACTGCCTGCTGCTCCGCTGTCAGTTTCTCCTCAGATTGGCGGAGCTGTATACGCAGCTCGTCAGCTTGCTTTTCAGTATTTTTAAGGCCAGCTTCTGCACCCGCATGAGCCTTCTTCACCTCCTTTATTTCATTATTCTGACGATCAAAATCCCGTTTGAGATCGCCAGCGGCCTTCTCAGCAACAGAGCGGGACTGAGCCTCCCTATGCAAGTCCTCACGAGCCTTCTTGGCCCACTCCTCAACAACAAAAATTTGTTGAGTGACCTGCGTTCGGAAGGAAATAAAAACACTATTAAAACATGACGATAAGAAGGTACACAATATAGAGACGAGATAGAAGATTCCACTTACCATGGCCATATCCCTCTTCAGTGACATGAAAAGTTCTGGCTGACGAGTCTTTCTGAGACCCTCCATATCACGAGGCAAGAGAAGAGGCTGCTGCAGGGCCTCAGCCAAGAATGATGCCTGCCCTCGTTGGGATTCCCATAGGGTCGCATCCCAGGGGATTGGGGCGCCGTCTAATTCGATCCGAGGCGACCACGTACGTTGTTCCCTAAGAATGGCCGCCTCGTCTCGGCTATTAGTGGACCTAGTCCTCTTCTCTCGGGGCTCTTTCGTCTCCTTGCCCTTCTTTTTAGGCCCGGCCTTTTCACGGCCAATCTCTCCCTCCTCCGTTTCTTCTACAGGTCTTTTTCACCTTAAGTTAGGCATAGGCTGCAGCGCCGCATCCGACGAGGGAGGGAGAGGAGGAGCAGGAGCCTTAGGGGCAGTTTATCCCTTCGAGACGTCCTTGGAGGACTGCCCCTTGGTCCTGTTAGATAGAAGGCCCCTAAGGCCAATCCTTGGCTGCAAATCCATTCCTTCTTCTTCTGTCTCTTCGCTGATATCAGGTTGTGCGATGACTAAACCAGTATCAGGAGCCGCTGAGGCGCGGTCTAGATCGGCGTCGGAGTCCGAGAGCTCTACTACTCTGACCGACACCTCTCCTTCCTCGGTAAATTGGAACTGGTCTATTTGTTCCTCTAAGGATGAATGCGAAGAACCAGCCTCCTCCTCCGGGATAACCACTGGGGGAAAGGCACGTTGGGGAGACAGCTGAATAGGAGGTAAGTCTGTTGCAGCGAGGAACCCTGGTATGGATACGTCAATGCGTGCCAATCTCGGACTGCCAGCCCTTATAGCTTGGCCGACGTCTACCAAGGATCGAGTGAGGGGAATGTAGTCCAAAATCAAAGGAGCCGACCGTAGTTGTCCGTCCTCGCTTACGAAGATCTCAGACCTCAGGAGGTAATTTAGAGCCTGGATGTTGACCAAGCTCAGCCGAGGGGATGTTCGCTCCTTGTCTGCAAAGGCCGTTAAAGGGTTTATGTTAGTCCGAGGAGACATGCAACCAAACCAACAAGTTTAAAATAAAAAGAAAAAAGGGGGGAGGGGAGCTCGAAACTAAGGTCCTCCCCACGGAATCTAGTTCTATAACACCCCACCTGGCGTTCCCGCCCTAGTCGGACAGTGAAGGCCGTCATGCCATGGTCTGGAGACGATCAAATGGTCGTCCTTCAAGCCTTTGCTGGACTTGGGAAGGCAGGATATCAACCTCACTTCGTCAGTCCTGGACTTTAGGTAGTATGAGTCGCCGAGCTTATGGCATTCATAAAGATGAACCACGTCGTGCCATGAAAGGCCGAGGTTCATCTGGTCGTTTAAGGCGTCGGCACACCCCAGGATCCGGAACAGGTTCGTGGTGCATTGATGGGGGGCCAATCTATGACCACGTAGGTAGTCCCTAGTTATTCTCCCCATTGGAATTGTCATTCCTCCTTCCACGAAGGCTATCATTAGAATTACGACTTTCCCTGTTCTCCTCTTGAACAAAATGTCCTCCTGATGGCAATACTCTAAACCTACCTCCGGTGGAATACGATACTTCGCCCTGAAGCCTGCCATACCGGCCGGAGAATCTACCATTTTTTCAAGCCTACCCATCCCTTCTAATCCTAGACAACGTGAAGGCAGTTTGACTAATGAAGAGTAACGAAGAAGAAGCGCGCACTTACGGGTAAGAAGCTCAACGGAGTCTTCAAGAGAGTGGCGGCGAAAGTAAGAATGGGCTGAAGGAGAAGGCTCTGAGACGTTCTGGATACTGGAGTGTTCGTCAAAAATGAGGAATGAACGCTTTCAAAACATTATATACTCAGAGGGAGTGGGACAGACATACTCCCGTCCAGAGCAAATGAAACGTTGTCCACCGTTGATCCGGTTTCCAACCGTTGGATTGAAAGGGTGTAGAACCCCAAAATGCTGCAATTACCTTCCCCCGGGTCATTAAACGCCTTCAGCATTAATGAGGCACGTGAGGGCGCGCCCCCCCCACACGTGTGAAGCAGGAATCCACAACAAACTGTCCAGTAGGCATCAAAATCCCGTCTTTCCTCCTCGGACAAAGAAGAAAAAGCCGGAATTTTGAGGGGCTATTGTGGGGGTAAAATTCGCCAGTCAACGTTGGGCCATGATACTCGTACTAAGCCCAACCACAATAGGAAGCGAAGACACGGGCAAAGGACCCCCCAGCCCAATCATGTTGGGCCGGGCTTGCTTAAGGGGCGTCCGAGGAGGAGTACCTCCACGGACGCACCAAATGGGAGCCCGATTCACACCTTTTACACGGTGAAAGGTCATCCAAATATCAAAGGAAAATGCAGGACGTTCAGGGGGCAACCACAATTGCCGCATTAAATGCAAGGAAGCTACTTTTCCAGCCGTATTAATGTGGAAAGGACAGGAGAACAGAATTATCTTGGCCAGTGCAACTCACAAAAAAGATGGAGGATGTCCTATGGGACAGGCACTCAAGTAGAGGCCTAGATGATTAACAAGTGTAGAGTCATTATCGTTCGAAGGATGCTATATAAGAGAAGAAAATCCCCATGGCCAGGGGATCGGGAAAAAAGAGGAGAAAAAAGGGAGAAAGAGAAAGGAGTTCTGTGAACAAAGCATAAGATACAGCCCCACGGACTGTTATCCCAAGAAGCTTAAAGGAATATCCCCACGTCCAAATGGTTGCATGGCTTGCTTATAATTACGTTTACTCTGTCAAAACCTAGTTCTGTAACCTACTCTCTATAAATTCATTGTTGAGGGTCTTTTGGGCCAGAATCGCTTGCCTTTTGGGCCAGAATCGCTTGCCTGTTGGGCCTGAGCCCCAAAAACCGCCCTTACAATTATTATATCATAATTGTGTTAGAACATATAGACTAGTGTGTGTATCCAACTTACCAAAATTGACTCGATTCAACACAATTCGTTAGGTTGGGTTGGTTTCTAAGAGTTGGTGAGTTGGATTGGGTTGTGAATTTTTATTATTATTATTATTTACAGTGGGCCGTATTGAGTTTGGATCATAAAATTTTTAAATCTGCCTAATCTAACTTGACTCACCTATATTTAATATATATTTTAAGTTTAAAAATATACTATTATACAATTGTGTTATTCACTTTTTTATAATCCAAATCCTAAGTTCTCCTCATATAGTTTGTGTTGGTTTTGTGTTGGTTTTGTGTTATGCTCGGAATTATTTAGTAATAAATTTGCTCTTATTTGTGGGGTTTTTATTTTTTATTTTTTTTATAATGCTTAATTTAATAATAATAGTAATTTGTAATATAAAAAAACTATCCAACCCATGGATCCAACCTGATCCACTTGGGTTAGGTTCGATCCCTTAGATGGGTTGAATTTTTTTTTAATCCACCATAGTGGGTTGGGTAGAAAAAACCCTCAACTCAACTTATGCACACCCTTATAAATATAGATTAATTGATATGTAAGAGTCTTCTAAAAAAAAGGGTATTTAAGAGCAATAAGTCAATAACAAAGTCCTCCTTAATTTAGGATAAGACCCCAATTTTGGGAGGAAAACCCAAAAATTCTCACATTGGCTAGTTCTTTTTTTTAGAAAAGGGTTTTATCATCGCATGCACTTAGAGCATTAATTAGTAGACCATTTAAAGAAACTTTTTAATGGAAAAAAAAATGATAAGGTAATTAATTTTTTTGACAATTTTTTAAATTTTTTTATAAAATTGATGATTAATGCATGCCCTTAAAAAAATGTCTTAGTTTCTTTTTATCTATGGATAATATTATTTTTGCATTATTTATTTATTTATATTTCTCTCTTTTTGGGTTGCTCTTTTGGTAACAATGGTGCAAGGCACATCACAATCCCAATCATCATCCTCCTTGACCCCAAGACCTAGCGATATGGCTCCATGCAACTTAGTGGCTATTGTCGACTTGGTGGAGGGTCTAGTTTAATTCATAAGGCAATGTAAGCTTGGCGGGTTTTGAGCTTAGAAGAAAATAATAAAAAATAATTAAGAAATAATATTTAAATAAAATAAGGTGTAGAGTTTAGAATATGGAATAATGCAAGTGTTTTGAAAAATTAACAACTAAATTGTTAATGGATTTTGATTAAAAAAGAAAAAAGAAAAAATAATGTCATCGTTACAAACTATTTTATAATATTTTTACAAATTATTGATGTGACAAATTCTTATTAGTTCTAATATGAGTCTATCACTAACATCACATTGAGTAATACTACAGTCACAAACTATTTTACAACACTTTTACCACCTATTGATGTGACAAATTCTTATTAGCTTTAAAATGAGTCCATCACTTACATCACATTTATATTTGTTAATGATTATTTGAAAATTACTAAAACTACATTAGCAGTTTATAAAAATATTATAAAATAATTTGTATCTATAGTATTACTTAAAAAAAAAATGATTAATGAATGGTTTCTAAAAAAATAAAGGTCATTAGTAAATAATTTAAAGATAAACCTTTTAAAAAATAAATAATTAATAAATATCTTAATAGCAACTCATCTAAAAACTACGAATAAAAATTTAGAAAATAATAGGAGAAAAGTTATCCGAAACAAGTTTTGTAGTTACAAGCCAACTATTGTGAGCCACATAACTAATCCAAATTCCAATGTTTTTAGGAGATAGCCGTGAAAGTGCCCTATTTAAAAAAATCTTTTAGCTAAAAGCCTAAAAAGACAATTTCTAAGCGCCACATTTATAAATAAAGCAGAATCTTCTATATTTAATTAGTATTTTACTATTTATTTAGAAAGTAAAGCAGAATCTTCCAGAAGACTTCTTGTCCAAGCAGCTCACGCTCTAACTAAGTGGTCCTGTTTTGAAATTATCTTTTAAGGATGAGGATTTTGTATCCTTTTTGTTCTTCTGTTTTTGTATTGTGAATAAAATTCTTGTTCATCCCAAAAAAGAAGAAGAAGAAGACTTCTTGCCCACGCAAAAACAAACTCGTATATAAAGCAAACTTTCTCGCACTTTCATCACATCTGCGATTTTCTCACAAAAAATAAAAAATAAAAAAACGCTCACACTTTTATTGCTCTCAAACGCTTTTGCTTGCTTTCATACTCTCACAAAACAATGCCTCGCCGAAGCTCTGGTGGTCGTGTTGGTCGTGGTCCGTTTCGAAACCGTTTCTTTCTTTCATTTTTTTTTTTTTTTTTTTGGTGTTATATTTTCTCTTGGGTTGTGCTTGGATCTGACGATTTCTTGGTATAAATTTTCTGATGATATAAATTTTACTATACTGTGATGATTTGAGTTTTGAGGATTTTTTGTTCGAAGAAAAACACCTGATATAATCAAGATCAGCTCTATATTTAAATATCAATTAAATGAATTTATTTAATACTATCCCAATCAAGTTTAATTTGATGAATTAAATGTACAAATACTAACCAAATCAAGCTTTTAGATGTGGGAAAAAAAAAAATTTCTGTAATGAGAGCGGTGTCTTTTTATAAAAGGGATTGGGCTTTTTGCAATGGCAGCCTTAGGCCCAGGCCTAGAGCTGGTCTTGGATATTATAGATTTGTTGAGAATTATTTGGATATTATACATTTGAATTGATGTCTTAAAGTTAATAAATCTTAATAAATCTTGATGCGCTTGAAGCAAATCCCAAACAAACGTGTGCTTCATGTCTACCGTGAAACTCATCAATGTGTGGATGCTTTGACAAAGCTTGGAGCACAAACCGACTCTAATTTTGTAGTTTTTTGTAATCCACCGCCTGTGGTGGGAAGTTTGTTAGCTTTTGATAAAGCTAACATGTTTTGTAATAGACTTATTAATTACTCCCTCCGTCCCACTTTGTTTGTCCTATTTGAAAAGTCAAATTTTTTAAGGGAACATCATTTATTATCTTGTCTATTTTTTAAAAATGTATAAGTTTTCAAAACTACCCTTAAATAAATTTATCAAAAAATTGAATTAGTAAATTAATAGGGGTATAATAGGAACATTAGTAAATTAATAACTTTTATTTTTAGAAATGAGACAATATTTTGAGACATCCCAAAATGGAATAGAGGACAAACAAAGTGGGACGGAGGGAGTATTAGTTAATATTATATCATGGTTTACCGAAAAAAAAGAAAAAAAAAATCTTGATGTGCTCATCACCTGTGTCCTCAAATGTGTTGCGAGGATTTTTATTTTTTAAAATTTTCTTTGATTTTTTTATATGTTCTAAAATAATATGATAACTAGTTTTTTATTTTTTTTGATAACTTAATATTAAACATAAAAATGTCTATAATAATATGAAATATGCCTAAAGATTTGTATTAATAAATTTCTCATGTGTCATTGTTCATGTTCAAGCTTTTTAGATTTTAAATCAATTAATATATTTTTAAAGTTAAAATTTGTCCATGAGTTTTATTTTAAAAAAAGAAAAAAAGTCATTTTATACTAGCAGCTAATTTGTGTTCAAACTTCAAAGTCCAATCACAACATACATTGTATTGTTATTTTGCAGGAAGGTCAAGTTCCCGCCGTGCAGCCCGTGCCACGGCAAGTAATACTCCTAAGCGAGGTAAAATGATGTGTGGATTATGTGAACCTTCTATTGTGCATGACTTGTTTGCTTAGTTTTATAGAGGGTATTCCTTTCTTTCTTATGTTACTTTGTTTTTGCTTTTATAGCCCTTTCCTTTGGGTATGCCAAAATGTTTTGTTTTAGCATTTATATAAGGGTCCGGTTTTAGCATTTATAGCCCTTTTTCCAAAATTAACTATCCATTTTTGGAAATATTTTTTCGAGAATTGAAAAAGTTGTCAATACTTTTTTCAAATATTGAGAAAATTTTTTCCAAAAATGAAAATTATTATATGCCCTTATGACATACATTAGCAAAATCTTTTATATAATGTAATCCCAGTGACATCTTCTCATGGAAGTATTCACTAGTCACATAAAATAAGGAGAAGTCAGAATCTGTCTTTTGGGATCTTTAATTTGATTATTTTCTTTTATACCAAACACAATTTTTGTTTGTGTTTTCTGTCAATTCAGTGTGTTTGACAATATAGGGCGCTCAATCATTGTGTGGTGTGCTTTTATTGTCTTTACCTTGAACATTTGGGTAAGCACGTGCTATTCTTGGGAATGAGAGAATTCCTGTTTGAGTAGTTGGGTTTGGTGTTTTTGGTATAATGAGGTAGATGTCTAATATTGTCATATGTAAGACAATGAACATTCTTATCATTTTGATGGTATTACTTAGTGATATTGTCTTTCCTATTTAATTTTATCATAGTGTTTAAACTGTTTCGTTTCTACAGCGGCTGCTGCTCCTCCTCATACAGTGCCTGCACAAGGTCAAAGTGGGTCTGAAAAGGGATCACTTGGTGCCACTTTTGCAAGTGGTGAGTATTAAGTGTTTCTGAATGCCACAATTATCTCTCTTATGAATTGGGAGAGAGAGAGAGAGAGTGTGTGTATATATATTTATGAGTTCCTGGAATCTTATAGCACTTTATTTGTTGATGCATAGGCTTGGTCTGGGGTACTGGTGCTTATATTGCTTACAGTGCTGTAAATTCTTTGATGGGTCCTCGTGTCGATGAGCATAAGACTGTTTGTGCTAATCAATCCAAGGCCTTTATTGATGTATGATTCTCCTCCTCATACCACGTTGTCTATGATTTTTTTTTTTTAATAAATATAATTGTTTCTCTAATTGAACGATTTGGTTTCAAGTTGTTTTCCCTAGTTCTGAATAAATTCTTTTCTTTTCCTTTTGAGCCTTTTGGAAATGCTTTTGGTCTGAATGCGGATATCAATGCATTACAAAACAATTCCTGTTTATCTGCTATCTTCATTGTTTGACTATGCTACGAGAGTTATTTGAACTTGATGCTGAATTGGATCAAACTGCTCATATCTAATAATTTGTCTCTATCACACCTTCAGCACATATCCCATGATTTAGTCAATAAAATCTTTACTTACCTATCAAAATATATACAGGGCCGGCTCAATAAATTTAGGGGCCTTAGGCGAAATATTAAAATGGAGCCTTTTATTATATTTAATTATAAATTTATATATTTTTTTCAATTAAAATTTATTTTTCTTGCTTTTTGAGAGGCAAAATTACTAATTAAATTTTTGCATTCAAATTCCGCTAACATTTCCTTTTTAATTGGTAATATGGTTAATCCACTTAATTTTTCTTGTGACATAGTTGATCTTAAATATGATTTTATTAATTTTAATTTTGAAAAACTTATTTATGCGGAAGCAACTGTAACATGTATGGTTAGTAATATTCTGAAAGCAATACATGTATTTGGAAAAGATTCTAGCCTCTTTATATAATTTAGTACATTAATTAGAGAGTTTTCATTTATTTGCAAAACTTCTTTTAAAACTTTTAGTTTTGAAAATAAATCTAAACCATCAATATCGGAATAAGTTTCATATGTGAGAAAATATTCAATATTAAGACAATTTTTTTTCAAACTATACAATTTTTTGATGGGATATTATATAATATATTATTACTATTTGGGGGCCTCTTTATCGGTGGAGGCCTTAGGCCACTGCCTAAGTGGCCTATAGCTTCAGCCGGCCCTATATATATATATATATATAATTCTTCAAGTGCTTCCTTCTATGTTTCTCACCCTTTTTACCCATTCTCATTTTCTTTGCTACCTAGCTATTTAGGTATAACTTATTTATATATAAAAAAAAGAAGCTATTTGTGTTTAACATGTTTTTCAAACTGTTGGGTACTAGTTTCCGAACAGTTGGAAATCTTGGTGGTGGTATTGAGTGGCCATAGTTTCTTAGCAAGACTACAACATTTTTTTTTTGCCTTGCAGTGCCTGGAAGCTAACGGAAGCGACATAAGAAAGTGTCAGGGCTTCATGGACGTGCTGCGCCATTGCCGCCAAACTCAGGCACCTTGAGTGCTTGAACTTGATCATGATGAAATCTCCCTTTAAATCACTGAAGAATGCTAGTAGTGTCAGGTTATTTTGTGTGTTACAGTTAAGAGGATGGACCTGAATAATGAATATTCTCTGGTGGAACTTTATCATGTTCCGAAGAATAACTACCTAGAAACTCTTTTGAGTCTATTTAGTAGACTTTGCTTATGTGGTATTTCGCCTGAATTTTATGAATCTTGTCCAGCATGCCCAGCATAACATTTTTTAAGGGACCTACTTGATGTTGAGCTGAAAAGCAAAACTAGGAACTTGTTTACAGGAGGAAACAAGAGAGTAGTGAATGTTTTTAATAAATTTACACAACTTGATGAAAACACTTGCATTGGAAAATGTATTTTAGGACTAAGGAAGTTAGGCCTATTAGCTGTGAAGAGGCCAGAAATACTGCCTATATTGTTCTCTGTTTTGAATGAGGGTGAGGTTGCAATTTTTTCGTCACTGTTTCTGTCATGAAGAGAAAGGATTCCTCTCGAGTTAAAAAAAAAAAAAAAAAAAAAAAAAAAAAAAAAAAAAAGTTTTAAAGCCTCCTAAAATTATAGGTTGATGAGAGTTTAAAACGAAAGTGTCAAAAGCCTCCCTAAAGTTATAGGTTGATAGGATTACTGTAAGAGCAGTTATGCTCTAAGGTACATGATTATTTTATATTGAAACAAACGGAACGTAAAATAACTCATAATAAGCATTAGTAAAATCCATAAAAATTACCCCATAACTCATAAAAATTATGATAAAAATTTAGAAAACAATAGAAGAAAAGTTATACATAACAAGTTTTGTATTTACAAGCCAACTATTGTGGGCCACGTAACTGATCCAAATTCCAATGTTCTAGGAAATAGCTCTAAAGCGCCACGTTTAAAAAAAAATCTTTTTAGCTAAAAGCCTAAAAAGCCACATTTATAAATAAAGCAGAATCTTCCAGAAGACTTCTTGCCCACGCAAAAACAAACTCGTATATAAAGCCTAAACTTTCTCACATTTTCATTACATTGCTGTTCTCTCACCCAAAAAAAAAACTCTTCACACCTTCCACGTTATAGCTCTCTGACGCTCTTTGTTGCTTTCACACTCTCACAAAACAATGGCTCGCCGAAGCTCTGGCGGCGGTGGTGGTAAGTTTCGAAACCGTTTCTTTCTTTCATTTTTTTTTTTTTTTTTTTTTTTTTTGTGTTATATATTCTCTTGGGTTGTGCTTGGATCTGAGGATTTCTTGGTATAAATTTTCTGATGATATAAATTTTACTATACTGTGATGATTTGAGTTTTGGGGATTTTTTGTTCCAAAAAAAAAAAAACTTGATATAATCAAGATCAGCTTTATATTTATATATCAATTAAAATAAATTTATTTAATACTATCTGAATCAAGTTTGATTTGATAAATTAAACACATAACGTGATGTGTAGATAGTGATTTAGAAGAAATAGTGCACAAACTTTTTATATAATGAGAGTGGAGCCTTTTTTATAAGAGGGATTGGGCTTTTTGTAATGGGAGCCTTAGGCCCAGGCCTAGAGCTGGTCTTTGGATATTATAGATTTGTTGAGAATTATATGGATATTATAGATTTGTTGAGAATTATATGGATATTATAGATTTGTTGTGATGGTTTTTATTTTTGTAAATTTTCTTTGATTTTTTTTTTTTATATGTTCTAAAATAATATGATAATTAGTTTTTTATTTTGATAACTTAATATTAAAAATAAAAATGTCTATAATAATATGAAATATGCCTAAAGATTTATATTAATAAATTTCTCGTGTCCTTATTTTTTAAGAAATGTTGTGTCTCGTGTCATTGTTCATGTTCACGCTTTTTAGATTTTAAATCAAATGTATTTTTAAAGTAAAAATTTGTCAATGAGTTTCATTTAAAAAAAAAAAAAAAAAACAAAAGGCATTTTATACTAGCAGCTACATTGTGTTCAATCTTCAAAGTCCAATCACAATTAACCAATTGTTTCTTGAATTATGTATTGTATGAATGCTCCTCTCGTCTTTGTTTTGTCCATATGAATAGATTTATTTTAGATTTGTAATATCATTAGCTAGCTGTTCACCAAGTGATCTGAAACTCTAAAACATACATTGTATTGTTATTTTGTAGGAAGGTCAAGTTCCCGAAGCTCCCGCCCTGCAGCCCGTGCTGCACCAAGTAATACTCCTAAGCCAGGTAAAATGATGTGTGGATTATGTGAACCTTTTATTGTGCATGACTTGTTTGCTTAGTTTTCTAGAGGGTATTCCTTTCTTTCTTATGTTGCTTTGTGTTTCCTTTTATAGATCTCTTCCTTTGGGTATGCTAAACGTTTTGTTTTTAGCATTTATAAAATGTAATCCCAGTGACATCTTCCCATGGAAGTGTTCACTAGTTACATAAAATAAGAAGTCAGAATTTGTCTTTTGGGATCTTTGATCTGATTATTTTCTTTTATGCCAAACACAATTTTAGCTTGTATTTTCTATCAATTTGGTGTTTTTGGCAATTTAGAGCACTCGATTATTGTGTGGTGTGCTTTTATTGTCTTTACCTTGAACATTTGGGTAAGCACGTGCTATTCTTGGGAATGAGAGAATTCCTGTTTGAGAAGTTGGATTTGGTGTTTGTGGTATTGACTTTGCACTGGGGGTTAGAAAATGAGGTAGATGTCTAATATTGTCATATGTAAGACAATGATATTCTTTATCATTTTGATTGTATTACTTAGTGATATTTTCTTGCCTATTTTATTTTATCATAGTGTTTAAACTGTTTTGTTTCTACAGCGGCTGCTGCTCCTCCTCGTCCAGTGCCTGCACAAGGTCAAAGTGGATCTGTAATGGGATCACTTGGTGCCACTATTGCAGATGGTGAGTATTAAGTGTTTCTGAATGCCACAATTATCTCTCTTATGAGTTGAGAGAGAGAGAGAGAGAGTGTGTGTGTGTCTGAGTTCCTGGAATCTTACAGCACTTTATTTGTTGATGCATAGGCTTGGCCTGGGGTACTGGTACTTCTATTGCTCACAGAGCCATGGATGCTCTGATGGGTCCTCGTGTCATTAAGCATGAGACTGTTGCTTCATCAGCTTCTGATGTTCCACCAGCTCCAAACACAAACGGTGTTGGAAGTTCTACTGTTTGTGCTGATCAATCCAAGGCCTTAATTGACGTATGGTTCTCCTCCTCATACCACCTTGTCTATGATATATATATATATATATATATAAATTTAATTGTCTCTCTAATTGAACAATTTGGTTTCAAGTTGTTTTCCCTAGTTTTGAATAAATTCTTTTCTTTTCCTTTTGAGCCTTTTGGAAATGCTTTTGGTCTGAATGCCAATATCAATCCATTACAAAATAATTCCTGTTTATCTTCTATCTTCATTGTTTGACCATGCTACGAGAGTTATTTGAACCTGATGCTGAATTGGATCAAACTGCTCATATCCCATGATTTAGTCAATAAAATCTTTACTTACCTATCAAAATATATATATATATATATATATATAATTCTTCAAGTGCTTCCATCTTTGTTTCTCACCCTTTTTACCCGTTCTCATTTTCCTTGCTACCTAGCTATTTAGTCATAACTTATTTATAAAAAAAGCTGTTTGGGTATAACATGTTTTTCAAACTGTTGGGTACTAGTTTCTGAACAGTTGGAAATCTTGGTGGTGGTATTGAGTGGCCATAGTTTCTTAGCAAGACTAAGTTCAACATTTTTTTTTTTGGCTTGCAGTGCCTGGAAGGTTACGGAAGCGACATAAGCAAGTGCCAGTTCTACATGGACATGCTGCACCAGTGCCGCCAAAACTCAGGCACCTTGAGTGCTTGAACTTGATCATGATGAAATCTCCCTCTAGTTTTAAATCACTGAAGAATGCTAGTAGTGTCAGGTTATTTTGTGTGTTCCAGTTAAGAGGATGGACCTGAATATTCTCTGGTGGAACTTTATCATGTTCTGAAGAATAACTACCTAGAAACTCTTTTGAGTCTATTTAGTAGACTTTTGCTTATGTGATATTTTGCCCGAATTTTATGAATCCTGTCAAGCATGTCCATTGTCCGGCATAACATTTTTTAAGGGACCTACTTGATGTTGAGCTGAAAATCAAAACTAGGAACTTGTTTACAGGAGGAAACAAGAGGGTACTGAACGTTTTTAATAAATTTACACAACTTGATGAAAACGCTTGCATTGGAAAATGTATTTTAAGACTAAGGACGTTAGGCCTATGAGCTTTGAAGAGGCCAGAAATACTGCCTATATTGTTCTCTGTTTTGAATGAGGGTGAGGTTGCAATTTTTACATCACTGTTTGTGTCATGAAGAGAAAGGATTCTTTTCTTGAGTTAAAAAAGGTTTTAAAGCCTCCTAAATTTATAGGTTGATGAGAGTTTAAAACGAAAGTGTCAAAAGCCTCCCTGAAGTTATAGGTTGGTGGTATTACCGTAAGAGCAGTTATGCTCTATGGTACGAAATTTTTTATGTTGTTAAGAAGCAACATGTTGAATGTAGCCAAAATGTGAGATGGACGATGATATTGGGGTGAAATTATCCCTACCTAAATTGTTCAAAGGTAAGGGTGACTCCTATTGATGAAAATAATTTAAAAAAAAAAAAAATTTATTTCAATACATTATAAGTGGAAGGAGGCCAAAAGGGGAGAAATTCAAATTTTGGATGCCCCAATTGGAAGTATTAGGTGGTGCCAATTTACCTATAGGTCATTGGCTTCTCTTGATTAAAAAATGTGAGAAAGTTGCATAAGATTGTTTGCAATGAAGGTTGATTAGTACGTTGGTTAAAATGATTAATGTAAATAGAAAGTAAAAAGAAGAAGGAAGAATAACTGAATGAGTGACCTAAAATAACACCTATAGAAGTAGTGAAGATGTGTTAATTAGGGATGTGACTAAGAATATGATTTTGACAGGATAGAATAGTAGACAACTTAAATGTGGCCAATCCCAAGTAGTTGATGAGAATCGGTAGCCAATTCGAGTTAATTGGGATTAAGAGTGCGTTTGGATTCGGCTGAAAGTTCCCTGCGTTTGCGTTTTGTCTGTTTTTTTTTTTTTTTTTTTTTTTTTTTCACGAGTTTTGGAGCGTTTTGGGTGTTGCGGCTACTGTTCATGCACTGTTCAATGAACAGTAGCCGCAAACTTTGACTTTTCAAATTTTTTTGGACCAATCACAGCACATCGTGTACTGTTAACGGACCCACAAATTTCACTTTTCAGCAACTTTTTCATTAAAAATGGGTCTCACGATACTATTCACACATTTAAAAATTATTTCGCTACAGTGTTTTTCAGTTTTCAGTTTCAGTTTTCAGTTTTCAGCTGTATCCAAACGGACCCTTAATCTTAGTTGAGTTATATCTTAACATTATAGTTTGTTAAAGTATTAACTGTAGATAATAAGTATTATGCAATACGATAAAGATATGAATAAATAATTTTACGAAAGATGTGGAGGATAGGTAAGTTAGCCTCTTTTACGTGAGAGAGTGATCAAGAAAGAAATTACTCATATTTCTTTTAGTAGCAAATAGTTTATTTTCATGTACTTACCTTTTATTTTAGCTATTTATGTACTTGCTGTGGATGGTCTGCTACTTTGCATATTTGTCATTGTTGCTCTTTTGGTTGATTTTTATTTGGACACGTGCTGTTAATGATATGCATTTGATTTGTTGTATAGTCTTTGTATACACAACTTAATTGATAATGTTGTCACATTTTATGGTTTTGATTTGTTTGGATATGTGGAGGAAGGAGTTTGTAAAGCTTTTGGAATGTGGTGGTGAAAAAAGAGCGTGCGAAACATTCATGTTGGTTTTTTTCCTACAAAATAATGTGGTTTGAATTAGGTTGGTCACTAGAACTTACCTTTTTAAATGGGAGTACCACCGGGCTGCAAAGTCATTGGACTTTAGTATATGCTGTACTTTGGTTTACCTCATTTCTAGTCTTCGAAGGGTCTTACATATTTTAGAAGGTCTAAGTATTGTTACAAAACTACAAAAAATGCAGGTTTAAGCTGCGTTTTACAAGGTCTAAGTATTGTTACAACACTACAAAACACGCGGCTATAGGTCAAACTTTGAGCCGCTTTTATGGAAAACACAGCTCCACCCTGGACATGTAGCCGTGTTTACTAAACGCGGCTATAAACTAGCTCTGAAGCCGTGTTTTCTGAGGATGAGGTTGCGTTTAGATGGGTAGGACTTAAGCCGCGTTTTTAACTTCAGACCCATCCGGATTTTTTTTTTTCTGTGTTTGATTAAACGCAACTTCTACATGTCTGGAACTGCATTTGTTTAAATGCGGCTTAAATATTTAGTATAAAAAAAAAATTCCCTCAATTCCACACAATTGAAAAAAAACCCTAAGCTCTCGATCTCAACTCTCAAAAAACTTGCAAGATGAATGATGGAGACTTTGGCAAAAGAGCTGGAAGAAGTATATTTTATGTTGTACATTGTTGTAAGCCAAGCGAGCTATTCTTATTACCTCATATATGAATGTAATATGTTACATTTTGAATATATCATGTGGTAGAAATGCTATCTCCGAAGGCAAGGTTGTTAATGTTGGATTTATGATGCTTAGAAAATGGGTCCATATTTTCCCACTAATGTGGCATCTATAACCTTTTTTTTTTTTTTTGGTTTGTTGAGATAATGACATCTATAACTTGATTTTAAATGCTTTCATTTGCTTTATAAATAACAAAACTGTATACTTTATTAAATAACCACTCATATCGTTGTCATAAGCTTGATCTTTAGAAAAGAATATTAAGGGTACGTTTGGTACACTGAATGAAAATTACAGCATGAATTGTAATATTTATTACTAGGAATAAAATATGTTGTAATGTAATAACTAAACCTATTCATAAATTTGGTTGTGAGTTATAACATTAGAATCAAATTTAAGATTTATTTTCGGAAATATCCTACTCATACAATTATATCTCCTTAAAAATTGTTATTTTTTAAATTTAAGAGAGATATATGTTATTTTTTATGATTTTTTTTATTTTTATAATTATTAGATGTATATGGAAAGTTTGTTTATTTGGAAATATGTTAAATTTTGAAATTATTGCACTTATTAAGGAATAGCTAATACAACCCTTTAAAGAAGAATATTTATTCCTCATTTTAAAGAATAGCTATTCACAGGGAATGACTATTCCTTATAATAAAAATATAACCAAACTAAAGAATAGTTAAACTATAGAAATAACTATTATATTATAGTGCTTATTATAATTTACCAAACATGCCCTAAGAGATCGGCGAGTCCTTCTTCAAGGGTCATTTGCATTATGTGTACACATTGAAACTTTTTGTGACTTTTATGATTCTACCCTATATGGGTTATAAACTCAACTTCTTTTTTAATAATGAGCTCTAGTTTAACCGGCACCTTCTCCCCATGTAAGTACTAGATGGAGGGTGAGGTCGTGGATTCAAGATTTACTGGGAATGTGTAACTTACCAATCAAAAAAAAAAAAAAAAAACTTGGACTTCTTTTTTGCCATTAGATGCAATACAATTAGATATATACTGTGTACACGTTGAAACTTTTTGTGACTTGTACGATTCTACCCTATATGGGCTATAAATTCAACTTTTTTTTTTTTTTTTTAAATAATGAGCTCTAGTTTAACTGGTACCTCCTCTCCATGTAAGTACTAGATAGAGGGTGAGGTCGTGGATTTAAGATCTACAGGAAGTGTGTGTAAAACTTACCAATCGAAAAAAAAAAAAAACTCGTACTTCTTTTTTGCCATTAAGACGCTATACAATTAGATATATACTGTTTATTCTAGAAAGGTTGGTGTTGGAATCGGTCTTAGCATATGCAAACTATTAGTAGTCGTGATCAACCGTAACCATTTCATCCTATTCATAAGACTAAGGAAGAAGTTAACTTTGGATACCTTTCTTGTTTAATTTGAGTTAGGAGTCTTACCTGCGGTTCTTCTTTCATGTTGAGGTCATGAAGCTTGACCTCTAATTACATTGTTTATTTTCCCTAAGCTAGACTGTAAGAATTGAGTTTTAGAATCTATAGCTATTATTTATTGGCTTTTTTTTTTGGACCCTACAATGTGTTCTGGTCTATGTTACAATTTTATTTGAAATTTGGTAGAATGTACCCTATGTATTTGTCCCTTCAAAGCAAACACTTGGTCATACCAGATCTGTCATTGCATGTTCTGTGATATCAAATGAGGGAAGCCAATTGTAACCCAAATAGATCAATTTAGTGTTTTTTTGCTAGAAGTATGTTAAAATGAGTAAAGTACATTTTTGTACCTTGAAAAAATTAGAAAAAAATCGAGAAAAAGTAAAGCTTTAAAAAACTATACATTAAAAAAAAAAAAAATGCAAAAAGTTGGTGACAAACACGCTCTTAAGGTGCTCCCTGTTCTGATCTAACTTCTCGTATGCTGTCACATTCAATTTATGTGTTGCATCCTTTGCTTTGTTGAATTTGATTTGGAGTGTTATGGAGTAAATATTTTCCGTATGATTGGCTTCTTGGATCGTAGTGGATGCTCCTCTAGAAGCTTGGACCGATGAAGTTGTGCTACTAGTGAACTAAAATGTAATATCTTGAGTTTGGATAATTATTTTTATTTTTATTTTTTGTGGTTACAACTAGTTTAATGTGATAAATTTATAAACTGATAAATTTATTTTAACAATTTAAAAACCCAGTTCCCAAAATTCATGCTCCACTAACAACAAATTACTTAATTCACTTTTCACAACTGAATTCTTACCCCCCCCGCCCCCCCCAAAAAAAAAAAAAAAAAAAAAAAGTAAATTTGCAATAGAATTAAATCAATAAAATTATCCAAATATATGGTACAAAAATGAACCAATTTAATATCAATACAATTTTGTTCCTAACAGGTGGTACTTTAAAAAGAAGAAAAAGACCAAATAAGTGGGAAAAGGAGCCAACCTCAAACATCGCACTTGATGACTGCACTGCCTTTTTGCAAAAATCAACCCATTTTTTTTTTAAGAAAAAAGAAAAAGAAAAAAAATCATATGCTTTGAGCTCTTGGATTAGTATACACTTACACATAATATCCATAACTTTACCATATTATCCATATTTTCAAGTATATTCCACTTATGAATTATTAATATTTAATAATTTTAAAAAAATGTTATATTCATAATATTTCCACAATAAATTCTAAGTTGTTAATTGTTATTTGTTGTTATGGTTGGACAAAAAAAAAAGTAATTTTAAGTTGTGGATTCAAATTATAATCAATAATAATTTATCATCTATTATTTATTGTGAAAATGTTGTAAACATTAAGCTTTTCATAACTCTAAGATTAAAAAAACATATATATATATATATATATCAATAATACCATGTGACTTATGTGAGTGATTTTCTGCTTTATTTTTTATTTTTTTTTTTGCTGGGAAAAAAGAAAAAGAAAAAGAGAAAAAAAGAAAAAGGAAAAGAAAAAGCACATATCAGATATAAAATTCATCGTTCTTTATGAAAAGAATTATTATTTTTGTTCCTATAATAAGTATCTAGCAAAAAAATAATAAAGTATTCCTAGCGTTCGGAAAGCAATTTGGAGTTTAGCAAAAAAAAAAAAAAGAAAAAAACTAGTGTTCGGAAAGCTACGAGGTGGACTTTTCCGTGTTCTTAAGGAACATATGAAGACTGAAAACATCCTTGGAACTTTACTTTGGACCTTTGGATGACTTCACAGTTCACACTTCTGGTCTTCCATACCTTGTTTCTACTTCCTTCATCTTCACACCCCCATTTGATACACACAACGAATATAAGAAAGTGTTAAATTCCTGCTAAGCTAAGCTACCGAGACACACTGGAGAGATGGGTTGGGGAGCTTTTCTCAAGCTTTTTGCATACTTCTTGACTCTTCTATCTTGGTATGACTTTTGACCTTCTTTTTTTTTTTTTTTTTTCCTCTTTTGGGTTCATATATTTGTTGATTGATTTGCTTTATGAATTGTTTCTTCTTCTATGTTTGATCCATAATTTTGGTAGATATATATAATTTTACCAATAAATTTACAATCTTTTTATTGAGTTTGATGTGTTATTTACTTTCTTTTGATCTACAGGCCTTCATTCACTTTGCTTTATTCTGTGTAAGTAGCTTTCGTCCTTGCATTTCTCATAGAATGGTTATGTATATGCTTCTTGGGTCTACTTGGTTCTCTGTCTCTCTTTTTTTATGTTCACTTTTAATTTTAACATCATGGTACAGGTATGCTTCGTTCCTGGCAATAGAGAGTGGTTCCAGCTCCAGAAATCGGCAATGTCTCACCTATTGGGTTCTGTTTTCTTTGGTTAAAGTCTTGGAGTCTTCGTTTGTAAATCTTTCTGAATGGTAATTTTAGGCTTTGTACGTTGCTATAATTGCCTAAACTGAACATTGCACATGCCCATATGGTTGTTTTTTGTTGCATTTGATGTGTTTAGTAGTTCTTTAAGAATATGATAACTCATAAATCTTGTTCCTTTCTCACTTCTGGGTGAATAATTTAGAACTTTTTACAGAATACATTGCTTGAGCATGTCAAAGTAGATTGATTTAGACGGAGTGTTGGCCTAGAGAAAATAATCTTTGGTCATAGTGAATCCAGTCTGGTATTGTTGACCTTTACTCAAGCTTATGAGTTTGAGCTTGACTGATCACTTGTGTCTCTGTACGTGCGTGTGTATGAAAGATACTAATTTCTCTATGTCCTTTCACCATGTCTTAGAAGGTCCTTTGATTTAAACTTGTGTTTCATGACAGGCATCCATTCTGGTCTTATGCCAAGGGTACAGCAACTTTCTTGTTGGTGATACCTTACTTTGGTGGTGCTTCTTATGTCTACAAGCATTTTATTAGTCCCTATATTTCTGAGCAGAAATGGAACATTTTGTTCATATCTAGAAGGGAGGGGTTCAGAGTGACTGAGCAGGACACCTCTTTTGATACCACCGAGGGAAACGATATCAAAAATGAACTGGAAGAAAAGGAGAAACACATCATATGTCAGGTAGGCTTCTAACCCGAATTTTGTACTGATGGTATTCCATAAAGTTTGTTTTAAGTGGAAGGTAGGTGCATTTGAGAACTACAACTTTTTTACAGTTACTAAACATCATGTGTTTAATAATTTTCAACTTATGTGTCAAATTCTGCCTTGGGTTATACTATTTTGATGCATTACTCTAAGGAGTGAGCAAAGGGCAATGTTAAATTAGATCCCAAGTCGGCAAATTAGATTTCTTTAGTTATTGACCATGACATCTGTTGGCACATTGGCTCAATCCCCACTGCAATGAATGAGCTTATGAAATGCAACGTTACCCCAATTCCTTTCTCTTTTCTTGAAGGGCTGCTTTCACAAGCTAGAAGTGAGTAATTAGCTTACTGCTAATATATTATTCAAGTTTGATTTAAAATTCTTATTTTGCTGTATCAGGGAGTACCAGATCCCAGTTATGACAGTATAAAAAGAAATGTTACTCAGCCTACCAGTCCAAAGAAAGTTCAGAAGGAGTGGAGCTGCGCTCTTTGTTTGGTAAGCACTTCTAGTGAGAAATCTTTGAAGGAACACCTCCTAGGGAAGAAGCACAAGGCTAAGCAAGCAGAAGTGAAAAAGTTCCCAATGAAGAGTGAAAGCAAGTCTTCTAACAAGCTGAAAAAAAACAGTGAGACAGTTTTTTTCCAGAAGCTCAACCAAATACTGATGCTTAAATCAATTAGACTGTGTAGATGGAAAAAGCCAGAGTTTGGATGGACAAAATTAAATACTGATGGATCTGTAGATCGTGAAAATGCTGGCTTTGGAGGATTACTTAGAGATTACAAGGGTGACCCAATATGTGCCTTTGTCTCTAAGGCACCTGGAGATGATATCTTCTTTGTTGAACTATGGGCTATATGGAGAGGCCTTGTTCTTGCTGCAAATATTGGCATTAAAGTGATATGGGTCGAGTCTGATTCAATGAGTGCTGTGAAAACCATTAATAGAGAGCAGCCTTTAAGTCCAAAGGTTGCTATCTGCTTGAAGCATATATGGAAGCTTCTAAGAAAGTTTAATAAGTATAAAGTTTCTCATTCTTGGCGTGAGACTAATAGAGCAGCTGATCATCTTGCAAAGATGGCTGTTTTGGGAAGTGATGTGGTTTTATGGCCTGCTAATTTTCCGAGGAGCCTTTGCAACATCATTAACGATGATGCACAAGGAAAGATTTACTACAGAATGTGACTTCTTTGTCTAGTCTGAGACTACCATCCAATTAACAACTCCCTCCCCAACTCATCCAAAAAAACTAGAGAACAAGATGGCTTTCCTTTGATAAAGGCAAAAGCTTGGGTATCCAATCCAGTATTATAGGTGAGGCTGATCGGAAGTTGTGTGGTGTTAAGGTAGTATGTGCGCAATACGTGCCTTTTGGACACAATGAATTGCGACATGGATGAAAGCAGAGAGTGTAAAAATTCTGTGGTCTTGTCAAGTAAAAAAATGCTGGACTGCATTTTGCTTCAGACAAATGTACATTGCAATTTGTAAATGGATGGTAGCATTTTGTTTTGAAATGGAAAATGATGAGTTTTCCTTTTAGTTTGTATTGACTTTTAAAGTCAGAATGTCAGTTTCTATGGTACATTGGAGAGAGAGGGAGAGAGTTATATTTTAAACCTAGTTAAGGGTAAAGCTTTAGCGTGTTTAGAATGTCCTACTTAGTAGTACGGACTACCCAAACCCCTGCCCTCCCTTCAATAGTTCAACCCCCTAGGTAGTACCTAGAGAGGTGCCAACAGACCATCCAGGTGGTCTGTGTACAATTCCTTAGGTTTGGTAAATTAGATAACATTGTTCATTTCATTGGGTAATGCAACAATTTGTTTGGATTTAAATGGATAACCTAATGTATTTGTTTGATCAATGCAGCAATTTGTTTGGAAATGAAACTAAGTTTTGCTATTTGCTTGAACTTTGCCCGTATTTACACTAGTTATGAATTATGTGTCTAAGTGCGTAAGGTATTTGGATGTGTATATCTTTTCACATATTTTACTTCAAAAATAATTTGTACTTAAAAAAAAGTGGTATTAAAACATATAGTTGCATTGAATTTAATTATTTTTGGAAAAGATAACATTGTTTGTGTTTCACTGGTCGATCCAACAATTTGTTTGGATTTAAATAGATAACTTGATGTACTATAGGGAATGAACCTAAGTTTTTCCTTTTGTTTTAACTTTGTACCTGTTTGCTTTTTTTTTTTTTTTTTTTTTTTTTTTTTTTTTTTTTCATAAAAACAAAACTAACTTCTTTGAAAATAAGCTATTTTTTAGTTTTTTTTTGTTACACATGTAACATAAAAGTTATCAAAACTATATCTTTTAATAGATACTATGCTAGAACCATAGGGCCCTGTAGCCTGGTGGTACTCGGTACCATATGTATCTTTGAGCTCGAGGGTTCTATCCCCCATAATTACCTAGCAAAAAAAAAAAAAAAAAGATTCTATGCTAGAAAAGCTATTGAAAACTATAGATTCCAAAATAGACACTTGTTTGTATTTACACGAGTTATGACTTATGAGTGTAAGTGTGTAACATGTTTAAATGAAATTATTTACGTTCACTTATTTTACTTAATTTGTACTTAAAAAAGTGGTACTTAAAAAAAAATTGGATATAAATCAAAGCTAACTTATTAATTAATGTTTTTTTTTAGAGATAAAGGTAAGGTGCAAACTTATAAATGTGTTTTTTTTTTTTTTTTTTTTTTTTTTTTTTAATTTTTAATTTTTTTTATAGAACTTAGTAATGTGATTGAAGTCATTGAACATAGAAGGTAAAGGTTATGCCTTGTCTTCATTGAACAAATATTCTTTATGCCTTGTCTTCATTGAACAAATATTCATTATGCCTTGTCTTCATTTTCATGCCAAATGCTTTAGGAACAGTCCATTTTTAAATAAAAATGGACTGTTCCTAAAGCATTTGGATTAAAAATGGACTGTTCCTAAAGCATTTGGCATGAAAATGAAGACAAGGCATAAAGAATATTTGTCATCAGCTCCGATTCCAACATCATTTGCAAATGGCAATGGTAGTGTCCAAAAAAGTACTATAAACCTCTTAAAAAAAAAAAGTACTATAAACATAATAAAAAAAAGAAAAAAAAAAGAACCTAATAGGACGTGGCCCACATATCTTGTTATTAATCTTCCCTAATTGTTTGGAAATTGGGATGGGACCTACAAAAGAAGTTTCCTCTTTATTGCTGAATGAAAAATCATTCAAAATATGCTAATAAAGATGCACATGCTTTGGTCTTATGGAATTAATTATTTTAATTGCAAAATGATAGTATTTTTTTAAATCTTGATTATGATATTTTTATGGGATAAATCAAGAATCATAATAACCGTAATCATTCTCTATTCAATAAAATAATTTTTTTTTTTGGTAGTCTAAACATTATGTATAACTTTAAATTTGTAAAAAAAATAATGAAATTGGGTATCTTTTTTTTTGGAGAAAAATATGAAAGAGATCTTGATTCATCTCCATGGCAACTATATATATATAATAGAATATATCCAAATAATTCATTTGACAAAAATAAAAATAACTTCGACTAAACATTAAACATTGTGTAAAAGTATTTTTTTTATTTAAAAAAACAGAAAATAAATTAAAAGCATTTCACTTTAATTTTTTATACCCTACATTTCATTGACACCACAGGGAAAAACCCAACGGTCAAATAAAATTTTGAAATTTGAAAAACAAAATCAAACACAATTATTACAAAACTCTCTCTCTCTCTCTCTCTCTCTCTCTAACAAGCTTTTAGATTTTTCATTCGCTCACAGTCCCAAATCCCAAAGCTTTTGAAACAGAGCAGCTCCATGCAATTATGGCACGCGTACACCAAGACCCATTAACCCAAAACCCTGATTCTTGCAATTCTTGTGGCTTTCTTGAAGTCAGAAACGACCCAAGAAAGCTCCACATGGAGTACGATGCGGATTCGATCGACTCCGCACTATGTGTTCCTGGTTCGAGGTTGCTTCGAACTGGGTTTTCGTGTACTAGTTGCACAGGTTTGTGTTTATTAAATTTTCAATCTTTTTGTTTGTTTGCTTCTGTTTTTTGTTTTTTTTTTTGTTTTTTAGTACTTTAGTTGTTTGGTTAAAAATACATGTGGGCAGACACTGACTAGTCTGTTAAGGTTCAGACTGACTAGGTGGTTCAGAATCCATGGCCGACCCCAAAATTTTGGGACTAAAAGTCTAAAACCTGGTTGTCGTTGTTATTGTTTGGTTAGAGAGTGAGGGAAGAAACTATGATTATGAGTATTAGATTGGAGGAAAGTTGTTTGGGAAGGGTCAAGAAAATGGTGCTGAATTGAATTCTTGACGGGTTTTTATTTTCTTGAAAATCAAAGACAATGTGAAAGTTGCTATATAAGGTTTTGAAAATGTTATACTATTGGTTTCCTTTTGTTTTCTCAGTAACCAAACGAGGGGTTTGAGTTGTTTTGCTGGTATGGAATTTATTATTATTTTTTTAAAATTGCAAAATGGGTATCTTTGTGTCTTAATTATGAGTTTCATTCACATATATAAGTTTCTCTTTTTAATTATATATAAATGATCTTTGTTTCATTTTTTGTGATCTATTTTGTTGCTCAATAATTGGAGGGAAAAAAATTTTAAATGAAAAAAAAAAGTAATGAATTAACCTCAACTCTCCAACTCTTTGTGTAACCATTCGAGAGAATTTAAATTGAATCCTTGGAAACTAAATGGCAATAAGTTATAATTTAAGATTTCTTGAAGTGTAATAGCAATTGACAATCAAAATTGGATTTTTATTAGTTTAGTAATTGTTGGTTCATAAATCTCTGCATTCTATTTTCACTCTGCCAAGTAAGTTTTGCATAACTATGGTATCTAAGAAAGCAACAATTATATCTAAGTTGCTGGCTCAAGCACCATATTCTCGGTCAACATTCAGTCATTCACAATGTTTTGTTTTGTCTTGTTAACCAGATAATCCAATAATGTTTATAAATGCTGGAGGTGGGATCGTAAAGGAAGAAGGAAATCTTAGCATTCGAGTTCAGCCTGACAGCTTTTTCCAAGGAGGGGATGCTCTAAGAACTGAAGAAACTATAATTGAGGGTGGCAATATACCATCTCTTTATCAATCAGCTCGGGTTGGAAATTTCTGTTACTTGTTCAACAACCTATCCCCTGGGGACTATTTTGTTGATCTTCACTTTGCTGAAATTATAAACATAAATGGTCCTAGGGGAATGAGAGTGTTTGATGTGTTCATGCAGGAAGAAAAGGCAAGTAAACTTAAATGAAAAGTTTGTCAGCACATTAGTGTTTTTTCCCTTAGCTTTTTCTATCTTTTACTTATCTATCAATTCTGAGAAATTTTCTTCATTTGGTGAAAATTATAGGTTCTATCCAAACTTGATATCTATTCCATTGTTGGAGCAAACAAAGCATTGCAGTTGGCAGATGTTAGAGTTTCTGTGGGAGAGGGGGGGACAATCATAATAAGGTTTGAGGGAGTTAATGGAAACCCAATGGTTAGTGGGCTTTGCATAAAGAGGGCAGCAAGATTACCCGGTATCTTCACTTTTGTTCAAGTTTAACTTGCTACATCAAACCTATGTGAACAAGAGTTAGTTTTGATACTAATGTCTTATCTTATGACCTGACTAAAGCATCCCAGGTTAAACAAGGATACGTCATATGTAACAATTGTGATGCTGAGATAGAAATTTCATCGGCTCAGGTTAGATCCTGCTTTCCATAAAAACTTCAACATTGGAGCTTTTGACTTCTTTTTTACATAGACTTGGAATTTGATGCGGCAGAATAAGTATCTGAGGATGATGGCTACTGTCAAGTATGAAAAGAAGATAGAGGAGCTGAAGACCCAGTGCCAGCTCAAGACAGATGAATGTCATGAGGCATGGATGTCATTAACAGCTGCAAGCGAGCAGCTTGAGAAGGTTAGGATGGAACTTGACAACAAGTTCCTTCAGAATCTTTATTTAGGTAAGGAAATATCCTATATATTTCTTGAGGCTTTATATCATATTGACAAAAGAAATCCTTTAGAGTGAATAATTACTTACATTACATACATCATCTTTGTGGATGTTGTTGAGTAGTGGACTGCTTGTTTGGTCCAATTTATGGTGATTTGAAGATTAGAATTCCTAATTATGGATAATCATTTTTCAGATCAAGCTATGGAAAAGCAAGCAGCAGATTTGAGGGATATTTGTAGTAAGTACGAACGTGATAAGAGGCTGTGGACTGCAGTTTTAGACAATTTAGAAAAGAAAGTTACGGTAAATTCCTGGTTTCCAAGGTTAGACTTGTTAACGTAAGTTTTGATACTTGTAACTGTAATATTTATTGATTTATTTCAGGCCATGAAAAAGGAGCATTGTCAGCTATCTCATGAGGCACACCAGTGTTCTGATTCTATTCCTGAATTGAACAAGATGGTGTTTGCAGTTCAAGCAATGGGTAAATTTTCATCAACACTTAAATGTCATTGCAGTTTAACTTCATGTATTCTAACATTCTATCCAAATTGCAGTTGCACAGTGTGATGATCTTAAATTGAAGTTCAGTGAGGAGCAGGCAAAAAGAAAGATGCTTTATAACCAAATTCAGGAAGCAAAAGGTATAATCTTTTCTTGTGATGCCTAAAAATATAATATTCTTTTTACATCTTTGACTTGTGAATGAACCAACTCATGCTTTTACTGTGTACATTACAGGGAACATCAGGGTGTTTTGTAGGTGTCGGCCTTTGAGGAAGGAAGAGATATCAGCTGGGTATCCAATGGTTACAGATTTTGATGCAGCTAAAGATGGAGAACTTGGGGTATTTGCAGGTGGATCGACAAAGAAGATCTTCAAGTTCGATCGGGTTTATACACCAAAGGATGATCAAGGTATTCATGGATCAGTCAGATATCTCTGAATTTGTGAGAACATCTCAGATGTTACCAAAATTTTCATGGAATTTACTTAACCTGGATATATGGTCAACATACCATCAGTTTCTGATAAAATTTGAGATAAAATTTTGAACTGTCAACATCAGCCTTTTCTTTGGTTTTCAGTCTAATATGCCAATCATTCCACTCCCAATTTCTGTTTTTCGTTCTCTTTTCACTTTCTTTGTCCAGTCATGAGTTTTTGTTGAAAAGTTTTTATCATTGTTCCAGACCTAATGAATGTTCTTTATTGAAAATTCAAGATCTGGATGGAATGGTTTCTGATTCCAAAAGATGTTTGGACAATGATTTGTCTGAAAATATTGAACATGTGATATAATTGAGTTGTGAAAGTACCTGCTGCTCTGGACTCAAATGTATTCTCTTTCTGTAACAGTTGATGTATTTGCGGATGCTTCGCCAATGGTAGTTTCGGTGTTGGATGGCTACAATGTATGTATATTTGCATATGGGCAAACAGGGACAGGGAAAACTTTCACAATGGAAGGCTCAGAGCAGAACCGAGGAGTCAATTATAGAACCTTAAAGCAGTTGTTCAAAATTGCTGAGGAAAGAAAAGATACTTTCACATACAGTATATCTGTCAGTGTCCTTGAAGTCTACAATGAGCAAATCAGGGACTTGCTTGCCACTTCTCCAACATCAAAGAAGTAAGTATTTTATCCCATGCATTGAATATGGGATATATCTTTTCCTAACCCAAAAATATGGCTAACTTAACTGGTTAATTGGTTATGTCCTTCTGTATTGACCACCCATTGCAATTTCAACTTGCTATGTGTATCAGGTTGGAGATAAGGCAAGCTTCTGAAGGGGTTCATCATGTACCAGGAATTGTTGAAGCGAAAGTTGAGAACATTAAGGAGGTCTGGAGTGTTCTGCAGGCTGGAAGCAATGCAAGAGCTGTAGGGTCAAACAATGTGAATGAGCACAGTAGCCGATCGCATTGGTAAGTATTAGCTTAAACATATTTTGCATGATGTTTAAATTCAAAATGGTCTTTGCTGAAAGTGGGTGTGCATATCAGTGCCATTAAAATATTGTGTTTTAGCTTGCAATATATCACTGTTCTTTTTGTCTTTTCTAGCATGCTGTGCATAATGGTAAGCACAAAGAATTTGATGAATGGCGAGTGCACCAAGAGCAAGCTATGGCTTGTGGACTTAGCTGGCAGTGAGAGACTAGCAAAAACTGAGGTGCAAGGGGATCGTCTCAAGGAAGCTCAAAACATCAATAGATCTCTTTCAGCTCTTGGGGATGTGATTTCTGCTCTAGCATCCAAAAGCTGCCACATTCCATTCAGGTTTACTTCTATCTTTCTTTATTCAGACTTCTTTTGCTTATATTCATTCCCTAATTTATGCATTGGGATTTTGCAGGAACTCTAAACTCACACATTTACTTCAAGACTCCTTAGGTGAGCATTTAGACACCAGTTTTATATCAGTAAAAGGAAGCTTTCAGACCCAGATGGTAACAAAGCTATTTTGGTTTATTTTGCTTCTAAGTGCGTAGGAAATGAGTATCCTTTCTTGAATAGTTTCATCACAAAGGGTGGAGTTGTTCGGATAATAAGTCACATACCTGTTCTATTGATGGTCACGTTTCATGACTCTTCAATTAGAAAGTGCCATCAGGAAGTATAAGTGTAAAACTATCTTTTATTTGTTTATGTGCTGCAGGGGGTGATTCCAAGACTTTGATGTTTGTGCAAATTAGCCCTTCCGAGCAGGACTTAGGTGAGACTCTAAGTTCATTAAATTTTGCGACTCGGGTTCGTGGGGTGGATTTGGGTCCTGCGAGGAAGCAAATTGATTTGGGTGAGCTTCAAAAGCTGAAAATGATGGTAAGCTTGAGGATAATCAATTTCAGTGTTAGTTTCATTAATATTTTGCTATCAGTGCACATGCACATCTGGCAAACTGCTTATATTTTTATAAATGGAATAAGCCAGTACTCAGGTTCTTTTTTTCTTTTTTTTTTCTCCCTTTTTTCCCCTGATTCTTTTGAAGCTTGATAAAGCCAAGCAAGAATTGAGATCCAAAGAAGAGGCTTTGAAGAAATTAGAAGAGAACTTGCACAATTCAGAAGGTAAGGCCAAGGGCAAGGATCAGCTTTGCAGAAGTCAACAAGAGAAGGTCAGCGAACTTGAAGGGCGACTTGCATCAAAGACACAGTTTTGCAGACAGCTGGAGAAGCAATTGTTAGAACTTGCAGACGAAATGAAGGAAAAGGAAGAAATTTGCTTAAATCTTCAGCAGAAGGTTGCCTGGCAGATAATTTATTTACTTATCTTTTGTCATACACAACCAACAATATGTCATCTGACATCCGGCTTGTATTTTGCCAAAGGTGAAGGAGCTTGAGAACAAGCTGAAAGAGCGGGAGCATACAAAGCCTATGACTCTTCAACACAAGGTGCATGCAATTTGAAGCTATCTCCCTTATTAAATTTCAGTTCCATTCTCGTTCATATATGCATAGATATCTTGGATTCACTAGGATCTCCACAAATACCATATGCTTATTTGAAGTTCTTCACATGATACAATGGTCCATAAGATGTTGTGTATCATGGCAAGGCAATTTCTGCCATCATATATGCCAGAAAATAAACTCGCTTGGTGATGTGAAATCTTACTTCTGACAAGATGGCAGGGGGCGCTTTCAACTTGTCAAACTGTTAGTTGAGCAGAATTCTTATTCCTGCTTTATAATCAAAGTGTAAATCAGTTGCTTTCTTTATGCTTCACAGGTCAAGGAGCTTGAGAACATGTTGAAAGATAGAACACATCAATTTGAGCATCATTCTGCAATGTTACAACAACAGGTTATCTTGTTTAACAAAATTGTTAAATTATTCTTGACTTTCCTCCATTATCACTAAGCAGACAACCCCTCCCTCTCGTTTTCTAGGAGCTCACCTAGATTGATTCTAATAGTAATGAAAGCTCAATTTTATCTTTGTTGTGCTGTTAGTTTTTGTCTATTTCTTTCTTCAAACCAATGTGTCAATATTCTAAGATCCATTTCCACACACAATAGACTCAATCTTACATACTACAAAAGTAAATGCTTTTTTTTTTTTTTTGCTGTTCTAGGTCAATGAACTTGAAAACAAGCTGACAACAGAAGGACGCAACCAAGGATTTCAAATGCTTCAACAAAAGGTTCTAAGTGTTGGCATTTTATCATTTTATGTTGTGCATGAACAAAATGTTGTTTTGCAAATTGTATACACTTCAGGGAGCCTGCAATTGCTCATCTTTTCTCCCTACATGTTAATGACAGATCAAAGAGCTTGAAGGACAGTTGAAACTGCAAGAACAACAAGAGTCTGTGCTACCAGTATGTTGTGCAGAAAAGTTAGGAGTCACCCCTAATCAAACAAAATCCAGGATAAGAGTACAAGTTCTACAAGAAATGGATCACCAAAGTACGAGGAACTTAAACTCTATGAACCAAACAATTAACCAAGAGTCTGTCTTGCTCAAAGGCACTGATTCTCTACACAAGATAAGGAGAAGGAGAGAACTCCAAAGCACAGGGACAGAGAACAATATCTTATTGTCAACTCCTGTGCTTAATAAGAGGATACTATCTACTGAATCAAAAAATGCAAGGTCTATTGATCAATCCAGAGCATTGGCAAGGCTTACTAGAAGTACAAAATCGGCAGCTACTTCTCATAGAATATTATCCAGCAATAAACTTTATAAAGATCAGGTGCAAGGGAATAAGGAGAGTAACAAGTCAAAGATTTGGTTAAGATAGAAGCAAGTGCACTTTCATTATGTTGCACTTCAATCTTTATTAAGTTCTTGAATTCTTTTCTGCCACTCTTCGTGATTTTTTTTTTTGGTCTGCATGTTGTGAATATCTGAGAATATAGAATGTGAATTGTTTGATACCGGTATCAATGATTACGTTACTACCTTTTCCCCTTTTTCTGTGTTTCATCATGTCAAAAGCATATTCAATTGAGAAAATAGACCATGTTTACAATGAGAATATCCATATAGATAATTGATGCTAAGGTTTTCAGGAAGCAGAATTGTTCTGGATCATATATGAATAACATTCAGATTTTGTGCGATACAGCCTTAGATGGCGCAACATTTCCAGGCCTATGCGACAAGCAGCATTATGTACATGCAAACAGTAAAAGCAAACCAAGTGGCCAAGTTTGAGCTCAAGAGTGTCCACTTTAATAAAACTTAAGGTTTAGAAGTCGTAGATGTGAGGGATACCCTCCCTTCTAAGTGTATGAATAAATAAATAAAAAATTGTTGCCATATTATAAACATTTAATTTATTAGGATAATTCTACTCAAGATGAAACTCTATTACCAAAATTTCATTAGTTTAAATTACTATTTTGTTTAAAATTCTTTTATTAAAATATGGAAAAATTAAATAAAATCATTTTATTTATTTTATTCACTTACCATAGTTTTTAGTTTGGATTAAAAAATAATTATAAAAAAGGTCCAAATCTTATATGACAGACTTTTGTCAAATAAAAATTTCCTTGCCAACCACTTTGCCAACGCTATACCACTGAGGAACAAGATTAGATCGCAAAGTTCAATTCTCGTTCGCAACCCCAAACAAAATATTTCTTGCCTCCAACTATTAGGGATCCCATTACCAGCCCAAGACATGCTCACTTAGCTATCATTGAGGTATTCGTGCAAATTGGTATAGTCCATGTAAACATGAAATAATAATAAAGATAATGCCAATAGCTACAAGTATAGGATAGAAAAAGAACTGAAAAAGAAATCTAGATACAATTTCTAAGGAGCAGTATATTAAGTTTCCCATTAAATTTTAACATATGATTACCTTGACTAATAAATTACAAACAATGTTATTTTTTCTGAGAACAATATAATACAACATAAACCATATGTGAATATTTAATTGGAGAACCTAATATACTACAGTAATGGAAATGTACCTAAGTTTTAACCTCTCCGTTGAAGAATAACTCATGCCACTCACTCTCTGTTAAGGAGTAACTCTTGTGCCATTCATATTGCTAGCACAGGAACTCTTTCAGTTACTTCAAATTGGAAGCAAATATTGGAAAGCTTGGGCAATTCCTGTCTCATAGTACATGAAGCCTACAGTAGGTAGCTCTACATTAATAATTGTTTAGGTTTCTTTAACCTTTGGTAGTTCTTTTTGCATCCATGTGAGATCCAAGACTGCCACACAACTCTTCAATAATATGCGCTTCTGCAATTTTCGTACCCCATGTCATTGTTTGATGCCAAGTATAAAAAAAGTCTATGGTGCTCGTTTGTTGGGTGCTTCACATATAGTTTGCAATTTTCTCTCTTCGGTTTGAGCAATTCTTCTTTCTCACACAAACACACAAATGCACAAACACACACACACTTACATTCCTCCAGATAAACAAAATGGGCTACAAAAAAAATCGCTAAATTAATTTTGTGTTATTGCAGGATTCCACAGACCAAAGTGCAGTGGATTTGAATGTTCCATTTCATGTTGGGGCATTTGCTACTACAATGATCCAGACCAGTACAATTCATACCAGACCCAGAGCAAAATGAAGCTTGATACTGAGATATTCAAATAGAATCCAGGCCATTGATATTGACCCAAATTTCAACCATTTACACCTTTTTACATCTTCAAATGCTGAATGAGACAATGAGATGTATACAAAACTACATGGAAATCATCAGGAACTTTCTCCATAGTGGTTATTGAAGAAAAACTTTACTTCCAAGATTAACTAAACTAGTCAACAAAGCTTGTGATTGTGAAGCTTAAGAATTGAAGAGTGAGAAAGTGACAGAAAGTAAGGGAAAAGGAAAGAAAATGAGAGAAACGAAGAGAGAAAAGTTTGAGAGAAAAAGCTGTGTTCATTAACAGTAAAATCACAATAATACACATCTGAGCTTGGTGCTCTGTATTTATACTACATAATAAATCATAACTGTTCAACTAATCCTCCACATTATGCGGATCTAATGCCCATAAATTCTGGAATTTCTGTTTAGAAACTTCTACAGACTTATGCACCTATTTTAACTAAACTTTGAACACCAAAACACCCAGTATCACTATTAAGACTTCTTTTGATGAAAACGGTGCGTTTGACACTTAACCATTTAGTGAAACGGTGCGTTTAGCTGAATACAAAAACACAGTCATCTTCAACCTCTGTTTTCCTTCTTCAACCTCTGTCGTGGTCTCTGTGGAGTCTGAGTAGTGCTATCTTCCACATCCCCCCTCAAACTAATGGGGGAGGAATCAACCAGATGTTTGGCACGATGGAACTGAAAGCGAGGAGCAGGGAGAGACTTGGTGAAAATATCAGCAAAGTTATCCTTGCCAGAAACAAAACCAATTTTCAGTTGTTTACGAAGGACCTTCTCGCGAGTAAAATGATAATCAACTTCAAGGTGCTTAGTCCGAGAGTGGAAAATAGGATTTGCAGACAAGGCAATGGCAAAGACATTGTCACCCTAGATAACAGGTATATGATGAAGAAAGATGCGAAGCTCCTTAAATAGAATGCGAAGCTAGGACAACTCAGTTGCAGTGGTGGCTAAGGCGTGATACTCTGCTTCTGTGGAGGAATGAGACACAGTACGTTGTTTTCTTGGCAGACCAAGAAATTGGATTTGGCCCAAGAAAAACAAGCAGGCTAGTAGTAGAGTGTCAGTCAGAAGGGTCCGTAGCCCAATCTGCGTCTGAAAAAGCAGTGATAGACAAAGGACTAGGAGTGAAAGAAATCCCAAAAGATAAGGTGCCCTTGATGTAACAAAGAACCCGTTTGGTAGCTTCAAGATGAGTAGAGGTAGGATGACTCATGAAATGACACAGTTGGTGAACACTAAAGGCAAGATCAGGACAAGTGAAAGTTAAATACTAAAGTGCCCCAACCGTACTCCTATATTCTGTGGGGTCAGAGAGAGGCACACCATTAGAGGGAACCAAACGTGTAGAAGGACAACAAGGGGTCTTGGTTGGCTTGGCATTCTCCATGTGAAATCTATGAAGAACGTCTAAAGCATATTTGGACTGAGAGAGGAGTAGACTATGAGGAGATGGAGTAATCTGAATGCCCAAGAAATAATGAAGATCACCCAAGTCCTTAAGGACAAAAACTGTGCTAAGAGAAGCAATGAGAGAAGCAATCTGACTTGAATCATTCCCAGTGACTATAATGTCATCAACATATAAAAGCAGATAGATGATAGTTCTGTCTGAACAAAAAATGAATAAAGAACTATCTGCCACTGAAGCAATGAAGCCCAAATGTAGTAGATGAAAAGCAAATCTCTCAAACCAAGCTCTTGGAGCCTGTTTTAGACCATAGAGAGACTTATGCAACTTACAAACATAATCTGGATGGACTGAATCAACATAACCTGGAGGTTGATGCATATATACTTCTTCTTTAAGATAGCCATGAAGGAAGGCACTTGAAACATCAAGCTGCCTCAAGGACCATTTGCAACTGACAGCAATGGCTAACACAAGCCTCACAGTGGTTGGTTTAACCACAGGACTGAAGGTCTCATGAAAATCCACACTAGCTTGTTGATGAAAGCCCTTAGCAACTAATCTGGCTTTATACTTGGAGATTGAACCATCACTATTGAGCTTAAGCTTATAAACCCATTTACAACCAACCAAATTCACATTAGGAGGAGCTGGAACAAGAGACCAAGTGTGCTGCCTTTGAAGAGCAAGAAATTCAGCATCCATAGCTTCACACCACTTAGGGTATTGAGAGGCAATTCTGTAGGAAGGTGGTTCAGTGAAGATAAAGTCCATAGCAACTTTGTAACAAAGCTTGGATTTTGGTTTGGAAATGCCACTTTTGGACCTGGTTTGCATAGGATGAGTATTGACTGGCTGTGAAGGTTGAGAAGGAATGGAAATAGGAATAATGTCTGTGGGAAGAGAAGATGGTGAGTGAAGGGGTGAAGGTGTAGAAGCTGCAGGAACTGAAGGAGCAGAAGGTGTAGGATCTCTAGAATCTAATGTGGGAGAGTGATATGAAGTGGTAACAGGTGATGAAGTGGGATATGCACCAAGTAAGGAAGGCTGATTAGTGGAATGTAGGTAGAGTTGATTGGAAAACCAGGAGGGAATACTAGAAGGAGGAAAAATGGAAGTAGACACAGGATTAAGGGGAGTGGAGAAGGGAAATTTTGTCTCATTAAAATAAACATGTCTAGAGGTGTAGACACGATTTGTGTGCTAATCAAGACAAAGATAACCCTTTGAATGAGAGGGATAACCAATGAAAACACATTCCCTAGTTTTAGGCTCAAGTTTGTGAGTATTGTAGGGCCTAAGGTTTGGATAGCAGGCACACCCAAACACTTTTAGCTAAGTTAGGTCATGAGTGGTAGAAAAAAGTTTAGTCCAAGGTGAGACCCCAATTAAGCACAGAAGTAGGAAGAATGTTGATTAGATTAACAGCATTCTGGGCTGCAAAGGACTAGTAAGAGGAAGGCATGGAAGACTGAGATAACATGGTTATAGTTGTCTCAACAACATGCCTGTGCTTTCTTTCAACCACTCCATTTTGTTGAGTGTAGGGCAAGACAGATGATGAGATATACCATGTTGTGACAGATAGGACTTAAACTCATTAGAAGTAAATTCTCCACCACCATCTGATCTAAAACATTTAATAGTGGCATAAAATTGAGTCTTAACCAGGGCATGAAAATGAGCAAATTTAGAAAAAGCTTCTGTTTTAGATTTCAGAAGATAGAGCCAAGTAAATCTAGAGTAATGATCAACAAATAATATGTAATATCTAAAACCATTCACAAAATTAACAGGAGCAGGACCCCACAAGTCAGAATGCACAAGTTCAAAAGGTGCAGAAGCTGTAAATTGTGAATTAGGAAAAGGAAGATGATGCATTTTGCCAAACAAACAATGAGTACAAGGTTGAATATCAGTGTTTGACTTATTGAATACAGATTTGTCATGAGAAAACAAGGCATTGAGAGCTTGATCATGAGGATGACCAAGTCTCATGTGCCACAGTGACCTAGTGAAGACAGAATTTTTAGAAACAGTATTACAAGTCTTGAAAGGTAAAGTAAGATGAGAAGCTTGATGTGGATAGATTGGGTAAACACCATCTTTACTCCTGCCCTGGTAGAGAATTTTCCCCATGTCCAAGGCTTGAATAGAAAGAATGTTTTCATCAAAGTAATACCAGCAATTGTTATCATGACACAACTTATGAACAAAAGCAAGATTGGATGTAATTGAAGGCACTCTAAGGACATTCCTAAGTTGAAGATTAGATAAAGAAGATGGAATTAGAGCAGCACCTATGTGTGTAATGGGTAAGTTCTGACCATTCCCAACAGTGAGGTGATCTTGAGCTGTGTAGAGCTTTGGGAAACTAAGATGATTAAGGCTAGCAGTCACATGACCAGTGGCTACTCTATTGGCAAGCCAAGGCTAATCTTGAGTAATGCAAGCATTGGATGCTGTAGCCATTGCAGCAAGCTTGGTAGGAGGATGCTTGCCTTGATAGGCATAATCCATCCTATGATAGCAATCAATAGCCAAATGTCCAGCCTTTCCACATATTTGACATATTGGTCTCTATGATTTTGCTCCACCAGAACCAGAAGGAAATTGTTGAAACTAATTGAAAGGACTGAATTGAGAGGGACTAAAATAAGATTGGCTATAAGAGCCTCTTCCACCTCTACCACCTCTGTTGTTGAAGTTTCCTCTACCTCTTCCTCTATGAGAGGGTTGATTGTAACCACCACCATGTGGTTTCTGATTAGCTGATGCAGCCATTGCAAAGATTGTGTCTTTGACCTCTAGTCCCTTATTGAGTGACTCTTCTTCAGCATTCAACATAGTAGAAAGTTCATCAAAACTTAGATGAACACTTCTGGTTCTAATAGCAGATCTGAAAGCATTATACTCCTTAGGAAGTCCCTTTATTGCAATGTGGAGTAGTTCTTCATCATCAACAACCACTCCAACTGCTAACAGCTTGTCTCTTACAGTTTTGATCTTCTGCAGATATGTATCTACATTATCATTCCCTTTCTTCAAATTATGAAGCTCACCTTTAAGGTTCATGATGTGAGACCTTGAAATTGAAGAAAATCTATTCTCAAGTACCTTCCAAACTTCAATGGCAGTAGTACATCCAACAGTGAGTGCTAGAATAGAAGGAGTCAAGGTTGAACTTATGAAGGTAAGTAAAGCTTTTTCTTTTGATTTCCAGTCCAAGTAATTTGGATTCACAACCATCGTGTAATTTCTAGAAAGATCTCTGAGAAATTTCTCAGGAATTAGTTGAGGCTCTTCAAGCAACTCAAACAAAGAATAGGTTTCAAGAACCATGGAGATTTGATGTTTCCAAACAATGTAATTGGTATTATCTAACTTCACTGTCATCATATTTGACATATTAGACAGAAGCAAGAGAGGTTGATTTACCAGATTCACAGCAGAACTGGATGAAGAAGAGGATGAAGATGATGAAGCCATTGTTGTGTTTGAAGCTGCCATTGTTGAAGTCTGAGTAGCAGCAGCAGTTGCTTGCTCTGATACCATGACGAAAAACTTTACTTCCAAAATTAACTAAACTAGTCAACAAAGCTTGTGATTGTGAAGCTTAAGAATTGAAGAGTGAGAAAGTGACAGAAAGTAAGGGAAAAGGAAAGAAAATGAGAGAAACGAAGAGAGAAAATTTTGAGAGAAAAAGCTGTGTTCATTAACAGTAAAATCACAATAATACACATCTGAGCTTGGTGCTCTGTATTTATACTACATAATAAATCATAACTGTTCAACTAATCCTCCACATTATGCGTATCTAATGCCCATAAATTCTGGAATTTCTGTTCAGAAACTTCTACAGACTTATGCGCCTATTTAACTAAACTTTGAACGCCAAAACGCCCAGTATCACTATTAAGACTTCTTTTAATGAAAACGGTGTGTTTGACACTTAACCATTTAGTGAAACGGTGCGTTTAGCTGAATACAAAAACGAGTCATCTTCAACCTCTGTCGTGGTCTCTGTGGAGTCTGAGCAGTGCTATCTTCAACAGTTATATTTTCAGCATCAGTCAAAATCTTGATAAATATATAATAGACAAAAATTAGCATGACATTCTGAGGATAAATTCCAGCCTAGCTTCCAATTGCATATACATGATTAATTGACAATTTAACTCCATGTAATAATCTTGTCCATGTCATTTCTCGAGTATTAACCATTTAACATGCGCATGTCTAAAATGTTTAAGGAACCATATTTGTTCAAAGTCGAGGAATCATTACCTATTTTGTTAAATGGGGGGAAAAGATGAGACCCACGAATGCAAGTCATAAACCATCATCCATCCTTATTCCTTAACAATGTTTCCTCTTTCTGCTTGCTCTCCAATTTAATGTTCATGTCACGTACCAATATTTCAGTCCTTGGTTCTGGCACCATGCCCTTTGATGTCATCTCACTAAAATAGCGCAAAGCATCTTGTATTCTTCCCTTGTCATAAAGGCCATGTATCATAATGGTATAAGATCGTCGATCATGTCCCAACCCATCTCTCTCCATCACATCCCATGTATATCTTATTTTTTCCTGATTATCCCAATCCATATACAACCTCAAAATCAAGTTGTAAGTGTCAGCAGTCATCCTGCACCCATTTCTCTCTATCCTCTCCAAGATCTCAGGTACTTCCTCAGGATTCTTCGAGGACTTGAGCAAGTAGTTGAAAGTTACAGCATTTGGCAAACAACTTCCTTTCTTCTGTTCCATTTCATCCAAAAGCTTGTAAACCTTTTCCATCCTCTGAATCTTACAAAGGTGCTTAATTAATGAGTTATAAGTTGCGGCATTTGGGGGACAACCTTGCTTCTTCATTTCCTTAAAAATTTTCAAAGCTTCAGGAATCCTCTTCTTGAAACAAAGTGCATCAATGATACAATTGCAGATAACCACATCTGGGGTACCATTCTTCCACATGGATTGAAACAACTTGATTGCCGTGCCTAATTTTCCCTTCTTTGTCAAGGCGTTTATAAACGTTCCACAAGTAAACATATCCGGCTTACATTTAGATGCAATAATTTCATTCCAAAACCTTTTTGCCTCATACACATTCCCCAAAACACACCAACCGTTGAGAATGATATTCCATGTCTTGATATCGCAACCAAACTCATTTCGGTTAGAGTGAAACAGAGTTTCTGCAGCTTCCACGTGCTTATACCGACATAACCACATTAAAAGCTTTTGAAATGCAACCAAGTCAATCTCCAATCCGAACTCTTTCCTCTTATTGAATATGCCAATTGCTTCCTCCACCTTATGAGCAGCCGCAAATCTATTAAGTAAAATACCATACGTCCCTTCATTGACAAGTCCCTTTCTCTTTGACATTTCATCGAGCACTTGGACCACCTCCTCAAAACGTTGTGATTTCCCAAGGATGTCAAGAATCTCATTGTAAACACTAGACCCAGGTGAATACTCGCTTCCTTCTCCTCCGTTTCTACAAACCCAGTTGAAAAACACATAAGCCAGTCTCCAATCTGAATGGTGTCGTTGAAGCACACTCAGCACCAAGTCCTCGGTCAGCTTAAGCCCGCATAGATTGAGAGCTTGCTCAATTTTCTTCGCCGGTTTGTCCCTTCTAAACTTAAGGAGGTTTTGAACAAATATGATTGTTTGGTCATTTGGCTCTTGTTGAAACTTCGTGGGATCATCAGAATTTGCAATTGAGTGCACAAACCGAGTTGTTTTGGTTATGCCCAAGAAATTACATTTAGATACTTTGGAACACGTTTGAGCATTTGGGTTATTTGCACTATAAGAATCAAGAATGTTGGCCAAAAAATGAAGGGGCTTGTATGAAATGGGAAGTTGGGATTGGGAGGCATGGTTTCTAGGTGGGGTTTCGAATTTGAGATTGAATTTTTGTTGGAGTCTGGGAAATTTTCTGAACGGTTGGAGAGTGGACTGCATTTGGGGCTGTTTAAAATGTTCTCAACCGTTTATTTAGGTTAGGCATTAATATAACTACGAATTTTAAGGCCTACAAGCCACTCTACAACTATATATTTTTATAATTATTTATTGAAATTCTACTTTAGGTTGATGTATTTTTAATAACTCTATTTTGAAATTTGGGTAGATACGTTTTGGTGTTGTGCTCTTTTAGTTCCTTATCACAAATCTTTTCTCTCCCTCTCATAACTTTTGTTTGATATTTTTGAGTTAATCCTTCTTTAGTTTGTAAGTGAGAATTTGAATTTATATCAAAACATAATTTACATGGCTATGTATTTGAACGTGCCTATCAATTATTTGAGTAATATCAATATGTAATTATGTGATAAGTTTTGACTATTATGATATTTTCTTAAGAAAATGAGAAATTTCAATAATAAATTTGAAACTTAAAAATTTTAGTTCTACCAAAATAAATTAGAAAAATTTAATGCATAATACTAATAGTTAGAAGAATATGGATAACTTAAAAAAAAAAAAAATCAATAAAAATTTCCAAACATTATAAAATTATATATTTGTAATAATAGAGAAATAGAAATTACTTTTAAAAATAGTTTAATTTTTAGGGAACACATATTATTTAGAATAAAATTAAGAGAGGAAATTAAATATCATACAACATCTAAAAATAATTACATATTCTCATGTATAGTATAGGTTTGCAATGAGTAGTATATAAAAGCTGAAATGTAGCATTTATTGTTGCTACACTAATACACTCTTATTGAGCCACACTAGCATAACATTTCAGTCCATTTGGCGATATTTTGGGAGTAGAAGTTTGCATAGAAAGAAGAATTGCTTCATTGACAATTATGTCACTTTTTAGCATAATATCGATAGGTTTTTGATAAAATTACATTTTTATTATGTTATTAAAGTCTTGTATTTTTTTTTTCTTCCTAATATAAGTGATGTATTTACTTCTATGTATGCTTATTTCTTAAGCTATTCAAGATATACTGTGTATGAATCATTTATAAGGAGCACTAAAAATAAATTCAAACCATATATTATATTATTTACAAAATATCTTGCTTGATCTACTAATTTAATGTACAATGCGTTATGTTTTCATGAATTAAAAAAAAATTAAAAAGTGAATACGTACAAATTTATTTATTTATTTTTAAATTGAGTTAAATTTTCTTTACATGGATCAGCAACTAAAATTGGATTACCAAGTAACAAGGGCAAGAATAAGTCAAATCCAAATTATATAATACCACCTAGAAATATCTGTTTAAATCAAGCACTAAGAAAAAAAAAAGTTTGTTAATAACATAATCATACTTATATCCTACTAGTCAATAACACACATAATCCTACTTAAACCATTTTTTTTCCTTTCGCGAAAAATATTGAAGAGACAAAAAGGTAAATAAATAACTCAATAGCTATATTGTTTCAGTGAGCATAATAGCATATTAGTCATAACGTGATATCAAACAAGTAATATGAGAAATATCAATCCCAAACAAACTACTACACAAATTTATTCATAAAAAACCATCTGTCCCCAATTCCCTAATAAGCTAATCAGCAGGGGCAAGGCAGTGGCAATGGCAGCGGCAGTAATAGGGGGTAGCAGTGGGAGTGGGGGCAGCGGCAGCAACAGGGGAGGCAGTAGGGGCACGGGCAAGGGCAGGGGCACAAGGAGGCAAGGCTGAAAAATTAGTAACAAAAAAAGGTTAATCAAGCTGGAATACTTTACATAATTGAATGAAATGCTTACAAATAAGAGATGAAACTATCAATATATTGACAGAGAGATTAGAACAAAAACAAAAAACAAAAAACAAAAAACAAAAAACAAAAAACAAAGGAAGATGCAGTGAAGATTAAGAGTTTGAACAAATCTGACCTATCCACTTAAAATTGGCTCTTGTAGTAATAAAAATCTGATCATGTGGTTGTGCTCTTGTCTACGAAGCACGGGTGTGCTGATTGGGTCGATGCACTCGAGTCGGATACGCACCGTGTAGCCATGGATGTGGGTACGTCCGTGGCTGAACTTTTTTTTTTTTTTTTTTTTTTTTGGGTTTTCGATTCAGTACAAAATTGGCCGAAAACAAGCTCCAAATCGGTTTGATACGGGCCAAAATAATTGTTAAAAAAAATGTAAAAATAATTCATCAAAACACACTGTTTTGAGAGACTATAAAAATGCCAATTTATTTCCTTATTTGTGAGATTGCATACACGGTGGGTGTAATCCTAATGCCCAACAGCCCATGTGATGTGATGTTTTGTTCATATTATGCAGTTCTTTTCTTTTGTTTGTTGGTGTTTTTGTAATTGTGTATTAGAATCAAGATATTTTTTTGGGTAAATAATTAAAGAGATTATTTGTAATTTTAAAATTTATTGGTTAATTGTTGAGTGTTTGTGTGCATAGTGCTTGTTTGTCTATTGTGAATAATGGACCCACTTCATAGAGAGAAAAAAAATATTAAAATAAACTTTGGAAGTACTATTATATCTTTTTCTTTCGTTTATCTAATTTTTTTTTATTAAATAAGACCCACATTACACTAGTTTATCCATTTTAAAAAATATTTCTTATCTTTTTAACAAGGATGTAGCTTGAGCTTGACCATTGTATGATGGCCTTCCACTACAATATTCATTATAAATTCAAAAGTGGCTTTTGTATTGTGCTACTTAATATATATAGAGAAATAAGTCATTACCAATGGATCCCGAGCCCTTTTTATATACCTATTTAAAAAACAAGGCTTCTAAGCCTTTTTTTTTTCTCCTCCCTTTTGGTTACAACTAGAAAATAGAGGAATGCCCTCAAACATACTAGATGTATGGAAGGTGAGAGTCTGGATCTATCAAGTAGCTTGTGCTTCCACATTATCTTTTTTAACTTGCAGAAAGAAAGAGAAATGTATTTACTACCTATATCACATGTAAATTATTGAAATTAGTGATGATATTCACAAAGCATATTAATCAAAATGTTGCATTCAAGTATGATTGTTTTATAAACGTTTATTTATGTTCCACTACTATTATAATAGATAATTAATAGACATATAATAATATAGCATTTATGTATATCTTTTGTTCCGAATGCAGCTTTGATATATTGAGGTCTGACTGTAGTGATCCCTTATTTTGTTCCTTGTGACTCAACATGTAATAGTACTTGCTTCTGTGTCTGATGATAACTACAATTTTTTTTTTTTTTTGTTGTTACATGTGTGTGCATTGTTATTATGATATAATAACCATTTGTTATAAAAATAGAAAAATTCAAGAAAAAAAATTGTAAAATTAGTGATTGTTTAAGCATTTGATTAGTTAAGTAGACACGTAGTATATTATTTTATGTATAAATAAGTGTGGTTGTGTGCGTCAATAATTAATACAGAGCCAATGAATTGAGTTTAAAATATTTTTATAAAAACAATGACAAATAACAACTGCATAAAATTTAAAAAGGTAGACAAACTTAACAAAATAAAATGGTCATAGTTACCCACATTGGCAATAAATACTTATAATAAACTATCATGTAATAATTTAAAATTTGAAAACTTGTAGAAGGAAATTGTAAAACTCTCTTCTTCTTGTTTTTTCTTTTTTTGTTTTTTGTCGATAACTAGACATATTCAAGTTTTCTTTTTATTAAAATTTGTTAATTAAAATTTTTTAATGATCCCTTAAACAAAATTCCTAGAGCCACCATTTGATTGCATTACAATGTGTTCAGCAGGTTGCTACTCCACACCTTTCCTCATAATTTTTTTTTTCATTCTTTATAGGCCAAGACACAATAGCGTTAGACATAGCATTAGTGGGTTATTAGGGCTCAAAAACTTACAATTGTAATTATATTCTTGCTGTCAATCAATGTGCTCATAAAGTTCTTCTTCTTCTTTTTTTTTTTTTTTTCTTGAGAAGACTCATAAAGTTTATCATTTTAAGATTTTGGAACTATAGTGGACTTTGTAATAAAAAGTAAAGCCGAATGTTTTTTAGTTTTTGGATCCGATTATGTAATCTTTTGTAATGGTATAATTTATATTTTGTAATATGTAGTTCTTTATTCTTCTTAGTATTCATCAAATAAAATCCTTCTCGGAGTAGGGACAATCAGTCCTTGCACCACTATGGTTTTTCTTCCCAATTTTTTTGTGGTTTTTCACGTATATATGCTCTTATCTTTACACTACAAAAAAATCGTCCTGTCCCAGCGTCTTTTTCCCAGCGTTTTTACAAACCGCCGTAATAGATAAGTCTGTACCAGTGCTTTTTGAAAACGTTGGTATAGGAAATCCTATTACGGCGGCTCAAAACCAGCGCTTTATAAAGCGCTGCAATAGGAGGCCTATAATGGCGTTTTTCAAAAACGCTGGTATAGGAAGCCCAAAAACGCTGGGATAGGGTTACTGATTTCCCTTAGGGGGAAAGACCTGTCCTAGCGCTTTTTGAAGCGTTGGAATAGGGTCCACCTATTCCAACGCTTCAAAAAGTGCTGGGACAGGTCCTTCCATTCCCTTATGAAGAAAGGCCTATCCCAGCGCTTTTGGAAACGCTGGAATAGGTCAACCTATTCCAGCGCTTCAAAAAGCCCTGGGATAGGTCTTTCTCCATAAAGGAACGGAGGGACCTATCCTAGCGCTTTTGAAAGCGCTGGGATAGGTGGACCTTATTCCAGCGCTTTCAAAAGCGCAGGGACAGGTCCCTCATTCCCTTATGGAGAAAGACCTATCCCAGCGCTTTTGAAAGCGCTGGAATAGGTCTTTCTCCCTAAAGGAATGGAAGGACCTGTCCCAGCGCTTTTGGATAGGTCACCTATAGTTTTTTTTTTTTTTTTTTTTTTTTTTTTTTTTTTTTTAATTTTTTTTTAACACAAGATAGAATTTCTACTATAGCATAATTTAAGTGTATATGTGTATGGAACTTCCTCCTGGAGACTTGAACCCCGACGCTTGCCCCTCACATCCCACAAACACTTATACTTGTGAAGGGATTTGTTAATTATCAAATGACCAATACTCTCCTAAACCAAAAAAAAGACCAAAGTACCTCCCAAAACATTGAAAAAGAGTAAAAACACCCCGATACCTAGAAAAAGACCAATATACCCCCGAAACCTAATAAATGACTAAAATAACCCCAAAACATCAAAAATGACCTAAGCACCCCCTAAGGCATCAAAAATGACTAGAGTACCCCTTGTGTCTAAAACTAGCCAAAATACCCTCGATTACTTAAATAAGAACAAAATACCCCTATAAGTCAAGTAAATGACCAAAATGCCCCTAGAAAGACAAAAAATGTCCAAAACACACCTGACACCCATAAAAGGATTGATACACCCCCGAAACATAAAAAATGACCGAAATACCCCCAAAACATTGAAATGAATCCTAAAAGCTAGAAAATGACAAAAGCACCCCCCATGCATATAAAAGGTGGAAAACCCCTTGATTATTTGAATAACACTAAGGGTGGCAAGATCAACCCAAATCCATTTGCCCACCCAAACCCACCTACTTAAATGAGACTCAAACCCACTAAATTATTAATTGGGTTAAATGGGTATTAACCCAATTAAACCCAATTAACATTAATGTTTATTGCGTTTTAAATGGGTACCTAATTATGATCCAAGTATCATTTCTACAAATCAACCAACTTTAAAATACCCCAAAACCACTAAAATGAGCAAAATACCCCTTAAACATAAAAAATGACCAAGATAACCTTAAAAAAAAAATAACAAAATAACCCCGAAACCCAAAAAATTACCAAAATACCTCTAAAACCTAAAAATAAAATACCCACGAAACATAAAAAATGACTAAAATACTCCCTGAAACAAAAAAAAAAGAACAAAATACTTCCAAAACCCAAAAAATGACCAAAATACCCCCAAAGTCCAAAAAATGACCAAAATATCCCTAAAGTCCAAAAAATGACCAAAATACCCTCAAAACCTAAAAATTACCAAAATACCCCCAAAACACAAAAAATGACCGAAATACCCCTGAAACCGATAATATGACCAAATTACCCCCAAAACCTAAAAATGAGCAAAATACCCCTGAAGTCCATAAAATGACCAAAATACCCCTGGTCGTTTTTTGGGTTTCGGGGGTATTTTGGTCATTTTATGGATTTTGGGGGGTATTTTGGTAATTTTTAGGTTTTAGGGGTATTTTTGTCATTTTGTAGGTTTGATGATTATTTTGGTAATTTTTCGGTTTCGAGGGTATTTTAGTCTTTTTTAATGTTTTAAGGGTATTTTGGTCTTTTTTTGGTTTTTGGCGGGTATTTTGGTCATTTTAAGGTTTTGGGGGGGGTATTTTTGTCAATTTTTGGTTTTTGGAGGGTATTTTGGTCTTTTTTTTTGGGTTTTTGGGATATTTTGGTCATTTTTTGATTTTGGGGATATTTTGGTAATTTTCTTTGGGTTTACGGGGTATTTTGGTCATTTTGTAGGTTTCGTGGTTATATTTAATATTGTTGGTCCTCGAGTCACATCTTACAAATTTTTTTTAGCTATTACATTATATTTTAGTAATTTTTAGTGAGGAATTATATTTTATTAATTTGAAGTATTAAATTAAAATATATTAAATTAGTTTGAAGTATTAAATTCAATTTTGTTAAATTGAATTATTAAAAATTATTTTATTAATTAATATAATTTATTAAAAAATATTTTTATTAATTAATATAATTTTTATTAATCAAGAAAATAGTAATGGAAAGACCTATCCCAGCGCTTTTAAAAGCGCTGGAATAAGGTCCACATATTCCAGCGCTTTTTAGGCCTCTCTCCATAAGGGAATGGAGTGACCTGTCCCAACGCTTTTGAAAGCGCTGGAATAGGTGGACCTTATTCCAGCGCTTCGAAAAGCGCTGGGATAGGCCTCTCTCCATAAGGGAATGGAGGGACCTGTCCCAACGCTTTTGGAAGTGCTGGAATAGGTGGACCCTATTCCAGCGCTTCCAAAAGCGCAGGATAGGATCACTCATTCCTTTATGAGGATAGACCTGTCCCAGCGCTTTCGAAAGCGCTGGAATAGGGTCCACCTATTCCAACGCTTCCAAAAGCGCTGGGATAGGTCTCCAAAAGTGCTGGGATAGGTCCCTCGTACCACTTAAAAATTTTTAGACTTCCCACTTATTTTTTTCACCTTCCCACTACTTTGGTCTCTCAATTTTGGTCTCCCACTTCTTTAGTTCGGATGTTTTCCTCTCACTCACATTTTTTCTCCCTCTTCCTTAACCCACTTCCCCTCCTCCTCTCTTCTTCTTTACTCAAAACCCACCATTTCTTTTCCAAAATTTTAAGCACAAAAATACTACCCAAAACCACAGACCCTATCCAAAGCAAGGTAAGTCTCTCTAGCTCTCATTTATATTTCGTAGCAATATTTGTATATATATTTGTTGTTAAATTTCTAGTTTTTTAGTTTGATTTTGGTTGAAGTTTGGCTTGGGTTATGTGTATATTTTTGTGTAACTATTGGTTGATTGTGTGGGTTTTAGTTTTGGATTTGCTTTTGGTTAAAGTTTACCCAAAGCAAGGTAAAGGCCCATGGGAGCGTGGAATTGGCAAACGGGCCGAGGAAGCCCAAAGAAAGCAATCGGGTTGTGGATGCCCAAAGGGACATAGGAGCCCATGAGTAAAAGCAAAACAGTACCCATAACAGGCCACTGAGGAAAGGGATAAACAGCTGGCCCAAAAAAGAGGTCCAGCAGGATTAAGTTATTATGGCAGAAATAACAATTCAACGTTGCAGGAAATAAAGAAAATCAAGAGTGGGCCAAAGAAACGAAAGGCCCATCATCATACTAAGCCCAGCTTCTGCATGGAGCGGGAAACTAAAGAAAGGCCCACATGAAAGGTCAAAAAACACAGACGGAGAGTTTCTAGATCACGATAGACGCATGAGCAGCAGGCAGACTCTTGGACATATCTGAAAGGGAAGCACGCGCAAGGCCCATGTCGCTTTTCTCAGTTATCTTCATCGTATAAGCAAGCTCTAAAAAAAGAAGAATATTATGCCAATATATTCATATGATCTATATGTTCTATATTGATTGAACAAATAAGTACATTACCTGGTGCAACATATCCATATGTGCCGACAAGTGAAGTCCAATTGGATGAGTCTTGGTTAAGAATCTTAGCAGTGCCAAAGTCTGAAACATGAGCCTCGTACTCTAAATCTAGCAAAACATTTTTGCTTGATATGTCCCTATGAACAATTGGCGGAGAGCAATCATGGTGCATGTAAGACAACGCGTGAGCCACACCCTTGACGATATTCACCCTCTTATTCCAATCCAATTAAAACTGACCCAGCAGGAAGTCCAAAGAAACCCACTCCCAAACCACAAGGGAAAGGGTGTAGCAGCAGTAGTGATACGTGCAGACCCGGGAGAAGACGAGGAAGAAAACTTGGCCCTGCCTGCCGTGGCGATTACCACTCTTCAGCAGAGTGCCAAGTTCAAAAATCTATTTGACCAGTTGGGACTTACAGCAAAAGAAAGAAAAATAGCCATGGAGGCTTTGGTAAGCATCGCCTCCGGAGCAGGGGTGGAATGCCTGTCAGCAAAGATGCCAGAAGACAGGGTCCTCCTGCAGGAATCAATAGAAATCACATTTAGCAGTGAGGATATGGAAATGGGGCACCCAGATCATAAGAGGCCTCTCTATTTAGCAGCATCTATAAATCAAATCCCCATCAAGAATGCCCTGGTGGATACATGTGCTTTCGTAAACCTCATTCCGTTGAGCACCCTGCAAGCCACGGGAATTTCAGAGAAAAAGATCCAAGGATGCCCGATGGAAGTAACGAGATTCGGTGGAAGAGGTGAGTACACCACAGGCCACATTCAGTTATGGTTGAAAGTAGGCCTTATAGCCTCTTTAGCTCGTTTCCACGTGGTCAGAACGGAAGTATCCTACCATGTGCTTTTGGGAAGACCTTGGTTACACAAATACCGACTAGTCCCGTCCACCTACCACCAATGTGTGAAAGGAAGATTGAATGGCAAGATGATACGCATAGCTGCGAACCCCTCACCGTTCGAGCAGGTAGAAGCCCACTTGGTGGAAACCATGTTTTATGACCAATAGGCTCCATCTGGAGAAAATGCGGTTGCAAAGCCACGAGGCACCTTTGTGCCTAGGTGGGAAGATGTTCAAGATGACCCAGAACTTGATTTAAGAGAGCTACTGGCGTGAAAGAAGAAAAGGAAAGAAGCGCCTGCAGTAAAGCCAAACGAAATACCTCGATGCATCAGGGTCCGAGGCCTTGATGGCAGGATTGTGTATAAATTATGAAGGTGCGTGGGGCCCACGGGTGAGATGCAAATGGGTCCCACCCAAAAAGGGTAACACAAGAGTTTGGCGTGTTGCGTTGCTGAAGGAAGTTTGGGAAAAGAAGAAGAAAAGGATGAGGCAGTTACAGCAGAAAAGGACATCTAGGTTATGGCAGAGGAAGAATTGGAAGAGGTTGACTTAGGGTCTGACTCGCAAGAACCAAGGCCCATCTCAATTAGTGCAAGCCTGACAGAAAAGGAGAAGTCAGAACTCATACTGTTGCTGGAAGAATTCAAAGACGTTTTTGCCTGGGATTACAATGAAATGCCAGGGCTCGATCCCTGGCTGGTTGCGCATACATTGAATGTGGACCCAGAGGCCAAGCCGGTGGCCCAGCCTGCCCGGATATTTCACACAGAAATAGAAGGGCAGATAGTCAAAGAGGTGCAGAAGTTGCTAGCCGCAGAATTCATCAAGCCTATCCAGCATCCTCGCTGGCTATCCAACATAGTACCAGTAAAGAAGAAGAACGGCCAGATAAGATGCTGTGTAGATTTTAGGAATCTCAACAAAGCTTGTCCAAAAGACGAATTCCACCGCCAAACATGGATTTACTGATAGATTCTGCGGCAGGAAGTGCCATATTCTCATTCATGGACGGTTTCAGTGGGTATAATCAGATCAAGATGGCACCAAAGGATGCAGAGAAAACTGCCTTCAGAACACCCATGGGCAATTTCTACTATACTGTGATACCCTTCGGGTTAAAAAATGTTGGTGCAACTTATCAACGAGCGATGGCGGTCATATTTCACGACATGATGCACCAGGATGACATAGTGGTTAAGTCAAGGAGAGGAGAAGAACACTTTCGGGTGTTAAAAAGAGTATTTGAAAGATGCAGAACTTTTAAGTTAAGAATGAATCCCCTCAAGTGCACATTCGGAGTATCTTCTAGGAAATTTTTGGGTTTCCTGGTTCACAGCAGAGGCATAGACATGGATCCAGCCAAAGCCACGGCCATAGCAACTATGAGGCCTCCTGCCACAGTAAAAGAATTGAAGAGTTTCTTAGGAAAAGTCTCATATATCCGGAGATTCATCCCTGGGTTGGCATCAATCACCTCTGCCTTCACCAAGTTGCTTAAGAAGGGGCAAAGTTTTGAATGGGGGGAAGCGCAACAGACGACCTTCAAGAGGTTACAGCAGATAATGATGAACCTCCCCACGGTGTAGGCCCCTATTTGTAAAAAACCACTGCTACTCTATCTGGCCACCAACTCGTACGCCATCGGCACACTAATCGCTCAGGAAGATGGAGGTGGTACCGAGCAGCCAATATACTATATCAGCCGCGCCTTAGAAGATGCAGAAACTCATTACCCAAGGGCAGAGAGAGCATGCCTAGCCATTGTATACGCTTCACAGAGGTTGCGTCACTATTTCTTGGCCTACGAAGTGTGGCTGATGACTAAGTCACATGCCATTAAAGCTCTGTTACAACAATCGATTCTCTCCGGCAGGATATCCCAGTGGTTGCTACAGTTATCACAATACAACTTGAGAATGGGGACACCTAGGGCAGTGAAAAGTTAGGCTATAGCAGATTTATTGGCGCAGTTTTCAGGAGAGGAAGAATTCCCACTAGATGATGAAGTTCCAGAGGAAGTAGCTATGGTAGAAGAAGTCAGGGAATAATGGGTGATGAAATTTGATGGGTCTTCTACTACCCATTCTGGAGGGGTGGGAGTAGTTCTGTATCATGAAGAAGACAAGGCAGTAGCACTGTCATTTAAGTTGGAATTCCCCTGTTCGAACAACACGGCGGAGTACGAGGCCTATCTAACTGGGCTTGCCACGGCGCTCGAAATGGGAGTTAAACATTTGAAAGTACTAGGAGATTCGAACTTGGTCGTCTGCCAGGCCAAAGGAAGTTTTTCCTTAAAAGAGCCCAGCCTAGCCCCGTAAGCGATGGCCCAGAGAATGGAAGAGAAATTCTCAACCTTTGAAATAGAACATGCTCCGAGAAACGAAAATCGGTTTGCGGACGCATTAGCCGCATTGGGTTCGCAAATAATCTTCAAAAGGAGTAGCACTAATATAGAAGTCAGCAAGAGGGAAGAATCCATCATTGAGGTGTTGAAGGAAAAGTTCCGGGAGGAACAGGGCGAAGGGGATTGGCGAATCCCCATAAAGGAAACCTTGGTGAAGGGAGACGATGCAGCAGAATTGAAGATATTAAAAGACTATGCCTTGGTAAAAGAAGAGTTGTACCGTAGGATGCCAGGTGGGATTTTATCCAGATGCGTGGGCCAGGAGGAAGCCCAGAGAAAATTGAAAGAAATACACGACAAGACTTACGGGTATTGCGGGGAAGTCAGTCTTTACCGCAGACTCCAGAGGGTAGGCTTCTATTGGCCAAGCATGGGTAAAGATGCAAATCAAGTCCAAACCCAGTGTGGGACCTGCCAGCTTGCAACAGACAGGGAGGAAAGTTATGCTGTGTTCATCAGCGAGGATTGGAGAAGCCCTTTCATACAGTACCTAACAGAAGGCGTTCTGCCACAAAGGCACAGTGAAAGGTACAAGCTTAAGAGGTTGGCAACACGTTATTTCTTGTATAACACGGTCTTTTTCAAAAAAGGATATGATGGAGACCCCTTGAGGTGTTTGGGTCCTGAAGAGGCTAAAGAAATGATGAAGTACATTCAGGGGAATGTGGTGAACATCAGGGGAAGAAAAAACTTTACAGATGCCTATTGCAGATGGGCTACTACTGGCCAACCATGAAGAAAGATGCGGCAGAATTTGTAAAGAAGTGTCACAGTTGTCAGGTACAAGCCAACTTGATTCATACTCATCCATAAGGCTTGCACAACATGGTCACCCCATGGCCCTTCCACACTTGGGGGCTAGATTTGGTAGGGCCAGTCAACCCGCCATCACGTGGATACATATGGATATTGGTAGCTACAGAATATTTTACTAAGTGGGCGAAAGCAGTACCACTCTGCAAGGCCACAGGTGGAGCAGTGGCAAACTTCATCAAAGAAAATATAATTATGAGGTTTGGGGTGCCCCACAAGATCATCAGTGACAATGGCACATCATTTGTCAACAGTGATGTAAGGAGAATGCTAGAATTCTACCAAGTCAAGCACAACAGGTCATCACCCTATTACCCTCAAGGGAACGGGCAGGCAGAGGCAATAAACAAAATTCTCATAAAGATCATCAGCAAGATGAGCCAAGAGTATGCGGGAGGATGGGCAATGCACCTGCCAGATGCTCTCTAGGCATACAGAAATTCATCAAAGTCAGCCACAGGCTTTTCACCCTTTTCCTTAGTCTACGGAACTGAAGTAATGAGTCAGGCAGAAATAATGACACCGTCCCTAAGGGTTATGCAGATGCTAGAAAAAGAAAAAGAGGGAGAAGTCTTCACGGCAGAAAGATTTGAGGACCTGGAAGAACTTGATGAAAAGAGGGAAGAAGCCCAGGAACGCAGCCGGAGATACAGGCAGAAGATGACTAAAGCCTACGACAGGATGACCAAGGAAAGAGTGTTTGCAGAAGGATAACTAGTGTTAAAAGTGGCAGACTACGTTAGGCGAGGTCTGGCAGGACCATCCAAGTTTGCACCAAAATGGGAGGGACCCCTTGTGATAAGGGAAGCGCATCAAAGTGGGTATTATCGCCTAACTCAAATGGATGGCAGGGACTTGATGGATCCCATTAATGGAAAATGGCTGAAGCGTTATTTTGCTTAGAGAAGAAAGTTATGTGGTTGACTCCTTTTCCTTAGTTTTTTGTGGCAAACACAAGCCAAGTAACTACGGCAGGAAACATATAAGTGTTCTGTGTGACATAACAAAAACAGAGAAACAAAGAAAAGGAAAGGAAGCGGCGCCATCATCAATGAAGTCCGGAAATGAGACTCTAATCTCTAAAGTGACTAGGCCTACTAACATCGGAAAGAAGACGCTCATGGCAACCCTCCAAATCTACCACCTCTTTCTTCAAAGCTCAATCTGGGCGTCTATGGCCTCAACGGCTGGCTGGACTCTCCTCATGAAAAAGGCTCGGGCAATCTCACGTAGATGATGAAGAACAAACTCCACGGCGAAACCCAAACTGATGAGCTCTTGAATCACGACCCTCCACTGCAGGATCCTCTCGGCAGAAACAGAGTCAATGAAGTTATGCTCGATGTCATTCAGCACACACCCCAGCATTTTCGAGAAATGCTCCCTAGAGGAACGACCAAGACGAAACTCCTACATAAAATTGCCGTGACGGCTGTAGATCATCACTAAGTGTGAGACGCAATCCTCAGGAACTCGGAAGCCATAAAAGTCTATATAAGGAGGACCGGAAGCCCAGAAGTTTGCCGGACCAAGGTCGTTAACCTCCGGCTGGTCAAAGCAGACAAAGAAGGATGCAGCATCCTCCGGGACGACGGCAGAACTACTACCCGCCTCAAACTGAGAGGGGATAGTAGGGGGTGGACCTATAAAAAAAAAAAAGGAAACGCAAGGCAAAATGAAAAAAAAAAAATGGCACAGGAAGAGAAGACTTGTAGAAAAAGAAGGTGAAATAAGAAGAGAAGGAAAATTGCCAAAGTTACCAGGAATGGGGGCTACGGGTGTAGCAGAAACAAGCACTGTAGGCACAGCAGAAGCAGGAGTAGTAGGTACGGCTGAAACAGGTACTGAAGGTGCGGCAGGAATAGGTGCTACGGGTGCGGCAGGAGCAGTCATTCCCATGCCTGCTGCAATTTCTGGCCCCTCAGAAGTCTCTGCAGGTGGGGGGATAAGTATGCAAATGAAACGCAAATACAAAAAAAAAAAAAAAAAAAAAAAAAAAAAAGGAGATAAGGGGAAGAGAGGTACATACCCATGAAGTTAGGCTCGGGCGAAACACTCCCCTCTTCATCAGAGTCGGAAATTCTCTTTTTCAACACGGGTGCATCATTAGGATCCTCAAAAATGTCATCAGACCCCTTTGAGGATAAGTCCGAATCAGGGCCACGGGTAGCGGAGCTGGGAATAGAGGAAGGAGTAACAACAAGTGAGGCGCCACCCTTTGCAGCCTGGGAGATGGCTGTAAAAGGGTCACTAGTCGAAATCACAAGTGGCAGAATGGGAGAAGTGGTCTTGGTTTGAACAGCGACAGGAGGAATGGCTCCCTCTGAAGGAGTGGGTCTTTCGGCAAGCAAAGGAGTAGTCTCACCAACCCCTTCGACATGAGTACCCTCTCTAGGTACCGGCTCGGCAGAAGGGGTGGGAGTTTTGGCAGGAGTCTTATGTGCAGCAGTAGAAAGGGCAGGCGTTGCTAATACTGCCTCAGCCCCATCGAAAAAGCCTTCCATAGGTACACTCATGGAGGCGGAAATCTCCTCGGTAGTGGGGCGATATATGGATAGAGGTTCAGACTCCTCCTAAAAAGAAATTTTTTTTTGTTAAGTAATAAAAAAAAAAAAAAAAACAAAAGACCCGTGGCAGAGGCGTGCGAAAAAGAAAGAAGAGAGAAGTGGAGAAAAGGGACTCACCTCAGATTCAGGTTCATCAAGCAAAATGGGGCGGGTAACGGATGAATCTTCCTTATGCTTGGACTAAAAGGAAGAAGCAGAGGAAATTAGCGAGTTAGCCACAAGAAAATTAAGAAGTTTTGTCAAAGAAGAAAAAGGGAGAAATAAAATTACCCTCTGTTCAGTGGCAGATACGGGGTGGGGAGTAGTTTTCCTCTTGCTACCGCGAGTCCTGCTAGCTAGCGGAGCACCTGCAGGAGGCAGTGGCGTGGCAGGTTTGGTTTTGCCGGCAGACTTGGGTTTGGCAGGCGCTTTCTTGATCGGTGCAGAAATGTTTATTACTCTAACTCTTTTCTCCCAACCAGGGGGATAGTCACCAACATGCCAGACCATCCTTTCTTCTCTGCGTCCCATTCAAAGATGGCTGACCGGCTTTGTTTTCTAGCATACGCCAAAACAAATTTGGAAGGAAGCAGCAGGCGAGGGTTAACTGAGACAACCATACCTAGCCCTTCTGAAGGAATAAGGGAGAAGCCACGACTCCCCGCTAACTCAGCCACAAATGAATCCATCACTGTGTGCCAGTAACCGTGCATGGGAAAAGTACAGACGCCCTCCCTTAGTGAACCAGGAACTGTAATAGCGTTGAAACGCTTCTTCCAAAACTCAAAGACAGTGTGCCGCAGGAAAGGACGGACTGACGTAGGAGACTCCATGAGTAAAGAAATGTCATCGGGGATGTCTTGATCCAACCCAAATTGCCTTCTCACCCGGTTGGCAGGATAGTGAACAAACCTAATGCCTTTATCGGCTAGGTAAGGTAGCCATCCGGCATTGGTGGCAGCAAGATAGGTAATCCCAGTTTCATCAAAGCTAACCAATGGGGTAGTGGTCCCAATGGTGTCAACGAACAGACCCATGACAGAATCTTCACAAGTATAATCTGTACCCAGATTTCTATAGGCTCTCTAAGAGAAACCCACGCCCTCATCAAAAGATTCAACCACAGAATAGCCATTCGGCTTCAAACCAGGCCAACGAAAAGTAAGCGGAAAATCGGATTCAAACCTGCCACAAAAGTCGGTAATCAACCCCGGACTTGTCTGGTGCTTTTCTCTGGCAAACCGAGCGGGTCTACATTTTGCCAAGTACTGAGCACAACGCTCAAACAATAGCTGTTGAAGAATGGTATAGTGAACGGAAGAGGTAACAATTTGGCAGGACCCAGCTTGACTCTCATCACCACAGAGGATATCTAATTGAACATACAAGTGCCCCAGGAACATAGGAGCCAGTGGCAGGCTCACCCCAGTAGATATTTTTATAGCCAAACGAAAGTACAAAGGTTTTATGGCGTAGTGGGGGTGGGACCCAAAAACAAACTTGCAAAGCCAAAATGCAATAAAAGCCGCACGGCGAGCAGCAACAGAAAACTTAGAGGAAGAACTCACCCAGCAGGACAAGTTGGCGTTTCCGGTCATCCTTTTCTTCAATTCAGCCTTAATGGCCTCTTCCTCAGGAGAAAGCTCTAGGGCGGCAGGATCGGCATCGCCGAGAATGGGCAAGAGCAACTGGTTAGCCACATCCTCAAGGGTCACAGTGAGTTCACCACATGAGAAAAAGAAGGTGTGGGTAGTGGTGCACCATCGCCGGACTAAATGACGGAGGTTATAGAGGTCCCGAAAATTCGACAAGCAGCGAGATGAGACTATAGCCTTCAAGACGTCGGCTCATTGCAACAAACCCATAAAGCCCGTGTTGAAAAGCTCACTGTCAACCCATTCCTTCCAACTCGAGGTTGTGCCAGACCCAAACTCAAAGTGAAGGGGTACGGGAAGCGAGATACCTTGGCGAATGGACAGATTGGGGATTGAAGACGCTAAAGGAGCCCAAGAAACGTCGAGGTTTCGCCGGACAAGGGCAATCAATACACGATCCGGTGGCGGTGGTACATAGTCACTAGGGATTTTTGGGAAGTGAGGATTGACTTCGTACCACGGGTCAATTAAAGGAGCGCATTCGCTGTCAGGGTCTCGCTGCGTCTCTTCCTCAGCGGACCACTCCGAATCAGAACGTTCCATCTCTTCGCCCACATCAGGAACGGCAGGAGAATCGGAAGCAACCGCCTTCCTTTTATGGCGGGAAGAACCTTGGCTTTTCACCGGCAACATGGTGAGGAGGCTTAGTTGGAGAAAAATGGGTATGGGTGTTTGAGAAGAAGAAGGAGAGTAAGAGACGGAGAGTGTATGTTCTAGGAAAAGAAAGAGTTTGTGATTAAAGTGCAGAAGGATTCTTCCTTAAATACCTAGGTCATTAATAACAGCACGAAAGAAGGTGACAGGTCAGCCATCAGAATGGAATGAAATTAATGAAGCGGCGGCTCTGTTTTGAAAATAACTGCCAAACTGGGAAATTCGAAGAGACAACCCTATTCGTGGCAGGAAGGAAAATATATATGTATGAGAAGGGGTCCACAGCTTAAAAAAGACTAGCAAAAAAGAGAAGAAGAAAAAAGATGAAAGAATGGCAGAAACGCCTTTTCATTCACATATGAATCGTAGGAACGTCTCATATATTTAGGGGGCTAAATGTTGAGGGCCATTTGTGGAAGCCCAGGCAGACAGAAAAGCCCAATAATGAGGGCTACAAAGAATTTTTTTTTTTTTTTTGACCGGAAAGGTAGATACAAAGAATTGACAAGATAAATAGCAAAAAACCCATTAGGCCCAAGCGGCAGGAATAATGGATCACAGGCCCAACAAATAAATAAATGGGTCTTGAAGAGGCAAGCGGGCTCAAAGAAGCCAGGAAAGAAAGAAATAGCATCCCATGGGCAGAGTATGAGGTAGAAAAGTGAGAAAGGGCCACCGCAGGCCCAAGGCAATGCAAACTAAGAGAGTAAGGGATTTATGGCAGGCTCATGAACCCTAATGATAAGAATGATTTGTTGGACATACGCCTTCCACCTCCCACTCTTGAGGTTGAGAATCAATTGATACTCATCATAAAGTTGGCAATTGCATGCTTGCATGCTAATCCAGAATCTAGACCATCTATGCACATGGTCTCTCAGGTATTATCAAGTTGAAGTGCACTTTCCTGGAGCTATCACAGTCTAACTAGGACAAGCAATGATATGAAATAAGACACTATATTTTGTCAAATTCATGTTACTGAAGGAAGTTGTTTGTTTAAGATTATGTAATGCCTAGAGTACTACTAGATGTTCAATTTCAAGTGTTAATAATGTGCATTTGGTAACACAAATTTCAAGGCACTATGATTGTACACGTTTGATTGCCTATGGTTAGGGTTTTAGGCTTTGGTTGTAACAAAGTTAACCTATTCTTAACCAAGTAATTAATTATGCTTTTGATTGGAATTACATAACAACACATAAACATGGATCACATAAATACACCAAAACAATGACCCAAGAAAACCAATGAAATAAGCAGTTTCACTGTAAAAACTTGGGGGGGATTTAATCTTCAATTTCCATGGTAATAAATCCACTAGAATAAAATTGAAGTTTGTAAAAAAAGATTTAAACTCAAATCTAATGCTACCTTTTGTAGTATTTACTGATGTGACCACACTAAGCTCTGAGACCATGAACTCTTCTATTCTAAACTTGTTGCACATGAATGACCCCTCACAACTTTGACAACACCTCTCAAAGATTTTTACCAGTAACTTGGATTTAAACTAGATGCATAAACTTCACTTTGATCACTGGATATTTTGTATAAACATAGGTCTCAGGTTTTTTTTTTTTTTTTTTTTTTTTTTTTTTTTTTTGAGAAAGAACATAGGTCTCAAGTTAATGCTCCAAGAAAGCCTGGAAAATTGTAGATTTGCGTACAATACATTACTTTCTTGTAGTCATAGAAAATGTGCTCTAGGGCTTACTTATATAGTGTACACGAGATGCAAGTAGCCCTAGATCAAATGGCTAAAGAAAAATTTTGAGAATCCAATCAACATGATTCTCGATCAATTAAGCTATGTAGTTCAACCAATCAACTTAAGTAATTCTCGACAAGTCAAGCTTGTAATACCTTGATTTTTATGATCATCAATCATCATTTTTATTATAATAGGGTTGTGGTGCTATACTTGTGCACAGTAAGATGGGAGTGGACAATTTTGTGATGCTACAAAATTTGTGAGAAAATTAAAGTTCTATTGCATACAATTTTGTATGGCTTCTTAAAATAAAAAGGAAGATGTAACGTGGAGGGCTACTTTTCCGGTTATGCATATAATACCTTTAAATTTCATTCTTATCAATTAGTGAAAAGATAAGAGAATAAAACTTAGTTGGAGAAGAAGTTTAAGAGTTATTAAAGTCCCTTGGAGTTCCAGCTTATCTAAATAAGTCAACAGTTAATAAACCTTACATTAAGGTTAATTAGAAACTATAAAATCAGAGAAGTATATTAAGCAAAGAGGGTAGGAGGTGGATTTTTTCCCTTGGAGTTTAGAAGGAATACAATTGAAGAAGCAACCAATTGGTTCGAGGTATGATTTCTCATTATTAGAAACAAAGAATTAAAAAGGTTATATTTTTATCATGGAATTAGTTAGTGATGTTAGATTGTTTAAAATGGTAATTTCAGTCCTAGAATCTTTGTTTACACTATTACGTAAAGTTGCCTTCAGTTTGTATTCTAAAATAGAAGTCACGTTTACAAAGATTAATTTATGCATGACTTTACGTTTTCATTGGGGATATATTAAATCCTATGTCTAGAAAATATTGGCTACTGCCTCTCTGATAGTAATATGAGATTCAACCCAATGCAAGGAAACATTTTTGGTTAGAGAAACTTTGCATCAATGTCAAGTATTATTAGTCTAGCTAAGTATAATCCTAGTAAGTCAGTTTGTATAATTCGATAAGCTTTATCTTTTGTAGAGGATATTAAGTAATTTTCATGGATGATTATAGGTCCTATTTAAGAGTTTTTTTAGACTTTTTGAAGGATGTTTTAGCAGGACTTTTAGAGGAATTCAAGTGTTGTAAGTAATTATGCATAATATGCACAAACTTCCTCATCTTTATGCTCCATTGACTATTGTATTGTATATGTTTCTTGGAATTTCTTCCCAGTTATTGAGATATAATGAGAGACTTAGGAGACTTACCACGTTGGATCTTCCTTCTTTTTTCTTGACTAGGAAAATGACAAAGTCTTTCCACATCAAACCAGTCAAAAAGTAAGTCATCCATTATGTCAGATCCCTGTTTCTATTCGCCATTAACAATGGAAATTGACCTCAGAGACTTACCAAATCTTAGATCCATTATGTCAGGAGCTTTGATATATAACGGTTGGATATGTATGCAATTTGTAAAACAAAGATCAAGGCATTGTCTACCTTAAATAAGTTACTTTCCCCTGTTTCTCTAGTCGTATTGGCCATGTTACATTCCTCATTTGTTGCTGATTCTGTTTCTGTAAATAAAGAGGCGGAGACAGATGCTTTACTCGATTGGAAAGTCAGTCTTCAAAATGAAACCCAGCCACCCCGCTTTCATGGACTCTCCCTCCTAATAATGCAACCAATATATATTTGCAACCAGTATATATATATATATATATATATATATATATATATCATATCATATCATATCTGATAGGCCAAAAACGAATTGACCCCTTGTGATAAATTAATTAATTAATTAACCTAGTTTATTAATTAATCAAATTAACATGCAAAGCGTGTTTGGCAATTTTTCCTGGGTGGGGTCACCCAAATTTTGAAATTTTTCTTAACACATATAAAAGAGTTTGTATCAAATATGTTTGGATTTATTTTTTTTTAACATAGCAATTAAGAAGTTATTAATTCATTAAAAAAATATTGTCACAAAAATTACACATGAAATGTATCTTTAGTTGCCACATAATGAGTTATAGTAAAATAGCTTTAACTATATTAGGAACCTAATTTATTCTTCCAAGTTTTAGATAATTCATGTTTTTGAAAATTTCATTAGTTTAATTGAAAGATTTTTCAATTACTTTAGTATAAAATTTAAATATTTAAAATGAAAATGAAACTGTTTAAGAATTTTCACTATGAAAATGGTAAAAATAAATTTTATTTTATGAAATATTGCCAACAAACATAATTTTGATTAAAAATACTAAGCTTTTTTTTTTCTTTTTCTTTTTCTTTTTTGTTGAGTATGTGTATATATATATGTAAGGTTGAATTTATTCAACCATCTAATTGGCTTTATTCCGTGCCAAATTTGCTTGTAATTCAGCATTTAGTAACCCTGTATTTAGGTGGGTTTGCTGTAAGGGTAGTGAGTGAGATAGAGTGAAGATTGCTCAAGAGTGTGCAAGAAAACAGAGACTCGTGGCTGGGACTCGCGGGTGACTCGCGGCTGCAAGCCGCCAGAAGCAGCACACGTGCCAAGCATGCTGGAAGATGAACAGTCATGCTAGCTGGAGCACTACAGGACAAAACAGGACAACTGGCCATACGGTTAACTCGCGACTGGATCTCGCGACTTAGTCAAGCCGCGAGCCACCCCTGTTTTGTAAAACCTGACGTTTCACATTCCTCTCCCACTCCAGTATAAATACCCCTTTTACCCACGATTGAAAGAGAGCTTCCAGAGAGAATTTTGAGAGAGAAACCCTAAAGAAAAACAAGATTGTTTCATCCACAATCTATACCTTAGAGTCTCTTCAAATTCCTCTACTCTCTTCCTCTCCATTGTCAAATCCTTGAGAGGCATTATACCAAACCTGGTTCTCACCATCATCATCACTGTGAGACAGTTATTTGGATTTCTGGGAAGCAGTTAGGAAGGAACCAATCTTCATTGGTTGATGCTACGGTCTAGTAGCGGAATCCGGGAAGTTAGAAAAGAAAAAGGTTCGGCGCAACCTCGTTGGAGCAAGAAGCTTGGAGGGCTTAGGTGCACTGGGTAGATTAGGCTTGGAGTGTTTATTGCTGTCCTTGTATCCTAACTATATTTTCTAGTGGATTGTTTACCGCTTGGAGGGCGGCGGAGAGGTTTTTCGCCGAGGACTTCGGTTTCCTCTTTGATAATACATCGCGTGTTGTCTTTGTGTTTGCATCTTCCTTCCTCTCTATCTTTGCCTTTTTATTATCTGCTGTGGTTTTATTTTGTTATGGCTTAGATAGTCTTTAACCAATTTCGTATTATAGCATGTGTTAAGTTTCCGCACACTAGTTGTTTGACATATTGCTTGTATTGGTTAAGTTGTAATTTGGGGGTCTAAACGTTCAAAGGTGTTTTGTACACGTTTTTGAACTTTCAATATAACTTATCAAATAAAAAAAATGTGTATGTAATAAAAAAGCGCACATGTGCGTATATATGTGTGTAGGATTGTTTTGATAAATATATTAATGCTGTAATTTGGTCCTCAAACAAAAATTCTTAGCTCTACCCTTTCCAAAGTCAATGATCATGTTGAAACCCTTCTCTTCCCATTAACAACAGCACTTGACTTTATTGGTATTTAAAGAAAGAAAATGATGAAAATTGATAAACAAAGATACTAAATCAGATCCTATGAAATTCCAAAATCTTAGCTAGGGTGATGAAAAGGGGGGTTGTTGGTGTTATGGGCACTAATGCGCGTGGTCGCTTGGGGAGTATGCCTCAGGTGAGTGGACCGGGGCAGAGAAAAGGAATTGCCACCTATTTTTTATTTTATTTTTTTATTTTATTTAACAAACAAGAATATCTAAACCTCTTCGAGTATCTGACTAATCTCTTGGACATGTGTGCAATCCCCTTATCCCACACATACTAGGTTATTACAGAAATGAATTCCATGGGAGTAGCCCCAAGATGCTGGCAACAGGTTTCAAATCTAGAATCTCATAGATATATATCATAAGGCCTTAGGAACTACTAAGTTAAACCCTTGAAGTTATATTTTCAGAATAGTTGAATTGACAAAATTTTCACTAGTTATTATATGGCCAACATTGACTAATTTTTTTGCATGCTAATAACAACTTAATATTTGGACGATTCATTAAATTTTTATGATTTTTTTTTTTTAATTCTAGATTACTTATTGATAGCTGTCCCAAAAATTGAAATATTAGTCTTTTGAAACACATGTTTTTGCAGAGAGGAAATTAGCTACTAATTTTCCATGCGAATCCGAGCATAGAGTCAAGGTGAAGCAGAATTTACATAAAAGTTAAAACTAAATCAATTTCCTGTACACACGTCGTAACTTCCAAGTTCCAAGTCTTACTTTTCATCACGTTCAAATGTCCGATGTCCCACATTCAAAGCTTTTTTTCTATATTTTCTTTTGTGAGTACCAACTCAATGATTGGGTAATTTGTGGGCCATTTGGAATAATTGCAAATGCACCAATTTTTCCAGCCAACCTCTTACCAAATGTTCCACATTCAATGCTTTTCTCTCATTTTTATTGTGTCTAGGAGAAAAGATCACTAAGAGGAAACATAAAAGTCTTTTTCTTAAAGTAAGTAATTTGATTGGTAATTTGAAAAAGTTTTTTTCCAAACTAGTTTGTAGATACACTATTCAAAATCCTTCTATATCTTTTTATTAGATGTGAATTTTAAAAAATTAACATTAGATTTCATGTTTTTATTATATCTTTTATGCTTGTGAAATTAAAAAAAAAAAAAAAATCAATAGCTATATCATCAATCAAATTTTTTAATTTGGAGCCTAACTTATTCTTCCAAGTTTTGGATAATTCATGTTTTTGAAAATTTCATTAGTTCAATTGAAGGATTTTTTTTTTAATTACATTAGTATAAAATTTGATAATTTCAAATGAAAATGAAACTTTTTTATTTTAAGAATTTTACTATGTAAATGGTAAAAATAAATTTTATTTTATGAAATATCCATCAAACATAATTTCGATTAAAAATACTAAGCTTCTTTTTTTTTTCTTTTTTTTTTTTTTTTTTTTTTTATATGTATATATATAACTTATTCAAAAAAAAAAATTGTGTATATAACAAAAAAGCATGCGCGTATGTATATATGTGTGTGTAAGATTGTCTTGATAAATATATTAATGATGGAACTTAGTTCTCAAACAAAAATTCTTAGCTCTACCCCTTTCAAAGTCAATGATCATGTGGAAACCCTTCGCTTCCCATTAAGGACAACACTTGACTTGATTGGTATTTAAAGAAAGAGAATGATGAAAACTGATAAACAGAGATACTGAATCATATCATCTATTTTCACTAGCTTCCAAAAAACCATGGCTCTCACTAGCTTCAAAAAAGTATTTTCTCCCGTTTCTCTATTCATGTTGGCCCTGTTACATTTTTCCTTTATTTCTGATTCTGTTTATGCAGATAAAGAAACCGAGACAAATGCTCTTCTCATTTGGAAAGCCAGTCTTCAAAATAAAAACCAGTCACTCCTGCCTTCATGGACTCTCCTTCCTAAAAATAATGCAACCAATTCTTCCAGCAATCAAAATGCAAGCTCAAATGCATGCAGTTGGTTCGGTGTTTCTTGCAACCATGCAGGAAGTGTTATTAGATTAAACTTGACTAACTCAGGCCTGAAAGGTACGCTCCATGAATTTTCATTCCTGTCACTCCCTAACCTTTCATTTGTTGACCTCAGCATGAATGAACTCTTTAATACGATTCCTATTGATATTAGTTACCTGTCTAAACTCAAATATCTTGATCTATCCTTTAATAACTTATCGGGGAAAATCCCACCCCAGATTGGCCTACTGATCAACCTTGAGGTCTTGCACCTCGCCAAAAATCAGTTAAGTGGCTCAATTCCTCCAGAAATAGGTCATTTAAAGTCTCTTAATGACCTTTCTTTGTATGCCAACAATTTCTGTGGATGCATTCCAGCTTCATTAGGTAATTTGAGCCATTTGACTGACTTTTCTCTCAATAGTAATTTCTTTTCGTGTTCCATTCCTATATCTTTAGGTAATTTAAGCAACTTGGCTTATTTGTACGTTTATGATAATCAACTTTCTGGTTCCATTCCTCCACAAATTGGAAACCTTACCAATTTAGTTGAACTTGACATAAGTAACAGTTTCAAAGGTCCCATCCCTTATAGTATTGCAAAATTTCTGTTGGCCCTGTTACATTTTTCCTTTATTTCTGATTCTGTTTATGCAGATAAAGAAACCGAGCCAAATGCTCTTCTCATTTGGAAAGCCAGTCTTCAAAATAAAAACCAGTCACTCCTGCCTTCATGGACTCTCCTTCCTAAAAATAATGCAACCAATTCTTCCAGCAATCAAAATGCAGGCTCAAATCCATGCAGTTGGTACGGTGTTTCTTGCAACCATGCAGGAAGTGTTATTAGATTAAACCTGACTAACTCAGGCTTGAAAGGTACTCCCGATGAATTTTCATTCTTGTCACTCCCTAACCTTTCATTTGTTGACCTCAGCATGAATGAACTCTTTAATACAATTCCTATTGATATTAGTTACCTGTCTAAACTCAAATATCTTGATATATCCTTTAATAACTTGTCGGGGAAAATCCCACCCCAGATTGGCCTACTGATCAACCTTGAGGTCTTGCACCTTGCTAAAAATCAGTTAAGTGGCTCAATTCCTCCAGAAATAGGTCATTTAAAGTCTCTTAATGACCTTTCTTTGTATGCCAACAATTTCCGTGGATGCATTCCGGCTTCATTAGGTAATTTGAGCTATTTGACTGACTTTTCTCTCAATAGTAATTTCTTTTCGTGTTCCATTCCTATATCTTTAGGTAATTTAAGCAACTTGGCTTATTTGTACGTTTATGATAATCAACTTTCTGGTTCCATTCCTCCACAAATTGGAAACCTTACCAATTTAGTTGAACTTGACATAAGTAACAGTTTCAAAGGTCCCATCCCTTATAGTATTGCAAAATTTGAAAAGCAAACATTGTTGCATATGAACCAAAATCAGCTCTCTGGCTCCATCCCCCTAGAAATTGGAAATCTAAAGTCTCTCATATTCTTAAGCCTTGAAACAAATCATCTTTCTGGCTTAATTCCCACATCTTTAGGTTCTCTTAGAAACTTGACTGTTTTATACCTGTACAACAATCAACTTTCTGGTACCATTCCTGAAGAATTAGGAAACTTGACATCCATAACTGATCTTGAACTGGGTAGAAATCAGTTGAATGGTACTATTCCAATTTCCTTTGGTAGGTTGAGTGGCTTAAAAGCTTTATACCTCCGTGATAACCAACTTTCTGGTCCCATTCTACAAGGGATCGGGAACTTAATGAAGTTGACTGCTCTATTGCTGGATGCCAACCACTTCACTAGCTTTTTGCCTCAAAACTTATGCCAAAGTGGGTCTCTCCAATTACTAAGGGCAGACAACAACCATCTCACAGGTTCAATATCAAAAACCTTGAGAAATTGCACAAACTTAATTACAGTCTACCTTGAAAGAAACGAACTCTTTGGAAATATATCTAAAGACCTTTCTTTGTATGCCAATAATCTCCGTGGCTCCATTCCTGCTTCTTTAGGTAATTTGAGCAACCTGTTTTTCTTTTACCTTGATCTCAGCAGGAATGAGCTATTTGGTACAATCCCTCTTGAAGTTAGTCACCTCTCCAAACTCATATATCTTGATCTTTCCTTTAATAACTTTTTGGGGGCAATCCCACCACAAATTGGCCTACTGATCAATCTTGAGACCCTGTCCTTAGCTGAAAATCAGTTAAACAGCTCGATTCTTCCAGAAATAGGCCAGTTAAAGTCTCTCAAAGACCTTTCTTTGTATGCCAATAATCCCCGTGGCTCCATTCCTGCTTCTTTAGGTAATTTGAGCAACCTGTTTTTCTTTTACCTTGATCTCAGCAGGAATGAGTTATTTGGTACAATCCCTCTTGAAATTAGTCACCTCTCCAAACTCATATATCTTGATCTTTCCTTTAATAACTTTTTGGAGGCAATCCCACCACAAATTGGCCTACTGATCAATCTTGAGACCCTGTCCTTAGCTGAAAATCAGTTAAACAGCTCGATTCCTCCAGAAATAGGCCAGTTAGAGTCTCTCAAAGACCTTTCTTTGTATGCCAATAATCTCCGTGGCTCCATTCCTGCTTCTTTAGGTAATTTGAGCAACCTGTTTTTCTTGTATCTCAATGATAATGTGCTTTTGAATTCCATTCCAGCATCTTTGGGCGATTTAAGCAACTTGGCTTATTTGGCCCTTTATAATAATCTACTCTCTGCCTCCATTCCACCAGAAATTGGAAACCTTAGCAATTTAGTTGAACTTGATATAAGTAAGAATAATTTAACAGGTCCCATTCCTTATAGTATTGGAAACCTTGAAAAGCAAACATTGTTGCAAGTGTTTAAAAATCAGCTCTGCGGTTCCATCCCCCCAGAAATAGGAAATTTGAAGAATCTCACATTTTTAAGCCTTCAGACAAATAAATTTTCTGGCTCAATTCCCATGTCTTTAGGAGTTCTCAGCTTCCTAACTGTCTTAGACTTGTCCAACAATCAACTTTCTGGCACCGTTCCTAAAGAATTAGGAAACTTAAAGTCCATAACTCAACTTGTTCTCAACAACAATCAATTAAATGGTACTGTTCCATTTTCCTTGGGTAATTTAAGTTACTTATCAGGTCTATTCCTCCATGATAACCAATTTTGTGGTCCTATTCCTCAAGAGATATGAAATCTCACAAAGTTGACTACGCTGCAGTTGATTACAAACCACTTACTGGTTTTTTACCTCAAAACTTATGCCAAAGTGGATCTCTCCAAAACTTTTTTGCAGATGACAACCATCTCATAGGTCCAATACCAAAAACCTTGAAGACTTGCATGAGTTTAATTACAGTCCACCTTGAACAAAACCAACTCTTTGGGAATTTATCTGAAGATTTTGGTGTTTATAGAAACCTGCAATACATGGATCTAAGTTACAATAGATTTTCTGGTGAAATCTCTCATAGTTGGAGTAGGTGCCCGCAACTAGGCATCCTGCTGATTGCTTGTGATGGTATTGGTGGTGGCATACCACCTGAAATTGGAAACTTCACTCAACTCCATGTACTTGATATTTCTTATAATCGGTTGGTTGGGAAGCTACCAAAGGAAAAAGTGTTTTCAATATCAACTTTTGATGGAAAAGCAATGTACAAGGAAATCATTGAAGCAACACGGGGTTTTGATGATATGTTTTGTATTGGGAGGGGAAAACATGGAACCGTGTATAAACCAACTCTAACATCAGGAAACACAGTGGCAGTAAAGAAACTCCAATCCTTGTGTGATGGTGAGATTGTACAACAAAAAGAGTTCTTCAATGAGATAAAGGCATTAACAGAAATACACCACCGAAACATCGTAAAATTGCATGGCTTTTGTTCACAATCACAACACTCGATTTTGATTTATGAGTACTTTGAAAGGGGTAGCTTGGCCACAATTTTGAGCAGTGATGGAGGAGCAAAGGAGTTGGACTGGAATAAGAGGATGAATATCATCAAAGGTTTGGCTCATGCTCTATCTTACATGCACCGTGATTGCTCACCACCAATTGTTCACAGGGACATATCAAGCAAAAATGTTTTGCTGGATTCAGATTACGAGGCTCATGTTTCAGACTTTGGCACAGCTAAGCTTCTTAATCAAGACTCATCCAATTGGACTTCATTTGCTGGCACACATGGATATGTTGCACACATGGATAGTGGTGGACAAGGTGAAAGTTCCGGTGGACAAGAAGTGGTAAGTGGAGCTGCAGATGCGGCAGGCGGGTCAGAAGGAAGCACAGGTAGTGGAGGAGGGGAGGGAAACAATGAAGGGATGGTTGGAGGAGGCCTAGGTCAGGGAAACGGGGACGATGGCCACGATGACCGTGGACGCAGGGGTGGTGGTGACGTGGAAGATGGTAGGAGGCCAAGGAACTCGCGAGGTGCAAGAATGGCCGAGATATTCATTATGGTGATTGCCCAAACAGCTGCTGCAGCCATTGGTATCGATTTCCTTGGCCTATCTTCTCGGGGTAGGGGACTTCTAATCTTTGCGTTGGGGACAAATTTATTTGGTTTCATGTGTTGCGTGGCTGCTATCTGGCAAAATGACATGAACCCACACGCTGCTGAAATTTGGGCCAACATAGGATCTGTTGCGGGTGCTTTGGGGTTCATATTGATGCTTGCTATGGTGCTCCCACCCTATCTTCTTTGGATGATCATCATGGCTTGTATTGGTTTATTGGTCATCGTTGTGTTCTCATTCATGTCTTGAATCGTTATCAAGCTGAAGTGCACTTTCTTAGAGCCATCCACAGTCCGAATCCGACTAGAACAAGAAAGAACATGAAAGAATATGAATTTTATGGGACACTATATTTTGTCAAATTTATGCTGCTGACCAGGTCTTTAATTATGTACAAGTAATAATAATGTGCTGCTGGAAACACAGTTTTTAGGGCATTGTGATTGTACGTTTTTGATTGGCTATTTTGGTATATGCATAAATAATTCAAATGTAGTAAAAAAGAGATTAATAGTGATCTTTTTTGTTTTACTCATTTATATTCCAACTGAGACATATAAAAGGGTAGTTGGAAAAATTTTAGTTATAGTTTGCGCTTTTGTTTGCAAGCCAATTGTCAATAACTGATGGTTACAATTTTTGTCTGCAAGATGTCATTGTCATTAGAGAGAGATAGACCAAAAATTGTAGTTAAAAGAGCTATTGTGCAAGAAACTTGCTGAGTAATTTTATTGATTAGCCGGAATAAAATACATCAAGGTGCTCTGTATACACTTGAAACAGAGCAAGAGAGACTAAGCAAAGATAGAAAAACGAATCTAACAACCTTCCTTGCCGAACGGAAATAACTAACCCCACTAACTTCCAATTAGAGACTGACAGCAGGACTGTTTTTGTGTTTTTGTTTTTTTGCTAATGTGAATCAAGGACTTAAAGAATCACGTGATCTGCACATGTATAAAATATTACATTTAAACGAATTGTAGTAGAAAATATCAATGAGCCTAAGCTACACGTCGCACAATTCATCTTCTGCATATCTTCTTTAAATCCACTGGTTTAGTTGCTGGTTTAGCTAGATTTCTAACAAATGTACCGTGGATAAAGAACTTTATTGTGTCGAATTAGACCGAAATTGAAACGAACCTCAACATACAAAATTGGGTGTGTGACTTTGTTGGATTTGCTGTTTTGTGGTGCATATCCATGCAATTAATATTAACCGGGCTTAACTGTGGAAATTGTTTAAAATTGGTAATTAGCCGTAATTAGGGTCAAAACTCAAAAGTAGATTATTTTTCAATCGGAAAAGATGTACCTAATCTCCACAATAACATCTAAAAAATCTCGGCAATAAATTGTGAAAAATATCATATTTTCTTTAACCTTCTTACGCTAGGATTCAGATGAAGCCCCATGGCAATAAATGAAGCCCCATGGCATTCACTAGGTTGAAAAAATGTGTTTTCCCTCTTTTCTCTGGTAACGTTGGCCATGTTACATTCCTCATTCAATGTTGCTTCTCTTTAGGTGAATGAAGAGGTAGATGCTCTACTCAATTGGAAAGCCAGTCTTCGAAATGAAACCCAGCCACCCCTGCCTTCATGGAATCTCCATAATAATGCAACCAATTCTTCAAACAATCAAAATACTAGCTCAATCCCCTGCAGTTGGTTAGGCATTTCTTGCAACCAAGCAAGAAGTGTTATTGGTTTAAACATGACTAAGTGTGTGTTTGGCTCCAAATTAAGAAGCTAGCTTATTTTACTATTCAACTTATTTTTGTTACTATTCATGGGCTTCATTGCACTTTTTGGTACTATTCATAGGTCTCACTATACTATTTCAGTTAACTTTTACCTTTATCAACAAAAAATTTTCAGTTTCAGCAAAATAAGTGGATCCCAAACAGGCCCTAACTCAGGCTTGGAAGATACGCTTCATGGATATTCATTCTCATCTCTTCCCAACCTTGCAATTCTTGGATCGCAGTATGAATGAACTCTTTGGTACAATCCCTATTGAAATTAGTAAATTGTCCAAACTCACACCCCTTGATCTGTCATCTAATAAGTTATCTGGGGGAAATCCTACCATAGATTGGACTACTGACCAATCTTCAGGTGTTAGATTTAGCTGAAAATCAATTAAACGGCTCAATTACTCCAGAAATAGATCAATTAAAGTTTCTCAATGCCTTTTCTTTGTATGCCAACCATCTTCATGGCTGCATTCCTGCATCTTTAGGCAATCTGAGCAACCTAGTCTACATTTTTTTCAATGATAATTTCCTTTCATGTTCCATTCCTTCTTCTTTAGGTAATCTAAGTAACTTGGTTTATTTGTACTCATATGATAATCAAATATATGGTTATGCTCCTAGGGAAATAGGAAACCTCTCCAATTTAGTTGAACTTGACATGAACAACAATAGCCTAATAGGTCTCATTCCTTCTAGTATTAGAAGCTTAGAAAAGTTTACATGGTTGCATATGTATGAAAATTAGCTCTCTGGCTCCATCCCCCCAGAAATAGGGAATCTGGAATCTCTTTTCTCTTTAAGCTTTCAATGTAAGAACCTCTCCGGCTCAATTTTCACATCATTAGAAGATTGAAGTCCATGATAAGTCTTCAACTAGACAACAATTAGTTAAATGGTAATATTCCAATATCCTTGGGCAATTTGAGGGACATAGAAGTTTTATTCTTCCGCAAAAACCAACCTTTTGGTCCCATCCCTCAAGAGATAGGAAATTTGATGAAGTTAGTGAAAGATTCTAAAGCAAAACCTAGCAAACTATTTAGAACCCTAAACCATGCTAATTACAACTAAATCACTTTTAAGCTAAACTAATGAATTAGTCCAAGTATAATTGAATGACTGATTTCCATTACACCAAAACTAAGCTACACAAAGCATGTCATATAGAGTAATATGGAAAGAGGGTAAACAGCTAACAAACCACAACTAAACACCAAAAAGTGTTTAGGAAGAGGAAAAGCCGAAACCCCGGGCAGAAAAACCTCCCCCCGGACCACCCATCAGAAATCTCCACTAAACTAGATAGTTGTACAATAGATCATTATGAACTATCCAAGCCAATAAGTCTAAGTATACTTGAGCCCTCCAAGCTCCAGCTAGTAACCGACTTCACCAAGTCCTTTCTCTTTCTACCTCACCATAGAACCTTGATTGAAGTATCAATGGAAAGACCACCAATATGAATTGGATTTTGAAAGTGACTTCTCAAGTTTCTAAGAGCCATCACTCAACTCACAGGGTCTATGTGTGGATGAGATGAAGGAATACAAAATCTTAATCAATGATTGAAAGAGATAGAAAAGATATGATAGAGTTGTTTTTGCTCAAAGCTAAAAGCTCTCTCTTTTCTTACAAAGGTTGGCCTCTTGTATATTGAACTTATATTCTAGGGTTTCTTAAGACCCTTGTCTGAAAGGCCTAGCCACACACAGAAGTTGTGAGGGTGTGTGCTAGCATAATCACAGTGGCCAAAAATGTATAAAGAGTAGAGTACAATAACCGCTTACAACTCGCGGCTTGGTTGTTCGTGAGATGATCATAACTTGCTTAGTCATCACTTTAATCCTGAAATTTTGCCACATGTCACTCACAGGCAAAGAAGGTTGCCTGAGGTCGTGAGATGACTCTAAATGCAGCTTTCCAAATAGCAGATGAGGCTCAAGTACTTCTACCCCAAATATAATTAAGTCCTAGAAAGATACATTAAAATTGAAAATAAATACATACAAATTTGTCCCTGAATAAAGCCAATTAACATAAACTTCTCAGTTAGTACTGCTACAACTAGATACAAACCTTCAAAACATCACTATCTTCAACAACCAACTTATAGGTACAATACCCAAAACCTTGAGAAATTGTACAAGCTTATTTAGAGTCCGCCTTGAAAGAAACCAACTCTTTGGGTATTTGAAGATTTCAGTGTCTATAGAAACTTGCGATACATGGACCTAAATTACAATAGATTTTATGGTGAAATCTCACACAATTGGAGTCGGTGCCCACAACTAACCACCTTACGGATTGTTGGGAACAATATTATTGGCAGCATACTACTTGAAATGGGAGATTCAACTCAACTCCAATTACTTGATCTTTCTTATAATCGATTAGTTGGGAAGCTTCCAAAGTAATTTGGAAAGTTGACTTATTTGTTCAAGTTGATGTTGAATGGAAATCAACTTACATGGGACATACCTCTAGTGCTTGGATCATTAACAAAACCTGAGTATCTAGATCTATCTGCCAACAATCACTAACTCAATCCCCAGATATATAGGGAACCTTTTGAAGCTAAACTACTTGAATATGAGCAACAAGAAGTTTAACTAAGGCATTTCAGTTGATTTGTGTAATTTAGCACACTTGTCTGATGCAGGACAACCTAGGCTTCCCACCTAAGGTGTTTCAAATCATCACCAAACAAACACTATGCAATCTCTGCAATAATCTCAATATTAATAATAATAGTATATAAAATACAAAAGAAATCATCTAGAGCTTTATATATAGTTTCTAGGAATCACAATGATAAAGATAAACTCTCCTAAACAAATCCTAAACAATCCCAAATACTAATCCGATAATCCTAAACAATTTCAAATACTAATCTAATAATCCTAAACAAAGGATAATGATGAACTAATCCTAACCAAACTCAAATATCAATCCAAACTAAACAAATAGCTACGTTACAATATGAAATTATCCACGAAAAATCTAAAATAAAATATTGAAATAACTTTTGGTTATGCTCCTACATTATACTCCCCTGATTTAAGAAAACTCAACCTCAAGTTTTGTAGTGATGAAGAATTAAGACTTTGGTGCTTAATACTTCCTTTAGATCAGAAATCACCCTAGGAAGCACTGAGAGTAGAATAACCTTCAATTCCACGACAACATGGAACTCCTCTGGAAACACAAAATCAATGTGTTGAATAGGCACAATCTTATCTTGAACCATAATATCAATCTTGTGGACTTCATCAACCTGTAGATCTTCATGGATCATGAAGGGCTTAACGGTAGCACTTTCATTAGAATAAACTTTCACATCAAGTGCATCCTCAAGCTTGCTAAGTAGTTTTTGAGTGGGTGCCATTATCTTTTCTAGATGGGCATTAATCCTAATGATTATTTGCTTCCCAAATTTCCACGAAGTAGGTGAAACATTCTGACTTTCCCTTTTTATACTAGCAAAGGGTGAACTGAGAAGATCCAAGGAAATGTCTTCACTTTCATCTATGACCAAATTCATAATTGTTTCCATGGTTGAAAGTACAGTAGGTGGATGGTTGGACCTAATTATCTTCAAGAAGCTTTGAAACATCTTAACAACCAATGCATCACACTCAAGATCCAGCATTACCAAGCTTGACTTGACCTTAACAATGATATCAAGAATTGAAGCCACCTTCTTATAAGAAGAGTAGACACATGAGACATATTTTCAATGCTGCCACAATCAACTGAAATATTTCCTTCATTTGCTCATCCTTATATGGGGCATGTGGTGCTGTTATCCTTGTAATCTAAATAATGCAAGATACAATTGAAACCTTCACATCCACTTCATAATGTCTCAAAAGTTTATTATTAATTAGTGCCTTCACTAAAGGTAAAAGTGCACCTCGCATTGATATGGATGGTGCTTGCTCCATATATGCTAACAAATTTTCAACTTCATCAAGAAGAGTGAGGAGGTCATCAATGGAGAAAGGAGGGTTAAGGAGTCTATTCCCAGCCTCCTTAAGCTGCTTCTCAAGTTCTCTATCAAAGGAAGTCATATTTTAGCTCAGACTTAGGGGCACAAAACACATAATTGGAACTTTCTTAGGACTCTGCCTGCTTTTGGACCTGACTTGACTCTTTTGAAATACAATAAAGAAAGACTACATTATAAAACTAAAATCTGCTAGTGTCAAACAGTAGCACGTCAAACTGAAACATTAAACACCGAAACTAAAGAAACTAGAAACAGAGGAAAACTAAAAGAGAAGAAGCGGCAGAGCAATCACGAAACATCGCTGGAGTCAACGGCGAAGAGGCGACATGGGCTCGTCAGCGATGACTGTCAACGGCACTCGAAGGTGGAGATCAGAGCTGGTGAGTCAGATCGCAGTGCTTCGTGAAGTGGCATGGCGGCGGGCAGTGTTTTGGCGGTGGGTTGTGCAATGGTGTCATTCCGTTGGTGGGATCAGCGATATGGTGTTGGCTTTCAACTCTCTTGTTCTTAATCTATCAGGTTAAAGTTGTGGATCTAAATTTTTTTTTTTTTTTTTTTTGGTTTTGTTTTCTAGTGGTGGTCCTAGAGTCGGGCACAAATGGGGGTCACAAGCTTGGAGGGAGTAATGGGTTTCTCTGTTGGTTTTGGGATGAAGAATTCGTGTGGCCAAAGGGGATATATAGTACGGATTAGTTCTGGTTCTGGTTTGCAGGTCTCGTGAGATAAGAAATTGGGTTGCTTTGGTTTGCAGATCTCGTGGGGTAAGTATTTGAGTAATGGCATGTCTGGCGGTTGATTTGTTTTCTGATGGTGAGTATGGCAGTGGGTTGTTAGTCATGATTTTGGATTGCTAAAAGGGCTCTGATCGGGTTGTACTTTCATCAGAAACTTTACCTTTATAGCATAACAGAACTTCATAAACTTTTATCTTTAATGAACAGCTTTCTTTTCATCAGAAACTTCTTATTTTCATGAGAGCTTTTAACTTTTCATAATGCATTTAAACAAAATAATTCTCTCATGATTAATAACATAACATAGCTGTTCATATCATATTGGTTAGTCTATATCTGATAAGCTGTACAGAGAAGGCCTCATCACATTTGGGTGCCCCCATGTGTATGATATTGTCCCCTTTGGGAGGCTTGATGGCACATCCCCTCCAGGTTTTGTTCCTCCCCGCCATCCGTACACACTGGGGAGAAGGCCTTATTCAGATTAGAGTTACGGGCAACCCCATTTCCTCTACTTTAAATGGCCTAGAGTTACGGGCAACCCAATTTCCTCTACTTTAAATGGCCAAACATATAACATTTTTCCATGGAAAGCCAATAATTAACTCCTACTGGCTGAGTTCAGATTACCAGAGGACATAACCCGAAAACATTTCATACTTTACATCATACTGAAATTTCTTATTTTGCATAACATTTCATAATAATAGTGTTTCCATTCTTTTCATTAAACATCATGTTCGTGGAATCAATAATAGCATCAATATGCTTAAATCATATACATAAGTTTTTCGAAGGCTCACGAACATATCTTTGTCAGAATAATGATTACATGCCATATCTCTAATCAAAAACATTTTAATGCATAATATACTTTAAAATAACCTCATGACTTACCAAATGCTCATATAACTTATCCCTTACCTGAAAGCAGAGGAACTGAGAGCCTAAAGTCGAAGGAGCTTAGACTTGGATACTGGTAACACCTAAACCATAAATCGAAGCTTATTACTATCCATAATTTCCTTGTCATAGACTCACACAATCAACTCAAAGCCTATTTCTTAGAATTAAGGAAATCCTAATCCCACCTCAAAGAGGTTCCCACAAACACAAAATGCATCCATCAGACAACATGATATACTACACCATAGAGAAACCAATTCATAAAATTTATGTATGATTCTAACGTATCAAAGGATGAGCATATTAAATTATAGCTAAAAATATACATCCTAACTCGAGAATTAAATCCTCAAAGTTAGGCATGTCCCTTAATGTTTACTGTTCTATTCCAGCAGCATATTCCCCATTTGTAAAATACAAACGGGCTGTCCAAACACATCCAATTGTCATGAAATTTTACAGAATCACTCCCCTGTATGTCCAGTATATACCATAAAAATTTCGGATTCAAAGCATAAACCCATGATTTACTAAAAATCACGTAAGACAGCATACTCAAATCTGTCCTGTCTGAAATTCATGCAACTTATAAATTAAATCATTATTTTTATGTTTATCCAAATTCTGTGAGACCACTTCTATAACAGCCACAAGTGTCTTAGGTTTCATAGGAATTATCCCTAGCATCCAAATTTACTATATGCAATTTAATACATAATTTATCATGCATAAACACAGAATCTGTCACAGTGACAGCTTTGCAACGTTTTATCATAAATTCATAAACAATTACCAAACAATGGTATTTTCATATGGTATTTTTATACACTCATAAGACATGTTATAAAACGCTTATACATAGTCATTTACCCATTTAAAGCAAAAATACACACAACAAAAATCCCAGCAGCAGCATCAAAAATACTTATCCTAAATTTTTCTTACTTCCTTAATCATATAAAATCATTAATTAGTAAAAACCCTAATCTACCTTCCACAAACCATCAACACAGCTCAAAGCTTCTTAAAATAGCATATATATATATATATATATATATGGACTTACATGAAAGGATTTTCCTTTCCTAGTGGCTGGACCAGAAGGTATGAGAGGTAGAGAGCTTGAGAGAATTGAAAAGAGCTTCCTTCTTGCTGCTGGACTTTCTGTCTGGTGCAGCCAAGAAAATGGGATAAGGGGAACACTTTTGGGTGGGTTTTTGTCTTTCTTTTGGTGTGTGAACTGGTGGACTTGAGAGGAAGACTCAAGGGAGCTTCCTAGCACTTTCCTTAAGAGAAAAAGAGAGTAAAGTAAGCTGAAATTTCAGACTTGGTGTTTACCCGTAGGAAATGGAGAAGTAAGGAGCTTCTTGGATGTTCTATTTGTTTGAGAAAGTCAAGGAAGAGGTGAGGTGGAGCTTGGTGATTGCATGGCCAAGTCTTGGTCTATGGGGTTTGTCATCATGCATGGTTCTTTGACTTTACATGTGTTGGATTTCAATTGATTGCATGTGGGTGGAATTCTACTATACTATCTCATGCATCATGCTTAGTTAAAATACCAACAACTATATATATATATATATACATCTCATAACTTAACCACCTAATATAGTTTTGTACATGCTAAATATATATTTATAATACAAATAGTCATTTCAATTATTTATAATCTTTACAATTTCTTATTCAATGACATTATAAAATAATATGTTTATTAAATACTTTTATATTAATTTTTGTAAGTAAGTGGCTTAAAATATTAATAATACTTAACCACTTAAACACATAGTTTAATTATAAAAATTGGGTCGGGGTGTTACAGAAGGAGAGATCGCCATGAGGCTCACGCGCATAGTCAAGGAGCATCTTCTTTTTCTTCAGGGAGAATGAGGCAGTAGGAGGCTAGTCATCAATCGCTAGACGAAGAAGTGCATAGCTTGGAGAGAAAATTAGAACAGTTACGTAGACGTCTTCGATGCAAGACTCGAGTGACGAATGACAAGACTCCTTCTTCAAGCTAATACTCAAGTACTGGTAGTGATGAAAGTTATCGACCTAGGAGCAAGACTCCACCCAATGATTCATTCATATCATCGTCCTGGCATACTTTAGGACTGAGGCATCATAATAAGAAATCTGGAACCCCACCAAAGAGGGGTCAGGGGCATGATGCCATGAGTAAAGCTCTCCTTCAAATATCTCGCTCTCCAGTTTCTCATTGTATCGAGCAAGCTGAGCTCTCTCGCTGTTTCCACCAGCCTACCTTCACCATCTACAATGGTAGTACTGACCCCGTTGAACATGTGAGCCACTTTAACCAAAGAATGGCTATTCACTCCAAGAATAAAGTTTTGATATGTAAGGTTTTCCCCTCAAGCCTTAGTCCACTGGCAATGAGGTGGTTTGACAGTCTTGCAGAGGGGGGTCAATACATTCTTTTGAGGAGTTAGCCAAGGCCTTTGGGGCAAGATTCTTAACCTATAATCAAGTCCCTAGACCTTTGGACTCTTTAGTTTCAATGTCAATGAGAGAGGGAGAAACATTGAAGACTTATTTTGACCGTTATTGGGAAATTTATAATGAAATTAATAGAAATTTTGAGGACATTGCCGTGCAAACTTTTAAAGTGGGTCTTCCAACAAACTCCGATTTGTGGAAGTCACTTACCATGAAACCACCTTGGAATATGCACCAATTGATGGACCAGATTGAAGATCATAAAAGGGTCAAGGATAATCAAAACTCCGCCAGGGGTAAAACTAAGGTTTCCACCACTAATCGAAAGGATAGCTCAAGAGGCTGGTTCTCGTCCTCTTGACCGAGGAGGGAGTATTATAATTAAGCATCCCATAATGTTGTGGCTTCTCAAGTGGTGAATTCGATGTTTAAGGAGCCGATATATCAAGTGCTAGATAAAATTAAGCATGAACCTTATTTTAAATGACCAAATAAGATGGGGGCGACCCCACTAAAATAAATCAAAGCCTATATTGCCAATATCACCAGGATTGGGGCCATACGACTGAGGACTGCAGAACTTTGCAAGCTTTTCGGGATCAATTGGTTAAAGCTGGTAAATTGAAGCAATTTCTGCAATAGTCAAATAATCAGGTAGATCGGTCCAGGATTGGATTACATAATGATGGTGCACCTCAGGCATCTTTGGGGACAATAAATGTCATCTTTACGACCCTAAGAGAGGGGCTTCATCTAACTAGTGGGATAATGCTGGTGTCATCACAGGTGGAAGGCCCTAAGGGAAAAGCCTCAAGTAAAAGGCCCAGAATCTCATATCAACCAATCATAGGATTTTCTGAAGATGATAAGTTAGGAACCATTCAGCCACATGGCGATGCCCTACTAGTGACCTTGCGGATAGCAAGGTATGATGTCAAAAGGGTGATGATTGACCAAGGCAGTAGGGTTAAAATAATGTACCCGGACCTGTTTAAAGGTCTAGGGCTCAAACCCGAAGATTTGGACCAATATGACGCCTCACTGATTGGGTTTGATGGGAACGTCATTATCCCTAAGGGGAGAATCTGATTGCCCGTTTTGACTGGGGACAAAATGGTGAATGTAGATTTCATAGTAATGGCTGCCTTTTTGTCGTACACTGCCATCTTGGCCAAACTGTGGCTGCATGCCATGGGGCGGTCGCATCTACGTTGCACGTTAAGGTGAAGTATCTCACTAATGGAGGGGTGGCTAAATTAGTGGGAAGTTAATCAACAGCTAGACAATGCATAGTGGCAACGATTGATCATCACGTTACTAAGTTGAGTTCTTTTGAAATGGTCCCGATGTTGTAGCAATCATAGTTCGGGTCACCAACATCCTCCAAAAATTCAGTATCGTGCGAGGAGTTGGAGAGGGTCATTATTGGGGAACACATGGATAGATATTTTCAAGTCGAGGCTCTACTCCCAGCAAAGGACAAAGCGCAGTTGATTGATTTTTTGAAGGATAATCTTGATATTTTCATGTGGAGTGCATATGTAGCACTTGGGATTGATCCCAAATTTATTTATCATCATCTGAATGCTAACCCTGGTGCAACACCAAAGAAACAATTACCTCAGTGGTTATCCAAAGAACACTCTGAAGCCGTAAGAGACGAGATTTGTAAACTTAAATAGGTGTAGACACTCAATTTTGTACCCATGATTTAATCAAGGAGAATGACTTGAATGACCATCCGTGTACTTCAAAATCATGATTGCATAACATACATCAAATCATTCTTGCATTACATGCATCAACTTGTCTTTGCATTACATGAATTAATTCATTCATTGTATATCATAAAAATGATCTTGAGATTCTAACAGTCACAACGGTGTTTCCAGTTTCCAAATTGGATAATCGGATCGAAAGATATCGCATGATCAAGTTTGCACGGTCAACATGCATTGTGTCTAGGTAGAATCAACCACACATGATCAATTTAAATTAATTTTGATTAGTTAAACAATTAAAATTAATTAGACAATTTTGTGATTGGTTGATGATTAGTGTTTAAAATAGGATTGCATGCATATGAATAAAAGGGATGATTGGATAACATTAAAATTGTGGATAATCTGAACTTTATCAAGATTTATTTTAGGGTATTTATCTACAAGATAATTGTTCTTAAATAGCCCGAATTATCCAAAAAAAGAGATTAAAAATCATAAACGGAGGATGAAAACACATCTCGGTACAAAGACTGGCCAAAAAACCCTAGAGGAGGAGTCCAAACGGCACCCGAACACGAAAGAGTGTTTGGAGTCCAAAGGGCAATTCAGCACTTTTGGAGGTTCGGCACTCCAAAAGGGCCGAATTTCCATTATTTGGGCTTTGGCTCAACGACCTTCGGGTGACGATAAGGCACACCCTTTTCGACCTTTTCACAAAATGATGCATCTAGATTCAAACCCTAATCGTCCGTACCTATTTTTTAGAGCCCTCTGATCTCTTTAAATAGAGACTGAACCTCATAATTCAGCACCTTTTTTTTTTACGCTCTAAGAGGCATACGTTCTAGGCTCTCAAATTTCTCATATTTTCTTATCCTCTCTCTGAGTGTTGCTGCTTAAATTAGGGGTTTTTAGGTTTCAAAGATAACTGAATAAGTTTCATTAAACCCTAAAACACCCTCCCAAGAACAAAGTGTGCTCATGCAAGAGGTTGTTTTCTAACCCTTTTGTTTTTATGCTTTTCTTTATCATGATGCATGCTTAATTGTTTTAGATATTCATATTTTACCTTGTTAATTTAGTTCATGAAAATATGTTCTTGATTCCTTCATTGTTGGTATTCTGTTTCTTAGTTTTAAAGATTTGCATGTAGTCAACTCTTTTTTCTTTTTCTTTTTTCAAAATAAAATAGATCCGCATCTTTCTTAGATGCAAATCTGAATTTTTCTTCAAATAAAATGGATCTGCATCTTTCTAGATGCAAATCTGAATTTTTCTTCAAATAAAATAAATCTACCTCATTATAGATGCATATCTGAATTTTTCTTCAAATAAAATAGATCTGCATTTTTCTTAAATGTAGATCTGAATTTTTCTCAATGCAAAAGCAATTTCTCAATACAAAAACAGATCTGCATCTTTTCTAAATGTAGATCTGAATTTTTCTTCAAAATAAAAGGGATTTGCATCTTCTTTAGATGCAGATCTAAATTTTCTCACATCAAAACTGATTTATATCTTTCTTAAAATAAAAATCTGATTTTTCTTAAAACATATGTAGATTTTTGAAATAAAGAAAAAGATAAAACCTTGTTGTGTTTGTGTTTGTTTTATTCATTTTGCATGAATTTAAATTATGAGTGAAACTCTCTTCTTAAAAAAAAATTCATTCTTTTAAAACATATAAAAAACATATTTGGTTTTTCTATTGTCAAAAACCCTTTTTTTTATTTCATCATAAAACAAATTTGATTTTTCTGTTATCAAAAACCACTATTTTTAGCTCCTAAATTTAGATCTGATGTTCTTTCAAATCAAAAGACTTTATTTTATGTAATAAAAACAAATCTGGATTTTTATCATCAAAAACTATTTTTTCTACATACTACAAAACAAATCTGGTATTTTGACAAATCAAAATCAATTTTTTACCAATCAAAACAGATCTGAATTTTTTTAAAAACAAAAGAAGGGACTTCATTCATAAATAAATTTGTGTGATTTAGTTTTTAATTCACATGTTCAACATATCATTCATGACATGCATAAAAAAGTACATTGGTCACAAAAGTCTAGAAGACCAGACTTTGTCTGGGCAGAATGGGTGTCTAACACCATCCCATTCCGTAACCTAGCCTCTAGATTTAGGTCTTTGGCTAAGTAGATCTAGCCTTGTCTTTGTTTATTTTTGGGTAGAATGTGACTAGGACAACAAGCCATGTATTTTTGGTAGATTGTAACTAGGACCCAAAACTATATAATTTTCAAGTTTATCAAATATGTAATATTTATTCAATCAATGAAGAGAACAATTCAGTCATATATTTATTTTTTCTTATTTTTTGTATAAAAAAGTAAGTAGCGACTCCATACCACTTACCCAAAAAAAGAGGTGCCCTAAAAGGTACCCGAATCTCTTTTCTTGAGGAATGCTACTTTCAAGGTCTCTCATAATAGGCTGGAGCAATCAAAGAGGTTTTCTACCTTGAATGGTTGGCCAATATGGTGGTGGTGAAGAAGAAGTCAGGAAAGTGGAGAGTGTGTAGATTTCACAAATCTTAATAAGGCCTGTCTAAAAGACCCGTTTCCGATTCCCAGAATAGATCAATTAGTGGATGCAACATTTGGACATCCTAGGATGAGTTTCCTAGACACTTTTCAAGGATACCATTAGATCCCCTTAGCGTTGTTGGATCAAGAGAAAACTGCCTTCCTCACTCTAATGAGAAACTACCATTATAGAGTAATGCCATTCGGACTAAAGAACGCTGGGTCCACATACCAAGAATGGTGAAAACAATGTTTGAGAGTCGGTTGGGAAAGAATGTGGAAGCCTATATTGATGATATGGTAGTGAAAAGCAAAGAAAAGACCAACCATCTGTTAGACCTCGGTGACATTTTCGCAATCTTAAGAAAACACAAGCTACGTCTAAATGCTTCAAAATGTTCTTTTGGAGTTGCGTCAGGAAAGTTTTTAAGCTATATGATAACCCATTGCGGGATTGAGGTTAACCCCGATCAGATTAAGGCTATTCATGGTTTGCATCCTCCTCAAAACCCAAAAGAAGTTCAACACCTGACTGGGATGACGGCAGCTCTGAATAGGTTTATATCAAGATCTGCAGAACAGTGTAGACCGTTCTTCCAACTCTTGCACAAATGGCAAGATTTTACGTGGTCTGAAGAATGTGATAGGGCCTTTGTGGAGTTGAAGGCGTATCTGGCCCATCCACCAATCCTGTCCAGGCCAGAGAAAAAAGAGGTCTTATATGCCTATGTGGCTGTGGCCCAGCATGCTGTGAGTTTGGTCTTGGTTTGTATAGACGAAGGAGTTCAGAAACCAACATATTACTTCAGCTAGTCCCTCCAAGAGGCCAAGGTCAAGTATCACCATTTGGAAAAGGCAATTCTTGCTATAATCCGTGCCACCAAGAAGCTGCCTCATTATTTTCAAGCCCACACCATGTTTGTTTTGACTCAATTGCTCTTATAGGCACTGCTTCGAAATTTAGATTATACGGGAAGAATGGCAAAATGGGGAGCCATGCTCGGAGCATTTGATGTCAAGTATATGCCCCGAACAACCGTGAAAGGCCAAGTTTTGGTGGATTTAGTGGTGAAATTTACCGAGGAACTAGGAAATTTAGAGGAAGGGGTAAACCCTGAAGAGGCAGTACATGTGGAGACTGTTGTAGTTCATCGCACCTGGCAACTATTCGTGGATGGTGCAGCCAACCAGAAGGGATTAGGAATAGGGATCGTGATGATTTCACCAAGTAGGATTACTTTGGAGAAGTCACTCAGGCTCGGTTTTTTGGCAACAAATAATGAGGCAGAATATGAGGCTTTATTAGTAGGATTAATTGTTGTGCAAAAACTTGGGGGTAAGACTTTAAAAGCATATTGTGATTCAAGGCTCATAGTTGGACAAGTCCAAGGTGAGTACGAGGTGAAGGACCTGAGGATGCTTTGGTACTTAAATTGAGTTAAGTTATTGTTGAGGTACTTTCATTCCTTTACGCTTAAGCAAGTCCCTCAAGGCAAGAACTCCCATGTTGATTCGCTTGCAACTCTGGCTACAGTTAGTAGGGAGGACCTGCCTCGGATCGTACTCGTTGAGAGTTATGTGTCGCCTACTTATGATGAGCTGCCTCTAGTAGGAGTTAATTTTATAAGGATTGGCCCCAGTTGGAAAGACCCATTGGTTGCGTTCCTAAAAGATGGGATTCTACCCGAGGACAAGGTTGAGGCAGAGAAGGTTCGTAGAAAAGCACCAAGATTTTGGCTTTTTGAATACCAAAAACTGTACAAACGCTCATACTTGGGACCATACTTGTTATGTGTTCATCCCAAAGCAGTGGATATGTTGCTCGAAGAACTACACAAGGGAATTTATGGTAGCCATACGAGGGGTAGGTCACTTGCTCGTAGAGCTTTGACGCAAAGATATTGGTAGCCGAGCATGCAGAAAAGCTCACAGGATTATGTTAAGAAATGTGACCAATGTCAAAGGTATGCTTCTAACATTCATCAGCCAGGAGGACTATTAAATCCACTAAGTAGTCCTTAGCCTTTTTCCCAATGGTGTTTGGACATCGTTGGACCTTTCCCTAGAGCCACAGGGATTCGTAAGTATCTCCTTGTTGCTACTGACTATTTCACTAAATGGGTGGAAGCTGAACCACTAGCAAACATCTGAGATCAAGATGTGAAAAGGTTTGTTTGGTGGAATATCATCACAAGATTTGGGGTCTCGAGCACTCTTATTTCGGATAATGGACTTTAGTTTGACAGCAAGGCCTTTCGGAGGTACTATTGTGACTTAGGAATAAAGAACAGATACTCTACTCTATTATATCCCTAGAGTAATGGGCAAGCAGAGGCCACAAATAAAGTTATTGTGGATGGTTTGAAGAAGAGATTGGAAGAAGTAAAGGAAAAGTGGGTGGACGAGCTACCTCATGTTCTATGGAACTACTGCACGATGCCTAGAAGATCTACGAGTGAGACCTCATTTTCCATGACCTATGGATCCGAAGCGGTTATTCCTACAAAAACAAAATTCCCAACTCCAAGGTTCGACCAATCCCTTGGTGACGGCAACAAGCAATTCCTACCCATAGCCTCGATTTGACTGAGGAACTAAGGGAAGTTGCTGCAATTAGATTGGCGCAATACCAACAAAAGCTTAGGCAGGGGTTTGAAAAAAGGGTAAAAGTTAGGACTTTCATTCCAGGAGATCTGGTCTTGCAAAAGGTCGTTGGAAGTGCAAGGAATCCCTCTTGGGAAAATTGGGCCCTAATTGGGAAGGGCCTTTTCGAGTAACTTCAGTAGCAAGAGTGGGGGGCTTAACGGCTAGAAGATTTGGATGGATTTGTTGTACCTCACCCATGAAATGTGAACAATTTGCGAAAGTATTATTTCTAGTTCTATAGTATTGTAAGGAATCATATATTATATGCAGTCAAATGTATTTTTATGACTTTGGTTGTATTCCTTAGATTATTTTTTTATGAAAGCTCGAAAATGTGTTAAAAACACAAGAGCTATTTAGACCCCCAAAAAAAAGTTACAGCTCGATGGATTTTACACTAACTTAATTCTAAGTGCTAAATAGTGTAAATGCGAGCGGATAAACAAACAAGCTACTCTAACACATATTCATATAATCACAGCAGTAAAATGAAATGTAAAAGAGTAGGGAAGAAGAAAGCAAACACAGATAACACACCGATGTGTTATCAAAGAGGAAACCGAAGAACTTGGCGAAAAACCTCTTCGCCGCCCTCCAAGCGGTAATTGATCCACTAGACAATCAGTTGGAATACATGGGTTAGCAAGAGACTCTCCAAGCCTAATCTACCCGCTGTACCTAAGCCCTCCAAGCTCCTACTCCAACAAGGGTTCTCTAAACTGTGTCTTGTCTAGCTCTCCGGATCCCACAACAAGCTCCATGTTGCATCTGCCATCCTTGGCTTCTTTCAATGCTTCCCAACAGCACCAAATGATCACTTGACACTTTGAAAAGGTGTGTTAAGTGTTTGGGCTAACAACCTCTCAATGGTATGGAAATGGAGAGGTAGGAGTTGAGGAAAATCCACAAGCTATTGTGTAGAGGATTGTGGGTATAACAATCTCTAACTCTCAAGATGTTTGGTTAGGGTTTTCTCTCAGAAACACTCCTTAACATTTATGGGTAATGTGGGTATATATAGTGTTGATACAGAAAGTGTGTATCAGATAGTACAGTCTAACAGAATAAAATGTTTCACAGGTGTCTCGCGAGAAGGCCTTACCCACAAGATACTTGCAAAACATAAATGTCTCCATCTGTACTAATTCTTCGCATTCCAGTCATGTGCAAGGTACATGCTTCACTTTGCGAGATGCTTAGTCGCGAGCTACTCGCGAGAAATCTTCTGTCTTCAATTGCTTGAGTCTTCACACACTCTCTCTCTCTCTCTAACACACAACCCTTAGAATTAAACCCCACAATAAATACAGGGTGCAAAAGATTGAATAAAATTACAATCAAATTTAGCACAGAATAAAAGCCAACTAAATACATAATTGTAAATCATGACTTTACAATCTCCCTCTTTGGCTATTCCATGACAAAACCCCTATAACAGACTCTAGACTTAAACGTGAGTTTGGGAACAGTGGCAAAACTCACTCACACCTAATCTAGAAGCTGTGAAACACTTGCACTTATATACCTGTAACCTAAAACGCTTGCACACAAACAAAACTTCCCTTAAGCTTATGACAAGTTGAATGCATGGTACATATATGAGCAAGTAAAATGCGATCAAGTTAGTAAACACACTAGAGCACGTAAGCAAAACTTGATCAAACAAGATTAGTCATTGAAGAATGACTACAATGAACATTTAGCAAGCAAATGCTCATCCGGACACACAATGCAATAAAGAGCAATCCCACGGATCAATTATATGTCCAACACTTGACCAATGCAAAATACATGAAGTATATGCATCTAGGAACAAGATCCTATTAGGGCACAAGTGTGAGGTACTCAAGACATATTGACAATATCTTAAGAGTACAAAAAGATGCTACAAAGCAATAAGGTAAACACAACATAATATTTTAAATAGCTAAGCATAATCATGAACTATGAGCAAAGCAAACATAGTTAATTTAGCACAAAACTCTTTCTCTCTTTCTTCCCCTATCATATTACTCCCCCTATCATGAATCTTAGGAGCTGTGATGAACTTGGAACATATATACTTGTAACCTGAAGCACTTGCACAAAACACATTAGACCCTCAAGGTAAAGCAAGTAATAAAATGACAAGTATAATGTAACAAGTAAATTGCAATCAAGTAAACATGATGTGAAACATATGAGCAACTTGATCATACACCAAAACAATCATATAGAAATGACTACAATGACCATATAACAAAGTAAATGATCATCCGAACGAGCATAAGAACGTATGCATGTTCAACACATAAACACGAGCGATGAGAGCAATAAAGTATAGAACACAAAGCACCATAAAACATCGAGAAAACAAGCACAAGGTAAAACAAGGTTTTCTCATAAAAGAATGTCTTCTCCCCCTTGATATATGCATCTCTCCTATGAATTTCTTCCCTTACGAATGTGCACAAGGTAGAATTACTCCCCCTAAAAATGTGCACATGAGTCATAAAATGACGAAACACACCAATATACTCTCCGATATACTCTCCCCTTTTTTGTCACAAATAGACAAATGAATCAAGAGGAAGGAGGGAAAGAAAAGAAGATATGAACAAGAACAAGATGCATGAGTGGTGCAAGATAAATGAGAAAATGAAACTCAACCGAAAGACAAAAAAACATCTTAAAAAAAGTGCTATAAAGCATAAAGAACATAACATGCTAAGGATGATGGAACATGATATAAACCTAGGCATAACATAGACACAAGAACATGTTATGTGTGCTAAAAGGTCTAAAAAGACTTAACTAGCATAAGTGAAGTGCAAAACATGTCAAGTGTTAGAATGTGTGCAGCAAGGTGCATCTAGTGTACATGTGAGATGCATGACCAATGCATGAATAAGCACTCACGGGGAAAAATGCATAAAACACACTACCAATGATCAAAACATGATAAACATGAATAATTATGGTGATCTCCAAAGTTTGGTACTCATCGAAGACCAAAACAACAACAAAATGCCATTTTGGCATTTCATCAAACACTTAAAGTGCACATATTACGCATGTATGTTAAACAATACATGAACATATGAAAAGCTTGCCTAAAAACATGTTATTTTGCCACAAGGGGCCAACATCCAAAGCAAATTATCATTTTAAAACAAAGCCCAGTCAAAAAGATTGACAAAAATTAAGTTTTCCAACTCCCATTTGAGAAAATCTCAACTATGAACATAAAACCTCCAAAAACATAATCTAAGAATCAAAATCAATGAAAAGAGTTAAAGATTACTTTAGAGATGTTAATGGAATGAAAAACACTTGAATTTAGTTCAATTTTGATGTAGAAACATTAAAATAGGGGTTTGGAAGAAGATGAGAGGCATTTAAAACAAATGTCTCACGAAATGCCTTTTAAAAAGCTGATTTGGAAATTTTCGCTGGTATCTCGCTGGTATTTCACTGGTATTTCGCTGGTAAGCCTTACTCGCGAAACAGCCGCGAAACAGTCACAAAACTCTCTATCCAAAACTGAAAAACTTGAGAATTAGACCATTTAACTCCCAATTAAACTTACACATGAAATAGGTCACAAAAACACCTAGAAAACATGTTTTTTCACACAAAAACAATTTGAAAAACTTTGAAAAACATGAGTGATACAAATCACTTCCAAAAGTAAACAAAAAGAACAAAAATCTTTTTGATTTGAACCACAAATGGTTGAGCACACACACATCACATTTGAACATGTACAATCACACAAATGAAATAGATATTTATTGAACATTAGACTTGTATGTTGTGTGTGTGTATCAAATGTGGAATAGTCCTCAGACTAGAGTGAAATTTCAATGATCAATTCAATCAAGTCATACACAATTAGTACTAAGTCAAGTGGACAATCTCAATAATAGAAATGAGCATATATGACCTCCCACAAGAGAATGATTACAAAACTTAGAAACTTTTCATTTGGCTTTTGCATAAGTAATAACTTTTGATTATTTTTGGATAATACATCTCTTTTTGAGATTGGTGCTTGAAATTTTTAATATTTCAACATTGAGAGTTAGCCTTTGGCTTTTTGAGCACCATACATTTCAATACAACAGTCGCTTTCCCTTTTTCTTAGTCAAATACTAGTATGTGCGACAGGTAGCTCATAATCTCTTTTTCATTGTGAGATTTACATTTGGTGAGATCTTATAGCAAAAACATAAAAATAAAGGTGAGAAGATATATAGGCACAAGTCTATGCAAGTATCAAGACCAACAAGACTATGGACCAATCATTCATGACAAGCTTGAAGATATATTTACAACAATCACACATAGTTTTCAAGATTTTTCCCACAAAGATATATGTGCATTCATAACAAGCTAAGCTCGTAAATGCATTACGCCATTAGAACAAAGGTACTAGGCCAAACTCATATGTGAAATGTGCTCAAACATATACGATCAAACTTTTTGAATTTTTCACTTTTTATGTGGTTTTGGATTTTTACTCACAAAACAAATGCAACAAAATAAGATAAAATAAAAATTAAAAAAATTAAAAAAATTTAAATAAAAAAAACACAAAAACAAAACAATGCATATAAAGAGATGCATGATACATAAATGCATGACAATGAAACATCTGATGCATGAAGGGTCCTACAAAGATCAAAAGAATTATATCAAGGACCAAAAGAGCAAAAAACTCAACCATAGAAACCCTTCCTCATCCAAACAAAACAATTGTTTTGAATGAGTGTCTCATGAGAAGTGAGACGAGGGTTGGAAGAATGAGAACCGGAGATGCACATAGACAAGGAATTAAGAGCATTAAACACTTTCTTTAACAACATGTTATTTTCACTCAAATTTGGTTTGCCCTTTTTAACACAACTTCCAAGAAGCTCAAGTCTCTCTTTTCTTTTAATTCTTTTAAGAGCATGAAACTTAGAGCAATAAGGTCTTAGATGACCAAAGGCACCACAATGATAACAAACAATGTATTTAGGTCCACTAGGCTTTTTGGGAAGGGATCTAGCAACATGAGTTTGTTCTCTCTTTAACTTTGGACATTGAGGTCTTATATGACCAATCACACCGCAATGATGGCAAGTTGGCAAGTAGGAACAAACTTAGATCCACTCAATTCCCTAGGATGGGATCTAAACAGAGGCTTAGTCTTAAGAGTCTTTCTTTCCACCTTTTGATTCCTTTTATGTGGAGGAATCTACACCGATTTGTCCTTTGAGATAAAAGACACAATAGGCACAAAATTGGGTACCACAACATGATTGCAACATATATTTTCTTCCTTTTTAGCAAAAGGTTCAGCAATCAAAACTTGGCATGCATCTTAAGAGATTCATTTTCACATTTAAGATCATCAACAAGTTTGTTAGACAAAACTAGTTTAGCATCCAAGTCCATATTTGAACATTCAAACTCTTTCAGCTTTTCAAAAGAATTTTTAGCAAGTTTCCTATACTTTTCAACCAATTTATTAGATTCATTGGGCTTAGCAATCAAATCATTCTTTTCACAACGAAACTTGCTCAAATTCTTATGAAACTTCTTAACTCCTTTCTTCAAGAGTTTGTCAACAACACCCATAGATTCAAGTAACATGTCATCACAATTATGAAGATTAACACTCATAGAGGCATTTTCACAAACTCATGGCATGTTACAGTCAACAATATCCATAGAAGCATACAAAGCACTATCCATAGCAAAACACACAAGGGGTCAAGGATCACACTTAGGTAATGAAACCAAATCAAGTGTACCCACTCTGATACCAATTGAAAGCTCGAAAATGTGTTAAAAATACAAGAGCTATTTAGACCCCCAAATAAAAGTTACAGCTCGATAGATTTTACACTAACTTAATTCTAAGTGCAGAATAGTGTAAATGCGAGCGGATAAACAAACAAGATACTCTAACACATATTCATATAATCACAGCAGTAAAATGAAATGTAAAAGAGTAGGGAAGAAGAAAGCAAACACAGATAACACGTCGGTGTCTTATCGAAGAGGAAACCGAAGAACTCAGCGAAAAACCTCTCCACCGCCCTCCAAGCGATAATTGATCCACTAGACAATCAGTTGGGATACATGGGTTAGCAAGAGACCCTTCAAGCCTAATCTACCCGCTGTACCTAAGCCCTCCAAGCTCGTACTCTAACAAGGCTTTTCAGAACCATGTCTTGTCTAGCTCTTCGAATCCCGCAACAAGTTCCATGTTGCATCTGCCATCCTTGGCTTCTTCCAATGCTTCCCAGCAGCACCAAATGATCACTTGACACTCTGAAAGGGTGTGTTAAGTGTTTGGGCTATCAACCTCTCAATGGTATGGAAATGGAGAGGTAAGAGTTGAGGAAAATCTACAAGCTATTGTATAGAGGATTGTGGGTATAACAATCTCTAACTCTCAAGGTGTTTGGCTAGGGTTTTCTCTCAAAAGTACTCCTTAACATTTGTGGGTAATGTAGGTATATATAGTGTGGGTACGAAAAGTGTATATCAGATAATACAGTCTGGCAAAACAAAATGTTTCTCAGGTGTCTCATGGGAAGGCCTTACCCGCGAGATACTCACGAAACACAGCTATCTCCATCTGTACTAACTCTTTGCATTCTAGTCATGTGCAAGGCACATGCTTCACTTCGCGGGATGCTTAGTCGCGAGCTACTCGCGAGAAATCTTCTAGTTTCAATTGCTTGAGTCTTCACACTCTCTCTCTTTCTAACACACAACCCTTACAATTAAATCCCACAATAAATACAGGGTACAAAATATTGAATAAAATTACAATCAAATTTGGTACGGAATAAAAACCAACTAAATACATAGTTGTAAATCACGACTTTACATTTTATGTTAAATAGAACCTCGGCCAAGTTCAATTCCTTAGATCACTTGCCTTGGGTAAATTAACACTTAGATTATTTTTTATGTTAAACAGAACCTCGGCTAGGTTTGATTCCTCGAATCACTTGTCTTGGGTAATTTAACACTTAGATTATATTTTATGTTAAAAGAACCTTGGCCAAGTTCGATTCCTCAGATCACCTACCTTCGGTAAAATAACACTTAGATTATTTTTTATGTTAAACGGAACCTCGGCGAGGTTCGGTTCCTCGGATCACCTGCCTTAGGTAAATTAACACTTGGATCTTTTTCCCATCCTCTCCCAGCTGTTTTGAAGGGAGAGGATGGGAAAAGCTTCTGAGTGATCTCCCTGTAGTATGTGAACCCCTGATTAGGGAGTTTTATTCAAATGCTGTGATAAGGGAGAATGATTTAAGCTGCTGGGTTAGAGGTAAAGAATTCACTTTGGATGCACATGTCATTGATGATGTGCTAGGGCTTGAAGGATTAGAAGATCAGGAGTTTGTCAATTACAAAGATAGGATTGTATCTATTGAAACTGTTCAACAAAGGATAGGTGGACAGAGAGAAGGGAAATGTCTGAATACCACAGCTTTTCCAGTGGACATGAGGTGTCTAACAATAATCATGATGTTTAACCTCTACCCCATAAAGAAGTTGACTACAATCAACTGTGCAAGAGCAATTTTTCTGATGGATCTCAAAGAAAAGAATTTCATTGACATAAGTTCCCACATATATGACACTATTGTGGATGAAACTAGAACAACTTCTAGGCCAAAATTGATCTTTCCTAGTTTGCTAATGAGGATCTTTAGAAAGAAGGGTGTTCCAATCCCTCAAGACATCAGTTCCATGTCCACACCCTCTACAATTAACAAGCTTACTTGCAAAAGGATTAGTGTTAGGCTTCCAGGAGAAGAAGATGAAGGTGATGAAGGAGAGGGTGTCCCAATGGAGACTGAGGCAGAGGCAACAGGGCATGCATCAACCTCAATACCCAGGAGGAGTGGCAAAAGGACTAGAGCTTCAACTTCTTCAGATACACCTCCAGATGCCTTTCAAATCATTCTGGAACGGCTTGATGGGATCAGAGGAGTCCAGACTAAGCACTCTGAGAGGATGAGAGCCATGCAAGACCAGATTGATATTTTGTCTGCAAAACTTGACAGCTTCACCACCCAGCATGGACAGTGACCCTTTGGCCATTCCGGTCAAAAAGGGGGAGATGTTTCTTTCTGTTGTTGATGACATTGTTGATGAGAAGCAGAAAAGCAAAAGCAGCTCTTAAGGGGGAGTAATGTGTTGAGGGGGAGTTGTCAAAATCAGAAACTTTGTTTATACATGCTTACGTTTTGGGTATTTGATGTTTATATGGGTTTGATACACTGTGGTTTTGGTGTATATTTGTTTCTAACTCATAACTTACAATCTTGGTTTAATCTTTTATATATATATTGCTAATGTTATTCAGAATATTTTGGTTTGTACCCATGTGCTTCTGTAAGCTTTTAGGGTTAATGTTTTTATGCATATTTTGTAGGCTTTATGGTTTGTACCTTGCTTAATGCAGCCTTTTATGCTATGTTGAAATCAGTACTTATATCTAAATGTCTTGCATTTTGATTTATGTACTGTCACTCTTGTGCCCTTGTAGGATTATTCCTAGATGCATATACTTTGCGTATTATGCATTGGTTTAGTGTTGAGCATACAAGTATCTTGCCTTGTGCTTGTTAGCTTGTATGTCCTTGTGTTCATTCCAAGTGTGAATAAGCACTGTGATCACTACCTTGTGGTGTTCACTTGGTTGATCAAGCCATGGTTTGTTTTTTAACTCCATCTTTGCTTGATCACATATTGCCTGTTTCATATGCATTTCACGATTTTCTACTTACAATGATCATGGTGTATTATTGTGTTTCAGGAGTCTTATGTTCATATGATTCAAGTGCTTCACAGCTTCTAGAGTTAGGTGTGAGTGAGTTTTGTTCAACTATTCCCAACTCACATGTTAAGTCTAGAGTCTGTTTTAGGGTTTTGTCACGGAATAGCCAAAGGGGGAGATTGTAAGGTTGAATTTATTCAACCATCTTATTGGCTTTATTACGTGCCAAATTTGCTTGTATTTCAGCATTTAGTAACCCTGTATTTAGGTGGGCTTGTTGTAAGGGTAGTGAGTGAGATAGAGTGAAGTTTGCTCAAGAGTATGCAAGAAAACAGAGACTCGCGGCTTGGCCTCGCGGGTGACTCGCGGCTGCAAGCCGCCAGACACAGCACACGTGCCAAGCATGCCGGAAGGTGAACAGTTATGCTAGCTGGAGCACTACAGGACAAAACAGGACAACTGGCCATATGGTTATCTCGCGACTGGATCTCGCGACTTAGTCAAGCCGCGAGCCACCCCTGTTTTGTAAAACCTGACGTTTCACATTCCTCTCTCACTCCAGTATAAATACCCCTTTTACCCACGATTGTAAGAGAGCTTCCAGAGAGAATTTTGAGAGAGAAACCCTAAAGAAAAACAAGATTGATTCATCCACAATCTATACATTAGAGTCTCTTCAAATTCCTCAACTCTCTTCCTCTCCATTATCAAATCCTTGAGAGGCATTTTTCCAAACCTTGTTCTCACCATAATCATCACTGTGAGAGAGCTGTTTGGATTTCTGGGAAGCAGTTAGGAAGGAACCAATCTCCATTGGTTGATGCTACGGTCTAGTAGCGGAATCCGAGAAGCTAAAAAAGAAAAAGATTCGGCGCAACCTCGTTAGAGCAAGAAGCTTGGAGGGCTTAGGTTAGGGGTGGCAATTTTTATCCATATCCATGAACCCACCCATTACCCACCTTATTTGGATAAGTCTTAACCCAACCCATTTGAATATTTGGGTTAAATGGGTAAAGACCCATTTGGTTATTTAATTAGATGGGTCTAAATGGATAATCCCACTAATACCCACTAAACCCATCTAAAATTTAAATAAACAACATAAAATCTAAATTTCTAGAAAATGACTAAAATACCCCTGAAACTTAAAAAATGACCAAAATACTACCAAAACCCAAAAAATTACCAAAATACCCCTAAAACCCAAAAAATGACCAAAATACCCCCAAAACCCAGCAAATGACCAAAATACCCCCGAAACCTAAAAATTACCAAAATACCCCCAAAATCCAAAAAATGACCAAAATACCTCTGAAACCCAAAAAATGACCAAAATACCCCTAAAACCTAAAAATTACTAAAATACCACCAAAACTCAAAAAATGACCAAAATACCCCCGAAACCTAAAAATGACCAAAATACCTCCAAAACCCAAAAAATAACCGAAATACCCCTAAAACCCAGAAAATGACCAAAATACTCCCAAAACCCAAAAAATGACCAAAATACCTCTGAAACCCAAAAAAAGACCAAAATACCCCTAAAACCTAAAAATGACCAAAATACCTCCAAAACCCAAAAAATGACAAAAATACCCTCAAAACCCAAAAAATGACCAAAATTCCCCCAAAACCCAAAAAATGACCAAAATACCCCCAAAACCCACAAAATGACCAAAATACCTCCAAAATCTCTAAAGTGAGCAAAATACCAACCAAAACCTCTCAAATGTCCAAAATAGCCCCAAAACCCAAAAACTAACCAAAATACCCTCAAAACCCAAAAAATGACCAAAATACCCCCCCAAAACCCACAAAATGAGAAAAATACCTCCAAAACCTCTAAAATGAGCAAAATACCCCCCCCCCCCCAAACCTCTAAAATGCCCAAAATATCCCTAAAACCCAAAAATTACCAAAATACCCTAAAAACCCAAAAAATGATCAAAATGCTTCCTAAACCTAAAAAATGACCAAATTACCCCCTAAACCTTAAAAATGACCGAAATACCTTTGAAACCTTAAAATTACCAAAAATACCCTCGAAACCTAAAAAATGACCAATATACCTCTGAAACCTATAAAATGCTTAAAATAGCCGAAGACCTAAAAAATGACTAAAATAACCCCAAAACCTAAAACAATGACCAAAATACCCCAAAAACCTAAAAAAATGACCAAAATACCCCCAAAACCTAACAATTACCAAAATACACCCTAAACCTAAAAAATTACCAAAACAGTCCCTAAACCTAAAAAATTACCAAAATACTCCATGAACCTAAAAAATGACCGAAATACCTCTAAAACCTAAAAAATAACTGAAATACCCCTGAAACCTAAAAAAATTATGAAAATACCCTGAAACCTAAAAAATGATCGAAATACCCCCAAAACCCTAAAAAAATGACCAAAATAATCCCAAAACCTAAAAAAATGATCGATAAAAACCTCTGAAACCCAAATTATGACCAAAATGCCCCTAAACATGTAAGATGACCAAAATACACCAGAAACATTTAAAATTACCGAAATAGAGGTTTCAGGGTATTTTGGATGTTTCAAGGATATTTTTGACAAATTAAAGGTTCTAAGAGTCTTTCATTCATTTTATAGGTTTCGAGGGAATTTCGGTAATTTTTTAGGTTTCGGAGTTATTTTGATCATCTTTTAGATTCTAAGGGTATTTTAGCCATTTTTTAGGTTACGGGGGCATTTCTGTCATCTTTTAGTTTTAGGGTTATTTCGGTAAATTTCTGGGGTTCAGAAGTATTTTGGTTATTTTTAGGTTTTGGGGTATTTCGGTAATTTTTTAGGTTTCGGTGGTATTTTGGTCATTTTTAGGTTTCGAGGGTATTTCGGTCATTTTTGGGGTTTCAAGGGTATTTGGTATTTTTTGAGTTTCGGGGGTATTTTGGTATTTTTTGAGGTTTTGGGGGTATTTTGGTCATTTTTAGGTTTTGGGGGTATTTTGGTAATTTTTTGGGTTTCGAGGGTATTTTGGTGATTTTTAGGTTTTGGGGGTATTTTGGTCAGTTTTTGGGTTTCGGGGGTATTTTGGTAATTTTTTAGGTTTCAGGGTATTTTAGTCATTTTTTGGGTTTTAGGGGTATTTTGGCCATTTTTTGGGTTTCGGGGGTATTTTGGTCATTTTTTCGGTTTTGGAAGTATTTTGGTCATTTTTAGGTTTTGGGGATATTTTGGTAATTTTTTGGGTTTTAGGGGTATTTTGGTAATTTTTAGGTTTTGGGGGTATTTTGGTCATTTTTTTGGGTTTTGGGGGTACTTTGGTCATTTTTTGGGTTTCGAAGGTATTTTGGTTATTTTTGGGTTTTGAGGGTATTTTGGTCATTTTTTGGGTTTGAGAGTATTTTGGTCATTTTCAGGTTTTGGAGGTATTTTGGTCATTTTTTTGGGTTTTGGGAGTACTTTGGTCATTTTTTGGGTTTCGAAGGTATTTTGGTCATTTTTAGGTTTTGATGGTATTTTGGTCATTTTTTTGGGTTTTGAGGGTATTTTGGTCATTTTTTAGGTTTTGGGGGTATTTTGGTCATTTTTTTTGTTTTAGAGGTATTTTGGTCATTTTTTAGGTTTTTGGGGGTATTTTGGTAATTTTTAGGTTTCGGGGGTATTTTGGTCATTTTTTGAGTTTTTGGGATATTTTGGTCATTTTTTGGGTTTCAGGGGGTATTTTGGTCATTTTAGTGGTTTTTAAGCATATTTGGTGATTTTAGAGATATCAAGGGTATTTTGGTCATTTTAGATGTTTCATGGGTATTTTACTAATTTTAGAGATTTTGGGGATAATTTGGGATGTCCAAGGGTATATTGGTAATTTTGGAAGATTAGGGGTATTTGCATCATTTTTGGTATTTATGGGTATTTTGGAGGTCAAGAGGGTATTCAAGTAGTTTTAGAGGTATTTGGGTCATATTGGGTTAAATGGGTGGGTTACTAATTAAATGGGTTGGGTTGGTAATGGATAATTAATTTATATATAAACGGGTCATAAATGGATAAATGGGTAATTATACACCCAACCCATCTATGACCCAACCCATTTATGACCCAACCCGCCCATTTGCCACCCCTAGCTTAGGTGCACTGGGTAGATTAGGCTTGGAGGGTCTATTGCTGTCCATGTATCCCAACTATATTTTCTAGTGGATTGTTTACCGCTTGGAGGGCGGCGGAGAGGTTTTACACCGAGGGCTTCGGTTTCCTCTTCGATAACACATCGCGTGTTGTCTTTGTGTTTGCATCTTCCTTCCTCTTTATCTTTGCCTTTTTATTATCTGCTGTGGGTTGTGATTTTAATTTGGCTTAGATAGTTTTACCAATTCCATATTATAGCTTATGTTAAGTTTCCGCACACTAATTGTTTGACATAATGCTTGAATTGGTTAAGTTGTAATTTGGGGGTCTAAACGTTCAAGGGTGTTTAGACACATATTTGAACTTGCAGTTATTTATAGTAGGGTGTGTATGGAATGCAAAGAGTCAGTTATAACCAAACAGGGGGTTCTGGCAACTCAAGCTTGCGACTAGAACAAATCTCAAGTTTGAGTCGCGAGCTAACTGCCTAGCTAGACTGGAAGTTATGTCTTGTAGTGCAATAGCTGGCATGACCCTTCAGCTCCCCTGCATGCTTCACACGTGTGCCACCTTTGGCGACTCGCTAGTCGCGAGGCTCTTCTTGAGTGTACACTCTTGAGCTTTTCTTCACACTTTCTCACACACTCCCCTTACATGATTCCCACCTAAATACAGGGTTTCTAAATGCTGAATTACAAGCAAATTTAGTAAGGAATAAAACTAACTAATGATTGAATAAATTCAACCTTACATACCTCAAACAAAGTATACCACCTCGATCCATACATAAGGGCTTGCAATCAACTTTCCACAAAGAGAGGAATAGATCGGAGTGTCCATTTGAAGATCAAGATTTATTAGAAATAATTCAAGGGTGTAGATTATGAAACCTCATTTAAAAAGCCAACAACTTAATTCTACAACTTTAATTGAGGTAAAGTTAAACTTAAGTTTCTTTTTAGTGAACTCTAATGGTAAAAAAAAGATGTCTAACTCAAATCAAAATAATCAAAACTAAGAATCATGGCGATGAAGGCTGATGATAGCAGTGGATGGTCTTTTAGCAGTGATGGTTTGAAGCTTAGCATATATATATTGTTTTCCTTAAAGAGTGGTACTATTTAGAGCATTCACATCAGTCCGTGTATAATAGAAAAAGATGTAAAATTTACATAGTTTTGCCTAAAAATGACCCATATCAGTCTGTTTATAATTATGTAAATTTATAAGTTTGTAATAATAACCATGTAAATTTACATTGATACTATTTATTTTGCATTTAGTTATTTATTCTTTTTTCACATATCTCGAGGATGAAGGAGAAAAGTGGATGGTGGTTGTTGTGTGTGAAGAAAGATAAATAGTTAAAAAAAATTTTAAAAATTGATATTTTAATGAAATTTAGTGTAAAATAAATTATTTGATGTGAGGTATTTTGAAAAATAAGTATGTAAAATAGAAAAAGTAGGTTTTTATGCTAAAAAGTAAATAAGAATTTTTGCACAAAATGATGTAAATGCTCGGTATTTCAAGAAATCTGGGTTTGAAACATACAAGATTGTTCCCTAATTTTTTTTTTTCCTCCACGCTTTTTTGGTTAAAAAATGCAATAAATCATAAATGACCTATGTCTTTTGTTTGAATTAATGCTGAGATTTTTTTTTTATTAAACAAAATCATTAAAAAAAATGATAAATTGCTCGGCTCGTTTACACAAGCAAGCAAACATTTTGACTCGAAGGCCTGGATTCGAGTTCCAAATAATTTTGACACCTTCAATGTGAAGGTCAATTATGAACTTCTTCACTTTGCTGTATAGTAATCTCAACTCTCAAGGAACAATATAAGTTTGGATCAACTTGAACTTAGATTGCAACAGTGCCCCAGGGGAAGAGATTTCTACATGTTCTTGATGGGAGGCCTTACAATCTGCTTAACAGAAGCCGCAAATGGAAGAAGTATTTTCTAACTACACGCAAGAAGATATTGCACCAACGATGGGTACTGTTAGTGGTTTATCATATGGAGTCATTAGCAATTGAAAAAAGTTGGTCGATATTTGCAAAAAGTTGGACTCTACACCTGCCTCTTCAAACCACCGCCGCCACAAGACCATTCACCGCCACCTCCAGCCTTCGCCGGCCACGATTATTTGTCTTCAAGTCCAATGCATGAGACGGTCTTCTCAAAAAAAAAAAAAAAAAAAAAAAAAAAAAAAAAAAAAAAAACCCAGTCCAATGGGACGGAGATCTATGTTTGGTTGTTTTAAATTGAGTTAGGCATCCTTTAGTTTCAAAAAAATAAAAAAATTTGAGTTAGGTATCCTTCTCTTTTGCTTAACCGCGGTTAAAGTTGCCAGAGTTATTGGCTTTTAAATAAGAAGTCATAATTTACACCCTTCATCTCAAATAAATCCTAACCTTCAAATGGATACTCTTCATTTCAAATTTGAAAATCCAAATCCAAGAGGAAAATGTAGATTGGCGGAAAAAAAATTGGGGGGAGGGCAAGCAATAGAAATTTTAGGAAATTTGTTTGATAAGGTTAATGTGTAAGTAATACTAACTATTATAGTACAATTTACAAGGCTAGGGATAGTTATTCCCTATAATAAAAGCATAACCAATCTAAATAATACTCCTTAGGAATAATTATTGCAATGTACTAAATGTACCCTTAATGCAAATACTAGTTTGATCTTTGGCTTTTAATATATACTAGTTACTAACCCATGCGATGCACGGGAAATTAATAACTAAGTTCCAAAATAGTGTTATTTATTTATTTTTAAGAATGTTAGATAACATGAGTATTTATAGAAGTTCAAATCTTTTAAAACACTATACCAATATGAGAAATTCGATTGTTGTGTTCTACCTAAGTACAAAGTTTAAAACAACATCTAACTTTGTATTACTTATTTGTACCTTTAGTTAACAACCTTAAACTACTGGTAGGCATCCTACGTCTATTATCAATTGCATCTTTTCTTTCATGAAATTTAAGGTCTCTATCATTTTTTTTTAAAACATAATCCCTTCTATTATTCAGTCTATTTGCAAAATCCTGGTAATCCTGGCTGTTTATTCCTTGTTCTTGTCATCATCAATGTGCTTAAAAAATCACATTTAGGAGTATCATTTGAAAAGTCATATATGGTGCAATTATAATAAACAGTAGAAAGTAGGGGTGAGCAGAAAGTCACCGGCACCGATCCAACCGATCAAGGCTAATCGTCCCACACCGCCATTGCAACCAACCGACGAAGCCAATGCCGGCAATCGGAGCACAAAGGGAATCCCGATGCCAGTGCGGTGCAGTCACCAGAGCTGGAAATTTAAGCAACTTGGCTTATTTGTACCTCTATGATAATCAACTTTCTGGTTCCATTCTTCCACAAATTGGAAACCTAACCAATTTAGTTGAACTTGACATAAGTAACAACAGTTTAAAAGGTCCCATTCCTTACAATGTTGGAAAATTTGAAAAGCTAACAATGTTGCATAAGAACAAAAATCAGCTCTCTGGCTCTATACCCCTAGAAATTGGAAATTTGAATTCTCTCATATTCTTAAGCCTTCATACAAATCATCTTTCTGGCTTAATTCCCACATCTTTAGGTTCTCTTAGAAACTTAACTATTTTACACCTATACAACAATCGACTTTCTGGTTCCATTCCTGAAGAATTAGGAAACTTGAAGTCCATAACTAATCTTGAACTGAGCAGAAATCAATTGAATGGTACTATTCCAATTTCCTTCGGTACGTTGAGCGGCTTAGAAGTTTTATACCTCCGTGATAACCAAATTTCTAGTCCCATTCCGCATGGGATCGGAAACTTAATGGGGTTGACTACTCTACTTCTGGATGTCAACTACTTCACTAGCTTTTTGCCTCCAAACTTATGCCAAAGCGAATCTCTCCAAGTACTAAGGGCAGACAACAACCATCTCACGGGTCCAATACCAAAAACCTTGAGAAACTGTACAAACTTAATTAAAGTCCACCTTAAAAGAAACCAACTCTTTGGAAATATATCTGAAGATTTTGGAGTCTACAAAAAACCTACAGTACATGGACCTAAGTTACAATAGATTTTATGGTGAAATCTCACACAACTAACCACCCTAAAGATTAGTGGGAACAACATTTCTGGTCGCATACCACTTGAAATTGGAGACTTAGTTCAACTCCAAATACTTGATCTTTCTTTTAACTGATTGGTTGGGGAGGTTCCTAAGGAATTTAGAAAGTTGACTTTTTTGTCAAAGTTGACTTTGAATGGCAATAAACTTTATGGTGGTTTACCCTAGGAGCTTGGGTCATTAATAAATCTCGAGTATCTAGATCTATCCACTAATAGGTTTGGCAAGACAATCCTGAGAGATATAGGGAACCTTTTGAAACTACATTACTTGAATATGAGCAACAAGTTCATCCTTAACATTCCAATTCAAATGTGTGAATTAGCTCATTTGTCCCAGCTAGATTTGAGCCTTAACTCACTCGAAGGAGAGATACATTCACCAATCAGCAATATGCAGAGCTTGGAGTTGTTGAATGTATCCCACAATAACTTCTCAGGTTTCATTCCAGCTGCTTTGGAAAAGATGCGTGGCTTTTCATCTGTCGACATATCCTACAATGAGTTGGAGGTTCCTCTTCCCAATAGCCGAGCATTTCAAGATGCTCGCATTGAAGCATTACAAGGTAATAAAGGACTACGTGGAAACGTTACGGGATTGCAACCTTGTGGCGTAGGACATATTTCAAAGAAGGGAAATAAAATCATTTTCCCTCTCTTGGGAACACTTTCACTTGTATTGGTATTCTTGGGAATTTTCTTCACTTTAAAAGGAAAAGGGCAAAATCCACAAACAAATCAAAAAAAAAAAAAGACATGGACAAGGAAGAAGTGCTTACAATACCAACTTTTGATGGAAGAACAATACCAACTTTTGATGGAAGAATAATGTACCAAGAAATCATTGATGCAACCCAAGGTTTTGATGCTAAGTTTTGCATTGGGGAGGGAGGATATGGAACCGTCTATAAAGCCAAGCTGATATCTGGAGACGCATACGCAATTAAGAAACTCACATCCTCATGTGATGGTAATATTTCACAGTAAAAAGAGTTCTTAAATGAGATAAGCGCATTAACAGAAATTCGGCATCAAAATATTGTAAAATTGCATGGCTTTTGTTCACATTCACGTTTCTCAATTTTGATTTACAAGTACCTTGAAAAGGGTAACTTGGCCTCAATTTTGAGCAATGATGGAGGAGCTAAAGAATTGGACTGGAATAAGAGGGTGAATATCGTCAAAGGTGTGGCTCATGCATTGTCTTACATTCACCATGATTGCTTACCACCAATTGTTCATAGGGACATATCAAGCAAAAATATATTGCTGGGTTCAGAGTACGAGGCTCATGTTTCAAACTTTGGAATAGCTAAGATTCTTAATCAAGACTTATCCAATTGGACTTCACTTGCAGGCACATATGGATATCTTGCACCAGATATCTTCCCTCCAATTTCTGGATATCATTCTAGGCACCCAAATTCCCTAAGAAGTAGCAGAGAGGCTAATGCAGACACAAGATACACGCCCCCAACTATGCATACTTGTAGTCTTAGACGCAAGAAGATTGCCCAACAATTAACCTTGTGGGTTGGGCCTAATCAATTAACATCTACCAAGTGGCCTTGTAGAATTTCTCCTTTTTTTTCTTTATATAGGTAAGGCAATATCCAACATATTTATTTAGGCTTTATATCATATGGACAAAAGAAAGCCTTAGAGTGAATAATTACTTACATTACATACATCATCTTTGTGGGTGCTGTTGGGTAGTGGACTGCTTGTTTGGTCCAATCTATGGTGATTTGAAGATTCGAATTATGGACAATCATTTTTCAGATCAAGCTATGGAAAAGCAAGCAGCAGATTTGAGGGATATTTGTAGTAGATACGAACGTGATAAGAGGATGTGGGCTGCAGCTTTAGACAATTTAGAAAAGAAAGTAAAGGTAAATACCTGGTTTCCAAAGCTAGACTTGTTAACTTAAGTTTTGATGCTTAAAGTTGTACCGTTTATTGATTTACTTCTGACCATGAAAAAGGAACATTGTCAGCTATCTCTAAGTCACACCATAGTTCTGATTCTATTCCTGAATTGAAAAAGATAGTATTTGCAGTTCAAGCAATGGGTAAATTTTCATCAACACTTAAATGTAATTGCTGTTTAACTTCAGGTATTCTAACAGTCTATTCTATCCAAGCTGCAGTTGCACAGCGTAATGATCTTAGATTGAAGTTCAGCGAGGAGCAGGCAAAAAGAAAGATGCTTTATAACCAGATTCAGGAAGCAAAAGGCATAATCTTTTATTCTGATGCCTAAAAATGTAATATTCTTTTTACATCTTTGACCTGTGAATTGAACCAACTCCTGCTTTAACTGTGTACATTACAGGGAACATCAGGGTGTTTTGTAGGTGTCGGCCTTTGAGGAAGGAGGAGATATCAGCTGGGTATGCAACGGTTACAGATTTTGATGCTTTATAACCATATTCAGGAAGCAAAAGGCATAATATTTTCTTCTGATGCCTAAAAATGTAATATTCTTTTTACATCTTTGACCTGTGAACTGAACCAACTCAAGCTTTAACTCTGTACATTACAGTAAACATCGGGGTATTTTGTAGGTATCGGCCTTTGAGGAAGGAGGAGATATCGACTGGGTATGCAATGGTTAGATATTTTGTTGCAGCTAAAGATGGAGAACTTGGGCCATTTGCAGGTGGATTGACAAAGAAGATCTTCCAAGTTCAATCAGGTTTATACGCCAAAGGATGATCAAGGTATTCATGGAGCAGTAGGACACCTCTGAACTTGTGAGAACATCTCAAATTTTACCAAAATTTTCATGGAATGTACTTAACCTGGATATACGGTCAATGTACCTTCAGTTTCTGATAAAATTTGAGAACTTCCATATTTTTGTGAAATTTTGAACTGTCAAAATCAGCCTTTTCTTTGGTTTTCTTTCTAATATGCCAATCATTCCCCTCCCAATTTCTGTTTTTCATGCTCTTTTCTCTTTCCTTGTCCAGTCATGAGTTTTTGTTGAAAATTTTTTACCACTGCTCCAGACTTTATGAATGTTCTTTATTGAAAATACAAGATCTGTATGGAATGGTTTCTGATTCCAAAAGATGTTTGGACAATGGTTTGTCTGAGGATACTGAACATGTGATAATATTGAGTTGAAAAAGTCGTCAACTGAAAGTACATGCTGGTCTGGACCTAAAAGTATTCTCTTTCTGTACCGGTTGATGTATTTATGGATGCTTCACCAATGGTAGTTTCAGTGTATACTCAGAAAGTCTCTGATGACAATTTGAAAACTGCATATAGTATACTCTCTCTTTTTTTCCCCTGATAGACATAGATTATAATGAAATATACGATCAATCAACATTTATCAAATTTGAAAAAGAGCTAGAAGAGAGGGTTCAATCTTTGTAGTTTTATTTCTCGAACCAAGAGATTCATGAATCGGGATCCTAATGCATATAGGAAAAATGGTCTAATGGGAACAAGAATTTCCAAGAACATTTGGAACATTTCAATTCTAAATAGAAGAGCCATTTTCATTTTCAAGTAGTGTTCGATCGATTACGTGTTAATCAATATTCGATTGATTGGTCTAAGGTTATCAACAAAAAAGACTTCTATTGAAAAAACTGAATATCATGTTCACAATAGTGAACACTCTAAACAAGAAACAATTACAAGAAGTTCAAAAACTAAAGCTAACATATTGTAAGAATTCAGAATTGATATACAATGCGTAAAACCCCAAATACAAGCCCACTGAAACAAAGTAAATTGCATATAGACATAGTATACAAAACAATACTTTTCTTTAAGCAAATAAGCAGCAGTCAAATCCTTTTAACATATTTAAGTCTTAAATTGAAAAAGATCACTATATCCCAGTCAACAGATCACCATAGAAGAAGCATGAAAGCTTTAATCCTTAGCAGGAAAAAAAATCAGATTTTTCAATAAATTTTGTTTGTTTTTGACTTTTTTCCACAATTGAAGCAATGAGTGGAATTGGAGGGAGTTTACTTTAGGGTCTACCCAGAGATACTTTACTATGCTTGGTGGTGTTCCTCCGGCCATTATCAGTGGCGGAGGCAACGGCAAAGAGAGTTTTCTGGTAATATGAAGTAATCGGAAACTGGTGCTTCAGCTCTATTGAAAATCAAAGTTTTTATTTCTCTTTGGATAGAGTATAAATAAATAAAGAAAAATATAAATGGTAGACTTCTATAATCAAAGAAAAACAAAGATGACAGTGAGTGAGAGAGACGGAGAGATACTGACCAGTAATGCATTGGGTCATGCGGGGGAAGAAAACACAACAAAACTATTGAAATCCACCGGTTACAGTTACATTCAAATCTTGAGTTTTTCACCATTGCGCACCCTTGGTGCGGTAGTCACTTCATAAGTATAAATGCTTGTGGGGGTATGGGGGGCAAGGGCCGGGGGTCAAGTCTCCATGAGGGAGTTTTACACACATATATACTTAGATAAGGTTAGAATAGAAATTCTATTTTGTATCCAACAAAAAAAAATTGAGCTTTTCTTGCCCAGCGCAAAACAGATTTTTCCTTTTGTTTTGGGACAAGTTTTAAACTATTGACCTAATTTTTCTTTATTTTGGGTAGGCATTCCTAATCAACACTTGTTAGGGCTAGTAAACTATTTTCTTTTAACTAGGGTTATTAAACTATTAATAATATATTTAATATTAAAAAAATAAATATATTAATATATAGAGAGTGCGCGGTGTGGTGCGGTTTGTGTGGTTTTCTTATTATAAAACTACCAACTACACTGCACCATGCGGTGCGGTGCACTGTCATGTGGTGCGGTACACTGTTACTTACAGTGCGATGCAGTTATGCCATTTTATAGGTGGTTTATGTGGTTTAGTGAACACCCCTAAGTGCAACATTTTGATCCATTTCAATTCATTTAGTTCACTTTGGTGACACTTTGGGAGGAAAGCGCTGTGTAGAAAGAGAAGTTGTTTCATTAAAAATAATGTCACATTCTTAGCGCAATGTTGGTAGATTTTTGATAAAATTACATTTTTCTTATATTATTAAAGCCTTTTTTTTATATATAATATAAATGATGAATTTACTTATATATATACTTCCTCTTTAAGTCACTCAAGACGTATAAAGGATGGCTCATTTGCGAGGAACGCTAAAAACAAATTCCAGCTACATATTACATTATTTACAAAATATCTAGCCTAATATAATAATTGAATGTAAAATACATTATCTTTCTTTGAATGAAAAAAATAAAATAAAATAAAATACTTACAAATAACAAATATAGATAGCTTAATTTAAAACACCTAACATATTGTATCAATTATACTTTATTAGAAAATAATCACATCATTTTTAAAATGGTTTGAAATAGGGCCAGTTCTATAGAATAGGCAAATAATGCGGTTGCCTAAGGCCCCCAAGTAAAAAAATGCCCCTAAATTTTAACAAATAAGATTTTTTTTTTCATTGTAATTGTAGGGCCGGGGAGCTTATGATCCGGCCCACGCTTTATCCGGGCTCAGGGCCCGTGCCGAGGAGGTAGTGTGCCGAGGACGAGTGATCAAAGGCCGAGGTGTTAAGGGGAACAGCTGTGGACGACTCTATCCTCGGCACTTCAGGACTTCGGTGACAAGAGTAACGTCTTGGCGAAGGCTATCCCCAAACAGCCCCCTGAAGGGGATGTGGGCGGAATAGGGCCCACGTGGAGGTACGGCGCAAAATTGGTTGAAAGGAAAATACGTCCCCTCCGCATTAAATGCACCTGCCAGCGTCCTAATCATGTTAATAAGAAAAGATGCTTGGACGGTGTAACTTCGATCATCGCAACTAACAGAAAGTAAGATGGGACGGCTAATGGGACGGGTACAGAAGTAAGCACCTGCCTGACCAACAAGTGGAGAGCTGAGATCAACCAAGAAGGACTATATAATGTAAAAGTTAGTGCACCAAGAAAAGGCTGGGAAAAATGGCCAAAAACCAGAGCCTCCCAGCCCGCCTCCAAGAGAAAGACTCCTAAGGCGAAAACGACTTAATCATGTATGAACACCACGAGAAACCCACCGTCTGATGACTAAGGCCTAGCCTTTCAAACCCACACTCTACAAATAATATTGTTTGGGCCTTTTTACGTGCGAACCCAACGCTGTTACGGTTCGTTACGAATCGTGTCCTTACAATTGGCGCCGTCTGTGGGAAAGGCTTGTGTGTTGGCATAGACGGTAGGTCGAGACAGTTCCCTTGTCATTTCTAGCAGCCAATTATAGTGTTCTAGCATAGAGTTCCACTAGGGGCTATGATTCTTGACTAGGGGCTCCGCTTTGTAGCGTCGATCGCATGGATGGTTCTAGGGGCTTGGCCGAGGAGCCAATCCCCCTAAAGCCAAGGCCCCATGCCAAAAACTGAGTTTTGGACAGAACCAAGGTATTGTATGGTCCTCGGACTCAAACCTATGGGGAAACCAACTACTTAGATGAAAAAACTGAGTTTTGGACAGAACCAAGGTATTTTATGGTCCTCGGACTCAAACCTATGGGGAAACCAACTACTTAGATGAGAAAACTGAGTTTTGGACAGAACCAAGGTATTGTATGGTCCTCGGACTCAAACCTATGGGGAAACTAACTACTTAGATGAGAAAACTGAGTTTTGAACAAAACCAAGGTATTGTATGGTCCTCGGACTCAAACCTATGGGGAAACCAACTACTTAGATGAGGAAACTGAGTTTTGGACAAAACCAAGATATTGTATAGTCCTCGAACTCAAACCTATGGGGAAACCAACTACTTAGATGAGAAAACTGAGTTTTGGACAGAACCAAGGTATTGTATGGTCCTCGGACTCAAACCTATGGGGAAACCAACTACTTAGATGAGAAAACTGAGTTTTGGATAGAACCAAGGTATTGTATGGTCCTCGGACTCAAACCTATGGGGAAACCAACTATTTAGATGAGAAAACTGAGTTTTGGACAGAACCAAGGTATTGTATGGTCCTCGGACTCAAACCTATGGGGAAACCAACTACATAGATGAGAAAACTGAGTTTTGGACAGAACCAAGGTATTGTATGGTCCTCGGACTCAAACCTATGGGGAAACCAACTACTTAGATGAGAAAATTGAGTTTTGGACAGAACCAAGGTATTGTATGGTCCTCGGACTCAAACCTATGGGGAAACCAACTACTTATCAATATCTATCAAGTTTTGGACAGAACCAAGGTATTGTATGGTCCTTAGACTCAAACCTATGGGGAAACCAACTACTTTAAAAAAATAAAAAATAAAAATAAATAAATAAATAAAAAAAAAAATCTGGGCACAAAGCAGGACTTAGCGACTACACGTGACATCTAAAGCGATGTCTATATCTTCATTGAATGAAGGTTAGAAATGAGTCCAAGGCTCTGCAGGTGCCGGTAAGCTAGGGTTTTGAAATGTAATGTTAAATGTCTCGCATGCACAAGTATTCATACGTGTTAAGATAAATTAGTTCAAAATTCATAAACAATAGTAAGTATTGACAAGGGCAACTAAACGAGTAATCAAAAGGAAAAAGGAAGAAAAATATTTCATATATACATGTTCAACATGCTCAAACTACTAATGGATTACAAAGTTTTCAAAATGAAAAAGAAACAAGTTAATCGTTAAGCTAAAAACAGACACGGAGCCTGGCCAGGGTCTCTATTTCTTTAGTTTTGCGTCGGCCACGTCCTGGGAAGGCGGAACGGGATCAGCTTCGACGCCCTGGAGGATAGTACCTTCTGGGGAAGGCTGAACAGGGTCAGTATCGGTACTCTTGGGGGCCGCAGCAAGAGGAATTGCCTGTGGGGGCTGGGCAGGTATGGCTCGCTCCTCAACATTAAGCATCTGAGTGCCAACCACGGGCTCAGTAACTTCTTTGGGCACCTCAGGATCCGTATGCTGGGATACTTTTATCACATCTTGAGGTTCTCCCTCTTTAAGCGTCTTGCCAGGAGAGCCGCTGACCTGTAACTTTTCTAACTGGGTGACCCCTTCCTCGGGTTGGTTGCTAATAGCCACGGAGCTGGAAGAGGTGGCCTCACGGATGGCTGTAGGGTAGAATATGTTCTCCGCTTTCCACAAGTCGGATGAAGCATTCACCCCAGCTCGCTTCAATGCCTCTTCCCAAACCTGGGAGCAGTAAAGCCTGCATACTCCAGGAATCTGGGCTTTAAGGATGGCTTGGGTTTCAGTTACCCCCGCATTATAACCATCATCCTCGGCCGTTTCCTTGGTAACCTCAGCTTCATTTCTGGCAAACTCGGCCTCCCGCTTGGCCCTTAAGGCTTCGTCACGGGCATACTCCACCACACCTTTGTCATGCTCGGCCGCGGCCAGCTTTTTACTTAAATTCTCGATCAGATCTTTAGCTATTTGCAACTGATCCTCGGCTTCAAGTAGACGTTTTGTTTGGTCCTCGGCCTGTTTTTGGGCGCTAGATAGGCCCGCTGAGGCGCTATCCCTTTCACGGATAGCAACTGTTAGGTCAACCTTGGCCTTGGCGAGTTCATCCTCAGAGGCTTGGAGAGTCTTCGCGGCCGTTATGCGCTTGGTGCGTTCATTCTCAGCCGTCTTACTCTTATTATTCACCTCTTCCTCCATCCTATAGGTGGCCTGGAGAGCCTGGCAAGGGAGATAAATGCATAGTTAATAACGAACCAAGAGCGAGAGTTAATAAAGTTTTAGGTTTCAAGAAACCTTACCATGCCCAAGTACCTCTTAGTACTGAGGAAGACCTCCTACATCCTCATTTTCCTCAGACCATCCATGTCCGTAGGAAGTAGCATGGTCCTCCCTAGTGCGTCTGCCACGTAGCCACCCTCGCCATCTCCAAGGTCCCTCATGGATGCAGTTTCCAGCAGTGGACCCCCGTGAAGCATTGGGGCAAGAAGCCAGGCACTTGGCAAGGACTGGGCCTCGATCCCCTTTCCCTTGCCTTGAGAGGATTGGACTTCAGCCTCTTTACCCTTACTTTGGTGCCCAATCTTTAGTTGTTTTGTACGCGGAGCCTCCTCCTTCTCTTTAGAAGGTTGGGATTTTCCCCCGTCCATGATTTCCTTGCCTTTGGGGCTCCTCTTTCTCTTTGAATCAGTGCCTTCCGGCCGAGGAGGTAGAGATGGTTGGGAGGAAGCAGGAAGTTTGGGGCGGGGGGATTGTGGCTGTGGCTTGGTGGAAGATGACCTAATCTGGACAATCTGGGGCTGAGGTGGTGGGGAAGGAACTTTGGGTTGTGGCGTTCCCTGCATATCCTTCCCAGGTTGACCCTCGAGGAGTTCGAGTAGGGGGGTCGGGGGCTTTCTCTTGAGTCCCATCTCGGCCTGAGAAGAGGTGCCTACAGACGATAATTCTGCCTCGAACAAGGACGGGTCACCTATATCACCAGAAGGATCCTCAGATTGGTGGGCTAGGTCAAATACCCCAAAACCTTCCTCGGGCCGATCTAGCTCGCCTTCGTCCTCTGCTACTTGATGAGACGAGGAGGGGCCCACCGGTGGGATCTTCACGGGGACAGATGGATCCTGGGAGATTAAAAATCCTGTCTCGACCACGGTAATTTTTGGAAGCCAAGGACAACTGGCGCTGATCACATGCCTTGCGTCCGCAAATGACTTCTGAACAGGAGGGTACCCTAGTATTTTGTGAGCTGCTCGGACTTGACCATCTCCGTCATTTACAAAAACTGCCGCTTGTAAGACAGTCTCCAAGTCCGCCCGGTTGACTAAGTGAAAATGCCGTTGGTAGGCGTGTGGATCTACAAAAAAGAAAAACATGTATGCATGGTTAGTTACCGAACAACATCAGATTAGAATGGTGCAAAGGTTCATCGCCCTTCCATTCCCAGTACCCCACCTGGTTGTCCTTCTACTATGGGGCATGGATCGCCATCGTGCCATTCACCAGAGACGATGAGGAAATCCTTGTTTAATCCCTTGTTGGAGTCAGGGAGGCACTGGATTAATCGAACCCTTTCGTCCCTCGTCTTCATGTAGAAGGTTTTCCCCTTCAATTTTTGGAGATTATAGCACTAGTTCACATCATGGTGGGTCAGTCTTAACCCCATTTTCTCGTTTAAAGCATCCACGCAACCCAGAATCCTAAAAACGTTGCCGGCGCACTGGGTGGGGGCTAATCGGAAGTGCCTGAGGTAACCCCTCGTTACCGGCCCTATAGGGATTCTCATACCCCCCTCTACAAAGGCGAGGACGGGAATTACTATCACGCCCGTTTCCCTCTTATAGTGCCATTCCCCCATCTTACAATGCCTCAGACTTACGTTGGGAGGAATCCTATAATCGACGATGAACTTGTTCATCGCTTCTTCAATATCGACTAATTTCCTCAGTCTCAATTTAGCCATCTCTATGATTTACTAAACAAACCCAACCCGCGACAGTAGAAGAAAGGGAACCAAAGAAAAATAAACCCAGAAAAGAAAAAGCACGAGTTAATGGAGGTAGGGAACTTACATAAAAGAAGAAAGGCGCTTCGGATAGGCTTTTTGTACTGGAGATAGATTTGAATTTGGGCGAAAGTTCAGATGAACCCAGAATATACGCGCTAGAACTCTTAAGTGCAAAACTGAAGAGACAGATCTGTTCCAAAAAATCTCTTATACTTTCTAGGGTAACTGCACAAATTTTCCCGCCCATAAAGACCAAGGGATCACCATCGTTCGATCTCCATCATGCCGTAGAACGTGGGAAACACAAAGCCGCCCGTATTTAATGAGACCACGTTTCGCCTTCCAAGAGCTCTAGGAACATGTCTCGGGCAAATAAAAAGTCTCAAGAGCCGATAAGTGACAAGGATGGACAAGCATTGGCAGATATCTGACGTCATCAAAACCCTCCTATCCATCCGAGGAGTCGGATAGCAGAATTTTGAGGGGCTATTGTAGGGTCGGGGAGCTTATGATCCAGCCCACGCTTTATCCGGGCTCAAGGCCCTTGCCGAGGAGGTAGTGTGCCGAGGACGAGTGATCAAAGGCCGAGGTGTTAAGGGGAACAGCTGTGAACGACCCTATCCTCGGCACTCCAGGACTTCGGTGACAAGAGTAACGTCTTGGCGAAGGCTATCCCCAAACAGCCCCCTGAAGGGGATGTGGGCGGAATAGGGCCCACGTGAAGGTACGGCGCAAAATTGGTTGAAAGGAAAATATGTCCCCTCCACATTAAATGCACCTGCCGGCGTCCTGATCATGTTAATGAGAAAAGACGTTTGGACGGTGTAACTTCGATCATCGCAACTAACAGAAAGTAAGATGGGACGGCTGATGGGACGGGTACAGAAGTAAGCACCTGCCTGACCAACATGTGAAGAGCTGAGATCAACCAAGAAGGACTATATAATGTAAAAGTTAGTGCACCAAGAAAAGGCTGGGAAAAATGGCCAAAAACCAGAGCCTCCCAGCCCGCCTCCAGGAGAAAAACTCCTAAGGCGAAAACGACTTAATCATGTATGAACACCACGAGAAACCCACCGTCTGATGACTAAGGCCTAGCCTTTCAAACCCACGCTCTACAAATGATATTGTTTGGGCCTTTTTACGTGCAAACCCAACGCTGTTACGGTTCGTTACGAATCGTGTCCTTACAGTAATAATATTAATTAAACCCAAATATTAGCCAATAAATAAAACAATATTTTTTATCAAATGAATGAAAAAAAAAAAAAAAAAAAAAAAAGATATGTTACATCCATAACATTTTCACAACAAAATTTAAATGGTAAGTTGCTACTGGCTGTTATTGATGGATAAAAAATTAATTTAAGTAATGAATTCAAATTAGAACCAGTAACACCTAGAATTTGTTATGAATATAGCACTTCTCAACCAAAAAAAAAAAAGAGCAATACACAAAAATTTTCACAATAGTTGAGTTGACAAACTTCTACTAGTACTCATTTAGATCCACTACTAACATCATTTTTTTAGTTATCCCTATCAATCTGTCACATCAATAAGTGTGAAAAGTTTTGTCAAATTTTCATTTCGATAGACTTTCTCATAAAAAAAATTTAAAAATTTTTTTACATGGTTCATGTTTATTAGTAATTTTACATCTAAAACAAGATAATAGAGTTTAAGTAAATTTTTTTTTTTTAATTTGTATTGAAATACTATCTCAATTCCGTTTAGGATCCGCTTATTTTGTTAAAGTTGAAAATTTTTTTGCTGAAAGTACAGTAAATAAAAGTATAAGTTAACTAAAATAATACAGTGAGACCCATGAATAGTATCAAAAAGTACAATAAAACCTACAAATACTAAATAGTAACAAAAATAGGCTGAATAATAAATAATTTGGAAAAAATAATTATTACTAAACACAAACTCATTTTTCAGTTTTCACCTTTTAAGCCCCAGATACATCGAACCGGGCCCTGGTTTGAGACAAACAGACTCGTCTACTATCTTCATTTTCTCCTTTGAAAGAAAAAAAAAAAAAAAACAAACCAACAAATAAATTGTCGCCGGTCTTGTGGAAACAAATTGTCGCCGGTCTTGTCGAGACAAACAGTTAGAAAAACAAATTTGTTGCAGACTTGTGGAGCAAGTATTTCCGAACTCATTCCATTCCAATGTTCCTAATTTTGGAGGGTACATTCCGTTATTGGGAAACCAAAAAAAGACTACCCTTTCAAAAACAGTTTTGTTGTCATTCCCTCTAATTTTCTCTCTTCCAAATATAAAGAGTTCAGCAAAAAATAAGCACTACTATGACAGATATAGTAGAAAATCCAGAGCAGAAAAAAAAAAAACACATTAACGGAAACAACAAACACTCACAGCTATACACTTCCAATCTATTCTTCTCCAACCTGATACCATTCCGGGGAACACGCCAACCTTTTGTTTTTGTCTCACTTCCCTCATTAGCTGCATATATTCATCGTACTATCCGAACTTTTAGTCTTGCCGACCACGTAATCCTACGTCAAAGGAAAGCCTCCTTTGACTCTCTTATTTTAAACAACAAGTCCTGTATATATCATTGAACTAACGCTAATTGTGCGTTTGGAAAACAATGAAAAATTAAAATTATATTATTATTCAACTTATTTTTGCTACTATTCATCTTACTACACTTTTTGATACTATTCAGCAAAGTAAGCAGCATTCAAACAGACCTTACCTTGATCAGAAAATCTTTAACTATGACATAGAATCCCAATTACACAGCAGAAAAAAAACCCAAGCTTGACAAGAAAAAATGGGGTTCTTTGAATCCACAGAGAATGGTTTTTCAACCTTTTCCTCATATTACTCCTCACTAATGTCTTCAGGTACTGATTTTCTCCTTAAACCCGTTTTCTTACGTGGGTTTTCAGGCTCATTACACTTGGTCTTGTTATTTGGCGTGTTTGGCTCATGGGTGTGCCAGAGATTCAAGATGGGTATTAGGGAAAGTTCAAAGGAAAGGTTTAAGAGAACCAGGAGTTTGTACCATAAACGAACTCTAATTTGTTGTATGGGTGTTTGTGTATTCAGTCTTGTCTTATGTTTACTGAATTACTTTTATTGGTATAGAAATGGTTGGTCTGATGAAGAATTAGTGACCCTTTTGGATTTAGCGCTTAGAACACTTGCTTGGGGTGCAGTTTGTGTTTATTTGTTTAATTTAGGTAGACCAAAGTACCCGTTTTTATTGAGAGTTTTCTGGGGTTTGTATCTCTTAATTTCTTTTTATGACCTTGTTATAGATGTTGTTCTTTATAGGAAACATGTCAATTTACCAGTTCAGTATTTTGTTTCCGATGTTGTCTCAGTTGTCACGGGTCTGTTCCTATGTTATGTTGGATTTTTGGGGGAAAATGAGGGTGAAGATGCCATTCTTGAAGAACCACTTTTGAATGGCGATTCTAATGCAAGTAATGAATCAGAGTCAAATAAGTCTAAGGGGGGTGAAAATGTAACACCTTATTCGAATGCTGGATTTTTCAGCATTCTTACTTTCTCATGGTTGGGCCCTTTGATTTCTGCCGGTACTAAGAAGACATTAGACCTTGAGGATGTTCCTCAACTTGATCCCAGTGATAGTGTATTTGTGGGCTATCCAAGTTTTAGAAATAAGATTGAGGCAGAGTGTGGTACAATTAGTGGAGTGACCACACTAAAGCTAGTTAAGGCATTAATCTCCATGGCAAGGAAAGAAATTATTTTGACAGCCATTTTCTGTATGATGTACACAATGGCTTCCTATGTTGGACCATATCTTATTGATACTTTTGTTCAATACCTCAATGGGCGGCGCAACTTCAAGAATGAGGGCTATGTTCTTGTTTCAGTGTTTTTTTCTGCAAAACTTGTTGAATGCCTCACGGAGAGGCACTGGTACTTTAGGGTGCAGCAGGTTGGAATCAGGATTAAATCAGTATTGATCGCAATGATCTATAATAAAGGTCTAACACTTTCATGCCAGTCAAAGCAGGTTCACACTAGTGGGGAGATTATCAACTTCATGACTGTTGATGCTGAGAGGGTTGGCGACTTCTGTTGGTATATGCATGAAATTTGGAGGATTTTAGTACAAATTGTTTTCGCATTGTTAATTTTGTATAAAAATCTTGGGCTTGCTTCAATTGCGGCTTTTCTGGCAACCGTACTTGTAATGTTGGCTAATATTCCTTTGGGGGCAGTACTAGAGAAGTTCCAAGACAAGATAATGGAATCGAAAGACAAAAGGATGAAGGTGACGTCTGAGATTTTAAGGAACATGAGGATTCTCAAGCTTCAAGGATGGGAGATGAAGTTTCTATCTAAAATCATGGAGCTCAGGAAGACCGAGGCAGGGTGGTTGAAGAATTTTCTTTACACTAATGCAATATCCTCATTTCTCTTTTGGGGGGCCCCCACATTTGTGTCTGTGGTCAGTTTTGGTGCTTGTATTTTGATGGGGATCCCACTTGAGTCAGGGAAGATCTTATCTGCACTTGCAACGTTTAGGATTCTTCAGGAGCCCATCTACAATCTTCCTGACACAATCTCAATGATGGTTCAAACTAAAGTGTCCCTCGATCGAATTGCATCATTCCTTCGTCTTGCTGACTTGCAGTCTGATGTGATAGAGAGACTTCCAAGAGGTAGTTCTGATACAGCAATAGAGATTATTGATGGGAATTTCTCCTGGGATTTATCTTCCTCGAATCAAACACTAAAAGATATAAATTTGAAAGTGCAACATGGCATGAGGGTTGCTGTTTCTGGGACTGTTGGCTCAGGTAAGTCAAGTTTGCTTTCCTGTATGCTGGGAGAAGTACCCAAGATATCTGGGACTGTTAAGTTGTGTGGGACAAAGGCATATGTTGCTCAATCCCCTTGGATACAAAGTGGCACGATTGAACAGAACATATTGTTTGGTAAGGAGATGGAAAGAGAAAAGTATGAGTGGATCCTTGAAGTATGTTCCTTGAAGAAGGATCTTGAAATTCTCTCATTTGGGGATCAGACGCTCATAGGCGAGAGAGGAATCAATTTAAGTGGTGGGCAGAAGCAAAGAGTCCAAATTGCGCGTGCTCTGTACCAAGATGCTGACATCTATCTATTTGACGATCCGTTTAGTGCCGTAGATGCTCACACAGGATCCCACATATTTAAGGTATTTTATTTCTGTATTCTAGTGCTACAATATTCACTATAAAACACGTTTTCTTCTGAGTTTGTCATGTACATAAAGTTATAAATATACGCATTTGAAGATAGGTGGTTGTGTGCGTGTGAGTTGAGGTGCTCAAAAATTCTTGTAATAACATTGCACTTTGTTTTGTTCTGTTTTCTGTAGTTGTTATGTAACTTCTTTTGATATATATTTACTTCTATATGGCAGGAATGTTTGCTAGGGGTTTTAAGTTCAAAAACAGTGATTTATATTACTCATCAAGTAGAGTTCTTACCTGCTGCTGATCTTATCTTGGTAAGCCATTCACACTTAGTTTCTTTCTGCCTTTTTCTTTGCTTAACTCAACTGATGGATGGATTGTTCGGCTCTTTTCTATCACTGAGTTCAACCTATAATTCATTGTTAGGTCATGAAAGATGGGAGGGTTACTCAAGCTGGAAAGTACAATGATATTCTTAATTCTGGAACTGATTTTATGGAACTTGTGGGGGCGCATGAGAAAGCTTTGTTGAAACTTGATTCTGTGGAGGCGGGATCAGTTTCTGAGAGTACTAGTATGAGCAAGGAAGTCGGAAATATGTCTAGTACTAATGGGGTTGCGCAAAGACATGAAAACACAGACGTTGAAACTGGTAAAACAGATGACACAGTTGGGACAAAAGGACAGATTATCCAAGAAGAAGAGAGAGAAAAAGGTAAAGTTGGGTTTTCAGTCTACTGGAAGTATATCACTATGACAGACAGAGGAATTCTTGTGCCCTTTATCTTGTTGGGACAAGTTCTCTTTCAACTCCTTCAAATTGGAAGTAATTATTGGATGGCCTGGGCAACCCCTATCTCAAAAGACATGAAACCTGCTGTTAGTGGCTCTACTCTAATGATTGTGTATGTTGCTTTGGCAATTGGAAGTTCTTTTTGCGTCCTCTTCAGATCCATGCTTCTTGCGGTGGCTGGGTACAAGACTGCCACTCAACTCTTCAGTAAAATGCACTACTGCATTTTCCGTGCCCCCATGTCATTTTTTGATGCCACTCCAAGCGGAAGGATCCTAAACAGAGTAAGTGGAAAGATGTGTATTGTGCTCCAAGCATAGTTTGCCAATTTTACATAGCTTTGTTCTTCAGTTTAAGAAATTCCTCTCTCTCTCTCTCTCTCTCTCTCTCTCTCTCTCTCAAAGACAACATACACAAATATTCTTTCAGATAGACATAATTGGTGTAAATGTTTTACTAAACTGTCTGTATGTTTCCTTGCAGGCCTCTACAGACCAAAGCGCTGTAGATTTGAGCATGCAATATCAAGTTGCGACATTTGCATTCTCATTGATCCAACTCCTTGGAATTATTGCAGTAATGTCTCAGGTTGCATGGCAGGTTTTCATCATTTTTATCCCAGTGATTGCAGTCTGTTTCTGGTATCAGGTTAGAATACAATCTGACTTCGTCAAAATATTGCCCGCTATATTATGCTGAAAAATGCCTTAATCACATCACATCTCAGAACAAAAAATTGACATTACCTTGTGTTTACAATACTGCAATCTTTACAATATATGCTTAGTACATGCTACAAACTTTTATTGGTTAAATGTAAAACCTATATGCTGAGTTTTGCTGTCATTTTTATATAAAAAATGCACTGATTTGCTAAATTAATGAATAGAAAAATATGTCTTTTTAAGTTAGATGTTTGCCAACTAGCTAGATGAATGTAGTGTATTTTGATATGTCCTTAAATTTCAGAAGTTTTTGGGTTGGAAAACTATGGAAAGATCTACTTATGTGAAGAATCCATCAAGCCTAACTCCTGTTGTAATATTACAAGGTGTTCACAGAAACTTTTGATTATGCAGCAATATTACATACCTTCAGCAAGAGAATTGGCGAGATTAGTTGGAGTGTGCAAAGCTCCATTGATACAACATTTTTCTGAAACAATATCAGGCTCAACAACTATCAGGAGCTTTGATGAAGAATCAAGATTTAGGGAGACAAATATGAAACTGACAGATACAAATTCTCGGCCGAAATTCAATATTGCTGGTGCTATGGAATGGTTGTGCTTTCGATTGGATATGTTATCTTCTATCACTTTTGTCTTCTCTTTGATTTTCTTAGTCTCTATTCCAGAAGGAGTCATTGATCCAGGTAGGTGATTCACATATGTTGTCTTAGTAACACATAACAATTCTTCTTTCTCTCAATTTAGTTTAATATTTATTAAAGGAACTTATAATAGCTTTATAATTGTCCTCTCTTTTTTTCTATGTCTTTTCCTGAAGGCATTGCGGGCTTAGCTGTGACATATGGACTTAATCTAAACACGATACAGTCCTGGGTAATATGGAATATTTGCCAAATGGAGAACAAAATTATATCTGTAGAGAGAATACTTCAATACACGAGTATACCAAGTGAGCCGCCTCTTGTGATAGAAGAAAATCGGCCAGATCAATCTTGGCCATCACTAGGTGAAATTGATATTCGTAATTTGCAGGTCAGTTCTTAGTTGTCTATTACCCAAAAACAAAGAGATTATATATAGGAACATTCATGGCAATGATTTTTATGTAATCTTTAGTAATAGATGGTAATGGGGGCAATGTAGGTGAGGTATGGCCCACACATGCCATTTGTTTTGCGAGGTCTCACATGCACTTTGCCTGGAGAAATGAAAACTGGTATTGTTGGGAGAACAGGCAGTGGCAAATCAACTCTCATACAAGCACTTTTCCGGATCATAGACCCTGCTGTTGGTCAGATTATGATAGATGGCATCAACATATCCTTGATCGGGCTGCATGATTTGCGATCCAGACTTAGTATTATCCCTCAGGACCCGACAATGTTTGAAGGGTCTGTACGAAGCAACTTGGATCCACTAGAAGAGTATACAGACAAACAAATTTGGGAGGTGGGTTGGTTTTTCTTTGATGATTGAAGGAATTATCTTTTTGCTAGATTTCCCTCATAAATTTGACATGCTGCTCTTAGGATTTGTAGTCAATGTGTGGCAACTGATTATTTTATTTATTTAATTTTTCCCCTATATTTGTTTTAGGCTCTGGATAAGTGTCAACTTGGAGATGAAATTAGGAAGAAAGACGGAAAACTAGATTCAACAGGTTTGTCTTTTCGGCTTTCTATGTAGAATATTTCAAGACCATCTTGTGGAAATAGGACAAAACTTAGGTACAGTAACTTATGTGTTGCTCCTTAGATTTCCCTCTTAGATTTAGTCATGTGGCTACTTAACTAAAAAATACACTTCTATCTCATGAGAAAAATTCACATGGCAGAATCTTAAAATGGGAACTTAAGAAACAGTACCTAAATACTGTATCTAAGTCTTACTCATGGAAATATGTTGTTTATGTATTTATGGATGTTGCAGTTAGTGAGAGTGGAGAGAATTGGAGTGTGGGTCAGAGGCAGCTGGTTTGCCTTGGTCGTGTGCTACTCAAGAAAAGTAAAGTGTTGGTGCTTGATGAAGCTACTGCATCCGTTGATACGGCTACTGATACTCTAATCCAAGAAACCCTCAGCCAACATTTTTCCAACTGTACAGTCATTACCATTGCACATCGGATAACTTCCGTTATTGATAGTGACATGGTTCTGCTACTCAACAATGGTTAGTATGAACATATGATTTCATCTTACTCGTATAGCTTCTGTTCCCTTAGTTCTTTCATGGTTAGAATGATTTCATTCTAATCCTAATCCTATAGCTAAGCAGATTCTCCCAATCTTGGTGCAGGGCTTATCGAGGAATATGATTCTCCAACAAGATTGCTAGAAAACAAGTCATCATCTTTTTCTCAACTTGTAGCAGAGTACACATTCAGGTCAAATTCCAGTTAAGTGATGAGCAAATTTTGGCATTAATCAACTCTGGTAGGTTTGTTGACAATGACAAAAAATAAAGCCACTTAGATCTTGTTTGAACTGTGCTAAACGATATTAGAGGGATTTTAGGTGACCTAGTTAACGGTTGCTGTGCGTTTTGTTGGGCATATTGTACTAATAAATGGTGTACAGCTACTACGTCTATATAAATCTAAAAGCTAAAGCGTTGTATTTATTATTAATATTCTCCAGTTGAGCCACATCAGTGTCCACATTGTTATCATTTTTCTTTTCAATTTTCCTATAATTGTTTTTAACATTTTTTTTAAAAAAAAAATATTTACACTTTTTCTAACCTTTCTCCCTTCCTTACCTTTTCATCTTCTCACTACCCTCTACATTAATATCATTCTTCCTCTTTCTCTTCATCTTTCTTTATTTTGTCTTTTCTTATTCACATCATCTTACTATAAATTTCTAGCCATCTCTTCCATTCTATGCATGGTTTTCTCTCACAAAAAAGGTTCTCTCTCTCTTTCTCAATATTTTTTGGTGGATTTTTTATTTTTCTTGCATCTTTGCTTTAGGTTGATAAATTAGAGACAAGATATTAAAGGGGCATATCCTTTGATGTTCATCATAAGTCTCCATCCGGTTACACTTTCACCATCATCAATTACGTATTTGTTTTTGTCTCAAATATATTATTATTATTTTCATGGGAATGAATACTTGGTGGAGCAAATAAAATATCTATAAAAAAAATTTAAAAAAAAAAAAAAAAAAAAAACTCATGTAAAAAAGAGCACAAGAAAACAGTTAGGCAGTGAATTTTCAACATAATGTCAACAGTGAGAAAAGGGCTTTATCACTTTTTTTAGTTTTATCATGTAGATATCGAAATGTTACATGAATTTCAATTTTAAAAAATATATATGTTTGGAGAAGTTGAGAGGATATGATAACACTAGGGTCCAGTTGAACTCTAGGAAAAACTCTTGAGGAGATTCTTGTACTGATGAGCTCTAAAGTTGTATTAATCTGCATTTTGTAGTGGCTGAATGTTTGCTTCATATGTGCAACTGAATGAAAAGTTATAGGATTTTTTTTTTTTTAATAAATATTATTGAATTTCAACTTATAAGAACCACTTCATGATGATTGTTCTTTACCAACTGATCTAATTTGAATCTATAATGATTAAAAAGGAAAACATTTTGAGTGGGGATAAGGGCGGCATTTTATTTGCTCTAAGAGTCACAAAAGATCCTATTATAAAGGAAGCCTACAATCATATTACATGCTTATTACACTAACCATGAGCACAACCCATTATTCTCTCTCACCATGTTTCTACTACATTTGCATTTAGCAACGTAAGATTAGAATTTATTCCCCAAAAGACTTGTAGAATCATTTAGTTTTTACAGAAAACTAGCCGCAAACTCATGCGATGCGTAGGAATATAAATATTATGTAATGAAGTGTAATATATAAAAAGTAACAATTACTTCAAGTATTGTCTTTTTTTTAAAAATATTTTTACACGTTTTTTTTTTAATCTTTTTATCTCTACAAATATATCATTTTATTATTTTTTATGTGTTTGATTAACATTTTTTAAGGTGAACCATATTCTTCTAACTCTATTGAAGTGTGTTACATTTGCTTAATATACAACTCATTTCTTAAGGAATAAGGAAATTATCATAATAATAAAAAAATAATCACAAAATTACAATATTATCTTAACCAAAATTAAAATAAAACTAAAGAAATAAAAAAAAAATAGATTTTATAATAATTTATTAGTCAAACAATTGTTAGGCATATTCAAATTCCTATTTCCAAAAACAACTAAGTATTAATCCAAATCAAAATTCAATCAAAGCTATAAAAGGGAAAGAGAAGACTTCTAATGGGAAATTACCCCAAAAAAAAAAAACTAAAACACATATTAAAAAAAAAAAATCATACACCTTAATTAGAGTTATAAGAAAGAAAAAAAATCTTTTATATGTAATTGTTCTCTTTATTGGTAGTTATTGTTATATCTTTTATTTTTACCTTTTTTTTCCTCTCATCTTATGTTATTCAACATTTAAATTCAGTCACATCTACCACATCATTAAATTATTTATATTTTCTCTCCTTTTTTATTTTAAAAAATTAAACATGGAATATTTTATTTAAATTCAAATAAATAAATTTATCCTAAAAAAATTGTACTTAATTTTTTTTTTTAACATTTACACTTTGTCCAACCTTTCTCCTTCCCTTTTATCTTTTCATCTCTCCACTACCTTCTACCTTAATATCACTCTTCATCTCCCCACATCTTCCATATCATTAAATTATTTATATTTTCTCTCATTTTTATTTTTAAAAAATTAAAATTTTAATATTTTACTTAAATTTAATAAATAAAAGTGTTCACATAAGGTGGAGTAATGCTAGGGACACACTCATTCTCAAAGACTCAAACCCAATACATTAAAGGGAAAATGTAATACAAAACAAATGCCAATTGGGAAACACTAAATTAAAAAATAATAACAATGAGGATATCAAACCAAATATAACACAAAGAAAGTAATAGTTATGGATATTCTAATTTAAGGGTAGCAAGGTTCTCAACCAAAAAAAAAAAACTACAATGCATATTTAATGCAATAAAATAAACATCAAATTTGGAAAATAATAGGTTGCCAATTGGGGGTTCCCGGGGGGGGGGGGGGGGGGGTGGGTTGGGGGGGAGAGAGAGAGATGGTAAAGAAAAAAAATACAAAGTAATAAAGAGTAGATATGAAAAAAAAAATGTCAATTAGTAACTGTTAATTGGAAAACAAAGAGACTGTAAGGAGAAGTAAAAAATAAATAAATATAACCATATGAAGAACATTAAAAACTTTACATAGTAATAAAATCAACCGTTACATTCGCTTAAAAAATTAAATCAATAATCAATAATTAAACATAATCATAGTAATACATTTAAAATTAAAACTAATCAAACTCTAATCATAGAAACCATATTTCCATTCATAACTAAAAGGAGATGTTCTCCTGTAATAATAGAAATTACATAAAAAATAAAATTTTAAAATTCCTTTTTTAAAATTTCATTTAACCTTATATATATATAGACACACACACAATTACTTTTAAAAATCTAACAAATGATGCTACATCTCATTTAACACCTTTGTTATGCAATTCATCAACAAGTTAATATATGAGAATAGTAAGAAATGTTACAAATGAGATTATGAAAAGAAAAAAAAAAGTGATAAAACTAATTAGATACTATCATTATGAAGTAGTAGTCTATGATTTTACACATCTAAAGAAGTGAAATATATAGAGTTTACTTAAGGTTATGTAAAGATTCACATTAAAAAAAGAAGTATATGTAAATGTTTAAAAAAATGTATATTCTATAAATAAACAAAAAGGAATATGTAAGATTTTTATTAACTTAAAAGAAAATGAAAAATCAATTAGTAATAATAATAATATATAGGGGTAATTACATTCCTCTTCCTTAAGGTTTGAAGAAATGACACTCCGCCCCAAATTTGAAGGAAAAAAATATTTTCACCCTTTACATTTGTTTGACCAAACTTTGTGAAATTAATATTAAAATATTATGTACTAACCTGCCTGTGCTTAAGGGTAAGTTTCCAAAATTATCCTCAATTTTAGAATTAAAATCTCTTATTTTAAAATTTTAAATTAAAGTGTATTTCAAAATATTAAGTAGTGACTTTTGCTTCTTCTTTTTTTTCCTTTTCTTTTCCCAATGAGTTATGGAAAGATTTGCAGTTTCAAATATTTTGGTACTTTATAAATTTTGTATTTTAATTATAAATTTATAAGTAATGTTTTTACTAATCATGGTTAAACATTTATAAACAAATTCTTAAAGAAATTTAAAATATTTTGTTATTTATATAAACAGAAGGGGAGAGTATTATTACTTATTACCCCAAATATATTTAATGAGATCACCCTAAAAAAAATTATCCCATGCAACGCACAGGTCTGCGACTAGTTTTTGAATAATAACAGATAATAGATATTGATAGACTAAGTTGGAATATTTATGCATGAAATGAAGTCTATTTGTGATCTGAACTTGACTGATGGCATTCTGTTCTTCCATACATTTTCCCCTTAGTGTGTCTTTTGCTTAAGGCTATGCTGTTATTTGAGAAGAAATTATTATATGCATGCCATAGCTTGCACCTTTGAACTCTGTCTAAAGGAAGTAAATAATCAAAATAGATTTTAGATTCCAATCTTACCAGACAAATAAACATATAAACATTATATTCTAATAGCAAATGGTAAACTTGTATTAGGTAATTTTGTCAAATATTCATATACCAATACCACTTCCTGAAGGGAAAATGCATCATATAGTGAAGTGAACATTCAACCCCAAGTGATCAGTGTTAATGTATACTGTTATAGCTCTACATGTAAAAGCAAGAATTCAGTGTAAAAGTTTATTCTACAGCCAGACATCAATCCAAGAGCTAGTTGAAATAAATAAACAATACTCAAAAGAATTTCGCAATCCCTTCTCCAATGGAAGTTTGTAATCTACCCCCAAAGTTTAGTTACAAAATTGGTTGTAGCCTAAGACTATAATTTTACTCAATATCTTTTTATTGGAGGTAAATTTTGAAAAATTCACCATTAGGTTACATTTTCTTCTTACATATTTCATACTTGCAAAATTTCTAGAAAATTGAAGATTAATAGCTATGTCATCAATAAAGTATTTAAATTGCAAGATTTTGTAGTATAAAATTATGCATAAAATGTAAACTTATAGATCATATAGTAAATGATATCTCATTGACACAAAATTTGATATGTGTATTAAGAGTATAAAGAACATGCAATCTAACTTTAGATTTTCAAAATATATAGTAATGTTTATTTTATTAAGTAAGATTGTAGTCTTAGGCTACAACCAATTTTGTAGCTAAACTTTGTCCTTTTTATAATAGATAACTAAACTAAGTATAAGGCAGGACCAAATGGAATATATATGCATAATTGGCCCTCTTGTATGCCAATGACTCTATCAAAGGACCGCTCTGGATCAAAGTTCTCAGATTCCCTCCAATTTCAGGATATCATTCTAGGAACCCACATTCCCCAACTACGCATACTTGTAGACATAGACACAAGAAGATTGCCCAACAAGTGACCTTATGGGTGATTGCTACCATTTGGACCTAATCAATTAACATCTACCAAGTGACCTTGTAAAATTTCTTCTTTCTTTTTCTTGTTGCTAAATTTCAAAAGCCACATCATCCACCAATTTTCTACATTTTCTCTTATTTTTAATTATTTTTTTATTTCTTATAAATTTCTCAACTTATTGTTATACATTCTCTAACTTTTCTCCTCCCTTTTATCTTTTCATCTCCCTACTACTATCTACCTTAATATCACTTTTTCTCTCCATTTATCTTCCTTTATTTTTTGCTTTTCTTATTCCCCTCCTCTTGCTATAAATTTACAATTTTTTTTCCATTCTATTCATCATTTTTTCACACACAAAAGGTTATTTCTCTCTCTCATTTTTTTTCTTCATATTTGGCGGATTTTATTATATTTTTCTTCCATTTCTAGTTTAGGTTGATGAATTTTTGTATTATTTGGAACTCTACTTTGAATTAATGTGATTAAGTTTTGTATTTTTAAGTTGTTATTTTTTTTTTTATTCTCTTTGATTTCATGGATGTTATTTTATTACACATAACATGACTTGGATAATTTGGTGTTTATTACTATATTTTTTATTTCTACCTTTTTTTCTTGTCATATTATTTTCTATAAATTTCTTATTATTCTCTCTCACATTCTCTCTTGAAAAAGTGGTTATTGTCTTTCTCTTGATTTTTTATTCTTTCTTGCAACTCTACTTTATATTGATAAATTATCGTGATTTTTAAAACTCTATTTTGGGATTCATATGCTTTAAATATGTATAATTTATTATCTAAATACTAAATTTTATTGGAGAGAGAGAGAGAGAGAACTTGTGATATGAGTTTAGATTATCATGATAATTTCTTTTAAGAGAATGAATAATTTAAATAATTTATTTAAATGAAATTATACATACATATATATATGTATATATTTATTTATTTTGCTTAAATGTATAATCAACCTCATGCAATTCATTTAAAAGTAACAACGTTAAAACAAATGAATAATTGCCCTAAAGATTTCATTTGTAGATTTATAGCTTTTATGTTTAGAAATACTTTCACTTAAATTTAGCCATACTGAAGTGGACTAAAATGTTACTTTAATGTGGCTCAACAACAGCGTAGCAATAATAAATGCTATGCTTAAGATTTTAGATATTACAAGTTTGAGATTTATATATTTTTTTTAATAAAATTGGATTTAGATTAGGTGCTTTCAACCCAAACATGTCTTTTCCCATTATATAAGTACACAAAAATAGATCAAAGTGGACCAAAATGAACCAAAGTGATCCAAATGGACTGAATTGGACCAAATAAACCAAAGTGGACCAAATGGTCAGAGTAGGACCAAATGGACCAAATAGGAACAAGGCGGACCAAATGGATAGAATAGATCGCAATGGACCGAACAGAAACAAAGTGGACCGAATAAGACAAATGAACCAAATAGGACTGATGTGGATAGAATGGACCAAATGGGACCAAATGGGACCGAACAAAACAAAATGGACCGAATAGGACCAATGTGAACTAAATAGGACCGAAGTGGATAAAATGGACCTAATAGGACCAAAGTGGACCGAATGGCCCGAATAGGACTGAAGTGAATCAAAGTGGACATAATGGACCAAATAGGACCCAATGTGAACCAAATAGAACCAAAGTAGATTGAATAGACTGAATAGGACCAAAGTGGACTGAATAGGACCAATGTGGACCGAATCGGGCTAATGTGGCCTGAATGGACCCAATTGGACTGAAGTGGACTAAATAATACCGAATGGACCGAATTGGATCAAATAGAACTTTAGTGGGCAGAATGGACTAAATAAAACCGACTAGAACCAAAGAGGATAGAATTGACCGAATAGAACTAGTGTGGATCGAATAAGACTTTTGAATATTTATCATTTTTATTACATTTTTAGAGCTCATATTTTTAATTTCTAATGTCTATTTTAGTATTTTTCTTTGTATTTTTTCTCTCAAAACTAAAGAGTTTAGCCCAAATATAATAAAATTTCTTACTTTTCAACCCAAAAATTAAGAAAAAATTATTGTTTGAGCTAAACTTAAAACAAAAACCTACAAAAATAATCAATTTAAAGCCCAATTCGTCTAAGATGGACTGAAGGGGGATTGAAATTGACCAAGTGGACCAAATTGGACCGAAATAGACCTAATTGGACTAAATAGAAATTGTTTAATTTTTAAGGAGAACAAATTATCTTCAAAAAAAAAATTAGAAAAAAATTATACATTATATTACAATACAAAATAAATATTTATTTACACACATCATGTGGGTCTGCAACTGGTTTCCTTAGCATGAAGATAAGTTAGGAATTCTATTTAAAGAACTAAAGAGTTTAGTATTTTTTACGGTTTCTTAGTTAACAAAAAATTCTTGTGCTAATTTCAACCAACCTTAGATATTGATTTCAAGGTTATGTTTTCTTTTTCTTACTTGGTGATGATTCCAAGCAAGTCTGGGTATTGATTTCTCAGGGGTTTTTTTTTTTTTTTTCTTTGAAATTTTTGGTGCTAGATCAGTTTTGCTTTTGTACTATCTCAAGAGCACAAGGTTATAATGATGTTGGACAAAATAGCACATTGTGACACGAAAATTAAAGAATAAGAAAAATAAAGATAGAGAAGCTATGAACCCGCACCCAGAATTGGTTCACGTAGGAATGGTGTATTGGTTTACATAAGAGTGCGTGTAGAATACCAAAAGGGGTTGGGTTAGCACATATGCTTGCTTAGAGTAAGCACCAAGCAAAATAAAATCTCTAGGAGTCAACACCTCGAGTTGGTTGGAGTTGGCACCAATACACTACAAAAAACTGAGGCTATAGCAGTGTTTTTAAACCACGGCTATAGCCCCAAAAACCACCGGCAAATGGTCTAACTCGGGGCTTTTTTTCCCAGCGCTTCATAACGCTGCCCAAAGAGTGACAATAGGTCAGGCAGACCTACACCAACGATTTTAAAACCACCAATATAGTGTGTATCTACAGTGATTTATTCCATACTTTTAAATGGTGAACCAAAAGGGTTTATACAACCATCCAGAGGGTTGAGGCAAGGTGACCCCCTTTCCTCCTTTCTCTTCTTGTTTTGTGTGGAAGATCTAAATGCTCTTCTTAACAAAGCAGTAGACAATGGGGAGATAAGGGGTTTATCTCTATGTCGCCAAGGGCCAAAGATTACTCATCTCTTTTTTGCAGATGATTGCCTTCTGTTTTGTAGGGCCAACAAAAAAGAATGTCAAAAAGTCCAGCAACTACTTCATTGGTATGAAGGTGCATCTGGCCAATTGGTGAATAAGGACAAAACAACCCTCTTCTTTAGCAGAAACACACCGGAGGAGGCTCAACAAGAAATCAAGGTCTTGCTAGGGGTGCCGGCTATCAAGCATTATGAAAAATATTTGGGCTTGCCTTCATTTGTGGGGAGACAAAAAAAAAAAGCTTGCTTCATTCAGATCAAGGAATGGATTTGGGCAAGAATGCAAGGGTGGAAGGAAAAGTTACTCTCTCAAGCAGGAGAGGAAGTCATGATAAAGGTGGTTATTCAATCTATTCCCACTTATTCGATGAGTGTGTTTCGGTTACCGATTGGTTTAATCAAGGATATTGAGACGATGATCCGTAAATTTTGGTGGGGTAATCAAGATAATACAAGAAGAATGCAATGGGTGAAGTGGAGTACCTTATGCTCCCCAAAGTCTCTTGGGGGTATGGGGTTTCAAGATCTTCAACAATTTAATGATGCACTCCTTGGCAAACAGGTTTGGAGACTTTACCATGAGAAGGATACATTACTGTATAAATTTTTTAAACCGAAATATTTTCCAGTGGGGAGCATCTTGGATGCTGATTTCAACCCGCGAAGCTCCTTTGCTTGGAAAAGTATTTTACATGCTAGGGAGATCATTTGCAAGGGAGCACGATGGAGAATAGGAGATGGTTCAGGGATCAACATATGGAAGCACCATTAGCTGGAGTCTTCAGGGGGAGGCCAGATTGTATCTCCTCAACTTGACCCTTCACTGATCACAGTAAAGGATCTCTTCATCCCTGACACAAGATTTTGGAACAAGGAGCTCATTGAACAGAATTTCTTACCGTGGGAAGCCAAGAGTATTCAAGGAATTCCAGTCAGCCATTATCCGATGGAGGACTTGCTTATTTGGCCACACACCACAGATGGAAGCTACTCAGTTAAAAGTGCTTATCAGTTACTGGCCGCTGATACCAGATCTGCTCTGCCCAACTTGTCTACTACAGGGGGTTGCAAGTCCTTTTGGAACGAATTTGCAAGTTCCAAATAAAGTTAAGCACTTTATATGGAGAGCTTCAAATGAGTCTTTACCCACCAAGCTTAATCTATTTACACGGTACATTCTCCCTAAGAACATTTGCAACCTTTGTGAAGAACACACCAAAGATACTATTCATTGTCTTTGGCTGTGTGACCGGGTAAAATGCATTTGGCTTTCGGATTCATCATTTTGTCCATTCCGACCAAAGATTTTTAGAAGTTTTGGCGATCTTGTTTCAGCGGTTTTGACCAATGCAAGCCCAACCACAGCTGCTCTGTTTTCGATGGTTGCTTGGAGCATTTGGATTAGACGTAATAAATTGAAGGAGAAGCAAAATGTTTGGGCAGTAAGGGAGACGGTGCAGCGAGCTCGTGAGCTATTACAGGAATATTGGGATGTTAAGGATTGCCTAAATCGGTCTCGTGTGACTCGTACAAGATAGCCACGGAAGCCGCCAAGTGCAGGTTTTTACAAGTTAAATTTCGACTGTGCCGTCTTCGAGAGTTCCGGAAGAGTAGGCTTAAGGGTGGTGGTAAGGGATGTGGAAGGAATGATCATTGTAGCTCCTTAGCCAGAATATTCTGCTCCCCAGCTCTGTAGATTCGATTGAAGCTTTAGCTGCCCGATGTGCTATCATTTTGGCTCAGGAGATAAATCTCACACAAGTGGTAGTGGATGGCGACTCATTGAAGGTTATTGAAGCCATCAACAGTCCAAAACAAAGTAGGACTCAGTGGGGTCACATCATAGAAGATATTTAAAAAGCTAGTCTTTGTTTGCAAGCTTGTAGCTTCTGTCATGTTAGTAGGGGGGGGTAACAGTTTAGCCCACTCCTTGGCAAGAAGAGCAGTTTTAACTGCTGATACTGATGTGTGGTTAGAAGAACTACCACAGGATTTGGATGATGTTTTCCAGCCTGATTTGCCTTAATAAAATTGACTTACCTTATTCTTAAAAAAAAAAAAAAGTTTCCAACCATGACATATATGTATATAGATATATATCATGGTTTGAAACTTTATTATACATATCAAAGTTTCCAACTAGCTAGTACAAAATAAAAACCCACAATTTGCATATTTCCTAATGCCTCTCCTCGGATGATAAATCCACAATCTACATCAAACATATTTTTATACCTATAGTTCCTACAAGGACATGAGATCCTCCCATGGCGTGTTGTACGAGAGCCGCAAAATTCACAAATTTGTTAATTCCATCAATATATTCTTGGGAATTCCTTTTTGTGTCCATCTAGCTCCTATCCATTGATATATAATGAATTATGAATTTCACCTACAACACCATTTCAGTATCGCACATACTAAGGGTTAAATATACCAACATCTCACATATAGTTTCAAATATAAAAGTCACAAAACAATCAACACTCCTAATATAAAATACACCACCTTATATCACCATGCAAGCCACCCACTTGCTCCAAATCAACAACCCACCATAACAAAAGTTTTGAATTTACTCAAAGGAAATAATAAAAATTGACAACGAATTGAGCAATAATATCACAATATTCACAAAACAATCAACACTCCCAATATACAAAATATATCACCTTATATCACCATGCAAGCCACCGTTTGCTCCAAATCAACAGTCCACCACAGCAAAATATTCGATATATAATTATAGACTATTATGGTATTATGAAGCAGAATTTACTCACCCTACAACAATTCACAAGCCGCCTCTATACAAGAACCCCAAACTTACCACAAGCTAATGCTTCTTGTGAAGAGCATAAGCTAATAATAATTTATGTTGACAATGCATTGAACAATAAAAATTTGCAACTCAATCTCGAATAAGCTCAATCTCATACTCAACAATAATCAGGGACCATTCATGTCATCATGTAGCTCAAAGCATAGCCAACTATCAATATTTGGAATTAGGATCCGCTATAATTCTTAAGTAGCGTTTGGATCTAGCGTTTCCTTCAGCGTTTACGTTTTGATGGGCATGGGACCCACGGCTACAGTGGCAAGAAGTAAACGCACAAAAAACTCAGCGGAAATACTGGATGAAAGGTTGAACGCACCGTTTCATTAAACGAATATGCGTGTGCGTGTACTCCATGTGGACTTGAGCGTTATAAAAGGAAACGCGTTGCACTGTGTACTGTATTGTTCACAAAACTCTAACCCACGAAGCAGAAACACAGAACGGTGCATTCTCTCCAACGGCTAAATTCTCACATTCTACCCTTTCTTCCTCTTAACTACCGTGGCAGAGATGTCTTCAATTTTCTTCAATGCTCTGTCCTCTTCCTCTTCAATGAAATGCACCTACCCACCAACCAATAAACCATCAAAACAAGAACTGAAACACGGTAATGGCAAACCCATTACACAGAACAAACGAACCCATCCCTTCATGCTTCGCTCGAGCTCACCTTCTCTCCGCTTGGGACATCGTTGCCGCCACTGTGGGTCTTTGCATTCACTGTGTCTAACTTCTCATACTCGCTGATCTGTTGGTGTGTGGTTATATTGGTTTCCATGAGGCTTCAATCTGTGGTTTTGTGTTCAACGTTTGTGTGTGGTTTTGTGTTCAACGTTTGTGTGTGGTTTTTGTGTTTTCCATGACACTAGTATGTGGGTTTCTTTCTCCTCCATGTAATTTTGTGTGTTTCTCTTCCTGCCTATGTTGTATTTGGACTATATGTGAGTTTACTTTGCATTTTTCATGTGGGCATGCATAACCGATTATGATATGTGTTGATGGCTATTTTGGAAGCCCAAGTAGAAGGGAGAAGCCCAGCAACACAGACAAAAAAGAGTTGGCAAACGGATGGAAAACCCATTAAGCCCAAGCGACAGGAATATTGGATCACAGGCCCATGAGACAAACAAATGGGTCTTGAAGAGGTAAATGGGCTTAAAGGAGCCCGGAAAGAGAGAAAACCAAACCATAGGTAGTATATGATGTGGAAAAGTGAGAATGGGCCGCGGCATGCCCAAAGTAATGAAAACAAAGAAAGTAAGGGGTTGATGGCAAGGCCATGAACCCCAAGGATGAGGAATAATGTAATTGGGCCGGGGAAGCCCAAAGAATTCAGTAAAGCCCATGGTGATGCGAAGTTAAGAAAAGGACCGAGGAAGCCCAAGGAAAGCAAACGAGCCCGAGACGCCAAAGGGAGAACGGATGGGACACAGGAGCCCACTAGTAATGTAACACAAAGAACCAATGGTCTTGCTGGGCCATTAGGGGAAGAATAAACAGCAGGTCCGAAGGGGTCTAGCCAGATTGAAACAAAACAAACTCCGCAGCAAGAATGATAGAGTGATATGGCAGGAGATAGTAACAGGAAGAAGAGTGGGCTGAGGAAAAAAGCAAAGCCCACCATCAAGCAAGGCCCAGCCCCAAATAGGGTAAGCCATAAAGGAAAGGGAAGCCAAAAAATGGTCAAGAACGAACGGCAGACTATGCAGACCAACCACGACAGACGCATGAGCAGCGGGCAAATTTTGGACATACATGGAAGAGAGGCACACACAAGGCCCAAACTCCACCAACCTGTACCCAGCCAATACAGGACACGGTGAGGTCATGGGTCAGAGGTAAGGGGGTATGATTTGGTGGTGGAGAGAGGAGAAAACCTATTTTAGGGTTCCTGCTAGGGCTCTTTTGGGGGAAATGTCCTGCTGGGATGACACACCACCCAAATGGGCAAAGCTGAGTTGGAACCACTAGGTGCATGCCATGAGGGATAGGGAGAGAGAAGGCACCTACACCGTAGCAGGAAAAGGTGTCACGGCAGACAAACAAACAAAATAGCTTTCTTTTGTCTGGCGATAGGGAGTGGCTCACAGTCGGACCAATGGTGGTCGGCAGGTACACCCAGACCAGACAGAGGTGGTTAAGGGCTAAAATAGTAAAATTCGATCACAGCAGGTACTATAAAGAGGCCCTTGTCGTGTACAGGAGCAATGATGCAACAACATAACAACAGCAGTAAGCACTATGGTATTTAAAAGCTTGAAAACCAGGAAATAGAAAATAAGGGATTAAGAAAAAAGGGAATAGAAAGGAAGGAAAGAAAAAGATAGAGAGCGAGAACGGCAGGCATGCACCAATAGGTTCATTCCCTCTCTCCCTCTCAAAATCCTACCCTCTGCCGAAAACGGAAAGTGTTTTTAGGTGCCAACCACTCAGGTCCACTTCCCTCAAAGTGATTAATTTCTACGGTAGGATCTCCATGAGATTATTCACTTTGAGAAAAGGTGTTCTTCCTTTCTAGTTTTAGTCCTGCAGATTAGACTTAATCTAATTTATTTACTCTCTCAGCAAGTTCACATACCATCCACTAATTCCCTTTCACTTTTCTTATAAAACTATTCATATTAAAACTGTAGTTATCTTTTTCTTAAAAATAAGGTTTATTTGTTCACCTTAATAAAGATCTCAAAGTATTTGATTTTATTATTATTATCATATTTGCCTGCCGCAACTCACTTGAAAGAATTCTGCCCGCCGTAAGCGTGTTCCTGGCAAACGAGCCATAGTTTGTGCACAAGCCGGACCAAGTTGAATTCCAATTGGACCGGTCTCAACTCCCATACCCAGAACACTCGGATCCCATACCGCAGGAGGCAGCCCAGCCCACTTTAATCAAAAAGGCCCACCACATTAAATTGGCGACTCCGCTGGGGAGTTGAGAAGCAAATAGGGATAGAAGCCCTCGCAAACAAATGCCTTCAAAGTCCAAAACAATGCGAAATATGAGTGTCATGCCCTCACAAGCAGAGTCTAGACCAACGACGCCTCACCAACAGCAGCCTAACCAGGCGGAAGGTGACAACGGAGTGGGGGCTGGACCTCAGCAGCCAAGAATCCCTACTGACAATGCCAACATCTTCATTGAAGTTTTGCAGTCCCTGCAACACTCACAGCAACAAATGATGGAAGAAATCCGTCAGCTAAAAATAAACAAAACAAAGGAGAAAGGAAGCCAGCATGACCTAGAGCATGCAGCAGACAAAGAAGAGACACCAGCAAGAGGTGTCCCACAGAATGCAGAACAACGTTTCATTACTATGGCCGAAGTAGCGGCTCTCCTGGAACAAGAGAGAGCCAGAGCACCTAAGGAGAGGTTCTACGCACGAAGGCCTCCTTACCCACTAAGGGTACTCAGCAAACCATACCCTGAGAGGTATGAGTCAAGGACCTTTGCACAATACGATGGCAGGAAGGGAAGTGCAGTTGAGCACATGAGCAAGTTTATTGATACCCTTAGCCCTTATACTGCAGACAAAGACTTATGTCTTTGAGAATTTTCCAAGTCGCTATGTGACTAGGCATACACCTAGTACATCGGCCTAAAACCAAGATCGATCCCAACTTGGGATGACATGGTGGATGTATTTTGCACTAAGTACTTCGACGGAGAAGAAACAATAACGCTTGCAACCCTGCAAGCAACCAAGCAAAGAAATGGCGAAGGTTTGATGGAATACATCAAAAGATTCAGGGACATAGCACTTGATTGCTATGATCATTATAAAGAAAGAACATTGGTGGAAATGTGTATGTCGAACATGATCAAGGAGTACAGGGCAGTCTTGGAAAACTTAGAAATCTCCCAGTTTGCATAATTGTTACAAAAGGCCAGAAAGACTGCCCAGTCCGAAAAACCAAGTTCGGACAAAAGAAACACTCCACAAGCTATGGCAGTATCCACTGGTGAGCAGAGAAGGAAGACTGACGGAAGGGAATACGATACTCCACCACCAATACCATGCACTCCGAAAGAATTAGATGTGCTACTAGACAAGTGGATAGCAGATGGAATTTTTAAGCCTAATCAAGTTTCAAGAGAACCCACAGAAGAGGAGAGAAGGGACCCCCACTTCTGCCACTTGCACAACTACGTGTAATATCCTATCGTAGAGTGTTAGGCGCTCCGCAGATTGGTGCACCGCAGGATCAAAAAAGGGACTCTAGAATTGTCCCAGCAGGAGGTTCAAAGAAACCCACTCCCGAACCACAAAGGGAAGGGTGTAGCAGCGGTGGTGATTTGCGCAGATCCAAGGGAAGACGAAGAAGAAAATCCAGCCCTGCCTGTCGCAGCAATTACCACTTTACAGCGAAGCTCCAAATTCAAAATTTTGTTTGACTAGCTGGGGCTTACAGCAAAGGAAAGAAAGATAGCCACGAAGGCTCTAGTGAGCATCACTTCCGGGACAGGAGTGGAATGCTTATCAGCAGAAGTCCCAGATGACAGAGCCCTCTTACAGGAGTCAACCGAGATCACCTTTAGTAATGAGGAGGCAGCCCATACCCAGAACACTCGGGCCCCATACCGCAGGAGGCAACCCAGCCCACTTTAATCAAAAAGGCCCACCACAATATGCATACGAACTATTTATTGAAATGCCTCAATGAGTATAGAAGGAAGTTGTAGCAAAAATGGGTAAGGGGAAATCGAAGGCCGATGGTAATAAAGTGAAAACTAGGTGGAAAAAACCTAATGATCTAAAAGCTTTTTGTGATTTATGTGCTGCTCAAGTTCTAGATGGCAAAAGGCACGGAGATTTTTGAGAAGGGAAGAGGTTGATGTAGTGATTGAGCAGTTAGGTGAAATGGGAAAAGTGGTGACTCACACGCAGTTTAAAAACAAATGGGATCATCTGAGAAAATAGTGGAAGGCTTGGAAGGAGTGTTTTGAGCGTGAGACTGGGTTGGGTTATGATGCTGTAACTAGAATTATTGAGGCCAGTGATAAGTGGTGGACCCGAAAGGTTCAGGTTAGTTCACTTTACATAATTGTAAAAAACTCAGCTGTCTACAACTATATTGTGTTCTAACTACCGGTTGTCCACATGTAGGCATGTCTCAAGGCATTAACCTCTAAAAACAAACCTTTGCCGAAAGTTAAGCCCATGGAAATCCTATTTGAAGGCACGGTTGCAACGGGGAGAAATGCACTCTGCACAAGTGGTGAAATGCCAAAGGAATGCACCGAAGGGTCTGGGGACTCCACTGATAACAAAGAATTTGTTGACCCCCAATGTCAACCCTCTACAAATGTTGACCCATTGGAGGTTGAAGGCCCAGCATTGTCGAGGACAAGACCGGCAGTGAATAAGGGAAAGGCTTGGTAAGCGGTGTCCACCTTTTCAGGGGAATTTGCAAGAAATCAAGAAAAAAGCGTTCAATTGTGCAAGAGATGTCTGACTCTTTGAAAAACATCTTAGATGTTATTGTTAAAAGTAAAAGTGTAAGTACGCGTACACCATTTGCTTCCACAGTAGCTAATGATGCAAGCAATTATGGACATGGTGTTGAGTCTTCCTAGGGTGCAAGCGGGTGATCGCCTTCATATGTTCAGCACTTGCTTCTTCGTGAATAACCCAGACGGTAGGAACATGTTTGCAGCTAATGTTCAGAGGAAGGAGGTCCAGTTGAGGTGGCTAGAGATGCAGTACCAATTGAACCCTCAGTTTCACTTTCTCTGAAGGAAAGGGGCTTGTCTACAGCTCGGGTTGCTTAGGCTTGGTGTTGTAGTAAGGATTATCTTTATGTACCTGTTGCACTTCTTTTTTTTTTCTTTTTCTTTTTATTGGCACAAAATTTACGCTTACCATGGGTGTGTATGTAAGACAATGGTTACTAATTAATTGTCATATGGTGTATGCTTACCTATTCCTTTTTCTTCTACTAGTGTTTATAATTGTCATCTGTAAGTAAGAGATTTGTCACTAATTAAACCATAGTTCTAATTGCATCAATGTCTACCCCATAGTTTGAATACAAAACTACCTAAAATTATTTTATGAAATATTTACTTGGGAAAGTTTTCTTGTCATCTACCTTGTTGTTTGTCATTATGTTTTTTAGTGAACATTCTTTCTTTTTCACCTGTGGAGGAGTCAGCTTAATCAGCCAATTGGTTGAGTTGTGCTGTGACCTGATCTGCTTAACTTGCAATTAAAATTATACAAGTTACACGCATAGATGCTTCCCCTTACCTGTGTTGATTGTTATCTGCACATTAATTTTATCATTCCAGATTATGTGTAGCTAATAACTGAATTCCATAAATTTATAATGGCACATCATTGGGCACTTCTCTGTTGTTCTCAGTTATTGAAATCTATACTGTTTACATTGACAGGATTATTTTTGATTTGGTGGTGAGAATTCATTTCTTTTTTTTTCAAAGCTAGACTTGGTGGTGAGATTTCATTTCTAGTGAGCACTTTCCAAGCTCACGTCAAAGCTAGACTTGGTGGTAAGAATTCATTTCTTTTTTCAATTGTTTTTTATTTCCATTGTTTAATGATGGAAATCATTTCAAATTTATTTACTTTTAAAAGTGTCTTTCTAGTGATTTCTTTTTTCTGAAGAGGTAGCAGAAAATTGTTAGTTCTTGCTCTAATATCAAGAATAGTTGATGCTATCAGGTTTCATTAGAAAGTTTGTAATTCAATTATGTAATCCTAAAAAGGTGGATTTGAAGAACCACATAGATTTATTGTGAGCTGCTTGATTGTTTGAATATCTAAACAATAGTATGAAATTCTTTGTTTAGAAAATAGTGTTAAGAAGTAAGAAGACTTTGCTACTGCTAGCTAGCTTTGTGTGATATTTGGGGTTTCGACCACAGAAAGCAATTCATTGTGTCCTTTTTTTGAAGTTTTTTTTTTTTTTTTTTGTTCAAAAGAAAATTCGGAAGTGTTTTTAAAATATATTGACATTGTGTGGTGTTTTTAGTTATAAGTTTTGCCTGGTTTTGTTGGAACTTAGTTGTCAACTACAAACTTAGCAAGAAACTATAATTCTAGGCTCACATATGGATCACCAAACAAACCGGCTACATCTGCAATCATGGCATTTGCTTTAGTTCAATTTGAATAAACAGACTGAATGCTTTCCAAGTTTCCATCACTTTATATAGTATCAACAAATTCAAAGTGTACAACAAATTGGTGATGATGCAAGCATAAGTCTGTCAACAGCTACTTCTATAGAGAAGTGGTTTGTCTTAAACATTAGTCAATAGAGTTGTTCCTTATCATAATTGAAATCTCCACATTAGTCAAGAGGCATTGACCCCCCTGCAGCACTATGTAGTTGGCAAATGAGTCAGTATTGACCGTAATCTCCATTCATTTTTTTGTTAGTTATAGTAAAAATACTCAAGCTCTTATAATTGTGCTGCAATATTCTCGGGTACTGTTCACACAACCCCTAAACAGTGAAATATCTGCCATTTAAATCATCCAGTGTTATAGATGAACTCATTAAACTTTATCAAACTAGTACAAAATTGCCACTAGATGATGAATGTTGGCCCAGCAAAATTTTAATAGTGGTTTTATGTAGTATTAAGTTCCTTCAGTGTTTTATGTAGTAACATGATCATGAAATCCAATTTTGGTTTTGAGGTTTCTTTGAGATTATTATAGCACTAGATCAATATCATTACTATGATCATTGTAGAAGTTTTGGACGGGTTATTAGATATATGCAATTCAAATGCCAGTTGAATCACATATTATTTAAGTGTCTTTTGTACACATCCTGTATACTTTAAGGTCTTTCCTTGTCTCTTTGTAATAAGGTTTCACTATTACTTGTCCCAAAAAAAGAAAAAGAAGAAGAAAATCAAATGCCTTACATGTATACATGCACTATAGGGTACAAAGTGAATAATATCATACTTTCTTTGGCCAGCTTTGCTTCTACCAGTTGCTGGCAACAAGGTAATGTTTCTCTCTTTTCCTTCCTTTTTGTAATTTTTGGTGTGCTCTGTGGTATTGTTGTCGTATTGCTTTATATCCAATTGACTACTGAATATGTGTGTATTGGCTTTCCACAGACATAAAAAGAAAGAAGTCTCAAGGTATACAAAAGAATGGATTTGCTAAACGACTCATCTGATTCCCGACATCAGTAAGTTTCTATACTAATAACTTGTTTTTAGCCTACATATTATAGTATCAATCTAGATTTTGTACATGCAATTAAAGTCAGTAACATATGCAGGGACGCAGACTTTGAGATTAGCGACGACATTGTACTCGCAGTATATATAGTTGGGTGTGCAAGTGTCGTAGCTTACATGGAGACCTATATGACCAAAGTATCAATGCATACAAATATACAAACAAGGTATGAATGGGTACAGTATACATTAAATGGAAATGAGAAGAAATGTCACAATACGTTTACAATGTCAAGCCATGTGTTTCGACAATTGTGTAATATATTGCGCACTCAATATGGATATGACAGTACCAAAAGAGTTTGCTTGGAGGAGTCAGTGGCAGTGACATTGGTGGTACTTGGTAATGTCATGGGTAACAGAATGGTGCAGATAGATTTCAACATTCCAGTGAGACAGTGCATCAACATGTGGCCACGATAGTTACCTTGTTAGCCACAGTTATGGCAGCAGACATTATCAAGCCTGCTGATCCTACATTTCATAATGTGCCATCACATATTTGCAGTTCAGATCGATATTATCCACATTTCAAGGTACTTCGTGAATTTGGTATCTTGACTTGATTTTATTCAAATTATCTTTATAGTCATATCACGTATTTCATTTCACATGACATTTTTGTGGCAGTGGTTAAGGTTGCATTGGTGCGATTGATAGGATTCACGTCCCCGTGGTCTTACCACTTGAAGAGCAACACCCATACAGAGGAAGGAAAGGGGCCACAACAGTAAACTGCATGTACGCATGTGATTTTGACATGAAATTCACATTCGCGTGTGTTGGATGGGAATGGTCAACACATGACACAAGGATTTTTTTTAAATTGCCTCAATAATGAGAGTGACAACTTCCCAAAACCTCCAGTTGGTTTGTAAATATGCAATTTAATTATAGTATTAAAGTTTGTATTATGTAGTGAAAATGTTAATGTAATAAACGTGTTCATTTGCAGGAAAGTATTATCTTGTTGATTCAGGGTACCCTATGAAGAGAGAGTTCCTTGCATCATATAAGGGGGAGAGGTACCACATCCCCAATTTTCAACAAGGTTCATAGTTGCATCGTCCAGAGGAGAAATTTAATTATCTCCATTCCTCACTTCGTTCGGTCATAGAACGAACTTTTGGAGTTTGGAAGAATAGATGGAAAATTTTGAGAAGTATGCCAGCCTTTCATATACGCACTCAAAATTACATCATTGTTGCTACAATGGTTCTTCACAATTTTATTAGAGCACATGAAAACAATGGCGTTGAACATAGGCATTCTGCACGGGGTACATATGGAAGTAGTGAGGGAGGTCATTACGATGGAGTGGCAGATGTGGTCTCTTACTTGGACGAAGCTGAGATGAAAGAGGTTCGGAACAATATCACAACATCGATATGTAGGGACCATAACTGATGGTTCACAAACTTCAAGGTCATACCATTTTGTTTTGTGGTGATTTTTTGTTGGTAAGCAAAACTAATGGCTCACAAAACTTGATTATAATACCTTTGATTTATGAAGTTGTATATATCGTTACATGTGAAACTCATCAGCATTACAACAGTAAATTTCAAGCTTACAAGGGACTTCTAATTAGAGTCCAATCTAATCTGAATATTACAGTAAACTCAATGGATTTTAAGATTACAACAGTAAACTATGAGTAATTTATACCAACAAAAAAAAAACAAAAAAACAAAAAAAAAGACCAAAACAAAACAAAAAACAAAAAAACAAAACAAAATCTTCTCTCAATTTGTTTTAAAGACACCAAGAACCCTATCTATCAATTGCTGGCGAAGTGTGTGTATATATATATAGACACACATATACAACAACAAAACTTACAATTTCCATCAACTTGGCCATTAACATTATCTCCATCAAACGTCTCCACATTGTTTTAAGAAGTACAACTACATACATATCATAAACTAACTTGCAATAGTACGATTAACATACAAAACAAATGTAATAATACAACTTGTAGTTATTACATACATACACATCCCATTATGGCAAGCACAACTGCCTAATTTTGACTTCCCCAAACCTAGTAGACAAGATAAGCAATACTAGAAACATGACCCCCAAGACTACTAGAGCTATTGTCAACTTATTTGCTTTCTCTTCAGAAATCATGCGTGCAACCTCGGCTCTTTCAGCCTTTTGTTTTGCAACTCGCTTCCTTTCCAATGTTGCGGCTGTCAGGGCGTGTGCTTTCGACTCTTCATTGGCAACTTCCACCGCATGCTCCAATCGCTTGAATTTGGTGATAACTATAGGTGTTGTTGCTGCGCCAAGCATAAAACAAATTCTGGAGTCTAACCACTTGAAGAACTTGCATGCACAGTCATCATCTTGTACAATACAATACAACACATAAACAGGAATACAACGAATTGGTTCTTTAATGCACAACACAAATATTTTGCCAATACCCAATACTTGGATATGGTACTTACTAGTGACCAATAGCGACAACTATAAATCCTCTTACCAAATGTATGAAGTTTCAGGGACGTCCTAATTTTGCAGTTTTCAACATCACAAAAATGGCCATCAGAACTGGAGAGATAGTTACTTGTTTCCGACATTCATAGGAACTGGCAATAGATATTACGTTGGCTTGGAATAGTGAACAATACACCAAACTCACTCCACACCATCATGTAAACAAGTTTACACGACCCCCAAGAATTACACATTAGAGAATTATCATAAGTTGAGCATGTTTACACAGTAACGACCTATGAAATACCAATATATTTACTGATCTCTAAAGATTTGAAAACAAAAATCTTCTTTAAACTATAGTGCAAGAGGCATATATATTTAAGACTTGAAACTATAGAAACTATCTCCCCACATGTAACTCAAAATTTTTTATGTAGACATGTTGGTGTAACTAGATTTATAGAAACAAAATGCAAATGATTCCTTAATGAAATTAAAATGACATTAAAGCAAGCATGAGTCATTGTACATTAAGAGCCTCTTTGTTCATGAGTAACAAAGAGGCTAAGTAACAAAGAGGCTAGAAAGTGGGCATAAGTAACAACATGGACACAAATGACAAAATGTGGCTAATTAAAAGCCTCTTTGTTCATGAGTCAGTGTAAATTTGGATACAGGATTTGGAGTCAATGTCATCCCCTAACTTTATAAATATCAGATTGTGACATGATAATGTAGTTGTGAAACACCATAAACTAACTAGTACTCTTGGCTGGAAAAATCTAGAAATTTTGCATATATCCAGCTACAAAAACACAAGCATGGGAACAAAAAAGTGGTTGTCCCATTGTGTGGACTGTGGAAGGTAGTCTTGTGTGGACTGAAATCAAATCTAGGAATGTTGTCCCATAAATGGAGAATTTAGAACGGTTTAATAATCAATAGTTCAATCTTTGTGTCTCATTTATAAACACAAACCCATCCCTTCGTGTAAGGTCACAACCTTTTGGTTGATAGATTGATAAGGTTGTAGCACTTGTCATTGATCACACCTGTTCAACCAGGCAATACAGCTTCATGGCAAGCTATTATCATAGAGAATGCATTGAGTGAGGGAACAGAAATTGTTATTGTGTTGAACACCTCATGATTACAAAAAGTGGTTCCCCAATAATGAGATAATAATGTTACTGAGCAATTGAACAAGAAAAGTTTTACTGATTGACTGAAGCATTAAACAATTAGCTCCAAATTCACGAAATCACTACTTCTGCTCGACCACAAATCTTGTGTTGACTATCTAATACGCTCAAACATAACATTATGGTACTTGTACTCTTGTAGTGCCAAATATAAATTATGTATATGGTGCTTTACAAACAGAATTTTTGAGTACACAAACAATAAACAAAATAGTTTGTTATGGATGCCCATAAAAAATGGAAAATCTCTATCAAACAATAAGCTATATAAAAGCAGCAACTGGTAATTTAAGGAAGACAATGCTTAATTTTAACAAGGCCATTCCTATGTACCTACCGGGGGAAACAACCCTAATTTACAAATTAAGATAAAGCAAGAAGTAAAACACATTACTATTGCTGACTGACTGACTATTACCAATTCAATCAATCAAAACGTGGCCTAAAGATCAAAACTTTGTAAAAAGAAATCAAATGAACCCATTAACAAGAACTGAAATTCCAGCAAATGAATAGAGGGGACTAAACTTGCACTCTATCAAATCAAATGAAGTAAATTCCAGCAAATGAAAAGAAACTCATTAACAAGAACTGAAATTCGAACAAGGCAGGATAGAAAATGGTGAAAAAAAAAATTTGAGAACACTCACCTTAGGGAAGTGGGTTTCGCTTTTTTTTGCTTCTGGTTTTTGAGCTTAGACTAATTCAGCTTCAAGTTTCAAGGAGTACTGTCATGGGTGGGAGAGGAGTGAAATTGGGGAAAAGGGTGAAATGGGTTTATGAAAGGACTGGGTTTTCTTCGCTAGCATCAGACTCGGTCATGTTCCTCGTGGATTTCTCTTCTGAGCTCTTTGCCAACATCGGACCGATGTAGGTCTTCCTCATGGATTTCTCTAGTGGCCGCAGAACTCTCTTCTCGAAGACGCAAGCGTTAGCTAGAGAGGGTGAGGAGTGAATAGCAAGAAAAAAAATGTGTTTTCAGCTGAGCTACAATAAAAACAAGACCCTTTATACTTTCAGCTAAGTCATAGTACTCACGTTTTGCTACAGTATTTTTCAGTTTCAGCAAAATCAGCAATATCCAAACGGACCCTTACTATTAAATATTAACTCCATAATGGAGTTTTGAAATGTTGACTATCTCCCATTTACATTTACTTAGTATCTATGTAAATTATTAATAGCGTGACAAAATTTATTCTATTCATTTTAAAATAAAAAATCAGAAATTTATAAATTTTAGAACACGATTTCAGCTAATGTGGTACACACATTATGTACACAGTGTGTCTAATATATCCGTATACAGTATTTACTTGTTACGGCGGTTTACAAACCGCTGCAATAGGTGTTAACATAGCACAATCCTATAGGGCATAAATTTTTTTTTATTTTTTTTCCTACCTTTTAGCTATACTTTTTTTTTCCAAGGTTAAAGGCTATAGTAGCGGTTTTAAAACTGCCGTAATAGGTATTCGATATGAAGAAGCCAATAACAGCAATTTTAAAACCGCCATAATTGGAATTCGATATGAAGAAGCCTGTTGCAATAGTTTTAAAACTGTCATAATAGGTATTTGATATGAAAAGGCCTATAGCAACGGTTTTAAAACCCCTATAATTGGTAATTTGAAATATACAAAATAGAAATTTTAATTACAACCTTATAGTGGTAATTGTAAATTGTCGCAATAGATGTACTTGTTGTGGTAGTTTTTGAAAGTGCCACCATAGGGAATCTGTAGTAGTGGTTTAAAAAGCACCGGCTTTAAATTGTCGTTATAGGTCCACCTATTGTGGCAGTTTCTGAAACCGCTGTAGTATGTCTCCTGTAGTGGCTGTTCTGAAAACCTCTGGGGAAAAAACGTGACTGTAGAACCGTTTTTTTGTAGTGAATGGTTGGAGTTTGCATCAAGCCATTGGGGACAATTAAATAGAAATTTTGTTGATCAAAATAATCTCCCCTAAATAGGAGTACAATACTTTGCTTATAAAGACTACTAAACCATAGTCTTATATGATACTAGTCGCTAACCCGTGTGATACACAAAAAAACTATTGAATGTAAGATACAAAAAATATTGTCATGCACTTGAGAAGTTGTCAAATTAAACAATGTTAAGGACACACTCTATTTTACACTTTGCTATGGTAGAAAGTTATGATTGGAGAATTAAGAAATTCATGTAAAAGCTCAAAACAAAGTACCGAAATACTTTATCTTAAAAAAATATAAAAAATTCTATATACTGCAAAATGCTCCGAGCAACAACACACACATCATCACTTTTGAGGAATTAAACCACAACAAACTATTTCTACCATTTAGTCAAATCAATCATTAGTTATGCAATGTCAAGTGTGAAAACATGATATAATAACTCACCTATGAAGATGTCCCTTGAAAAATAAATGGATGAGTCTGGAATTTGTTCCTTGAAATTAGTAGTTATAAAATAAATAATTATATCTTTAGTTTTATGTTGACTTTCAAGTTGAAAAATATGTTATGGGAAAATGTGTTATGAAGTTTGGGAGAGAAATGCAGAGATATTTAGTAGCCAATTGCCAATTATTTTGGATTATGGGATATTAGTTTTTGGGAAATGTTAATGAATGTCCTTAGGGTATTGGTTAATAATCCATTTAAATAATTTTTTATGGAAAAAAAAAAAAAAAAAAAAAAAAAAAAAAAAAAGTAATTTATGTTTTGACAATTTTTTTCATTTCCCATAAAAGTGATGTCAAAACTTTCTTAAAATAGAATGTTAATCAATGCCCTAAAGGCATTCGTTAGCATGACTCTTAGTTTTTTTGGATTTCTTTGTGATACGTTCACCTTCAAAAAGTGGGCAATATTTATAAGATTTTAAGGCTTTGACAATCCCAGTTTATGAACTTTATCACAAATTAACCAAGCAAATAGCATAACATCCAAACTTTGTAGTAGCATTAATTATTGAAACCTGTAATGTATAAATATTGCAAAATATTCTATTTCATGTCTCTTGCAACCCTGGGGAGAAAAAAACTAAAGTCTAATATCTCAAGTGGAAACTAAGTCAAAATCTTATGAAAAGAAAATTACCCTTCCATGAGAAGCCTCTTCCCTATTATATGACCACAAACAAATATCCAATATGATTCCTTAATCTCCTTCTCTTGGCTTATTCTAGAGAGGCGGCACTATCAAAGTCGAACTAAAGAAAAGCACCATAGAGAAAACAAAATTTAGTTGATGTAGAATATTAAAACCATATATAAATTAAACTCTTAATTTTCTAATAAATCCTGAGGGGTGAAGGTACTACGTGAGGGAGAGAGAGAGAGGTGAGAGGTGAAGGTTGTGAAAGAGGGAAGGAGGCAGACTGGCAGAGGCAGATCTTTGAAACGTGAAAGGGGAAGAGTCGGGTTCTTCTTTTCTTAAAAATTAAACGTTCTAGGATTTTCCCCCTCATATAACCTCAGCCTCCTCCAAAAGAAAAGGAGAAAATCTCTCAAATTTAGGATGGGAACCCCTTGATTTTCAAAATTTTATCTATTGTCAGCTTCCAGCCCATTTTTAACATTCAAATAAATTGTTTCTGAATTTATGGTAAACTTCAAAGTTGTAGATTTTCGAGTCTTCTTTTCATGGCTGCAAGAATCCGACCAATCAGACATCTGTACAATAAGTTACGGTATAAATACTGAAACAATGCAGGATGTTTCCATATCAGGATATTTCCAATTTTGGCTTGAATGAATTTCTTTCTTCCCTTTTTTTGTTTTCCACCGTTTTTGACTTAGTTAATGCTTCAAAAATCATGCTCCAATTCATCTTATTAAATAAATAAATAAAAATTAGTGATGTGGCAAATTGTGGAGGCTCTAAAACTTATTTGACATAACCTAAAGAAGTCAACTATTGGTTAAACGTCTTCGGTTTTATAGTATGTATAGAATAGGTAAAAAACCCTAATTCTAATTGACTTAGAAAATCTCAATTATTAAATTACAAAAATACCATTGATTCTAGGAAATTAAATATAAAAAAATAAATAAATAAATAAATAAATCATAACTCTATTACCTAGTAATATCTAATATACAATTGACAATAAAAACTAGCCTTTGAATAAGCATGTGTTCAAAGGCCCTTCACATTTTTTATTTAGCTATAAAAATTAAAATTCTATATAAACAATTTTACACCATTTATGAATGAAGACAAATTGAATCTGCGAAGGAAAAAAAAAATTGTTCAATTATTTGAACAAGCAAATAAGAATAAATCATATTGAATGGTGCGAATAAAATAAAATAAGCGCCCCCCCCCCCCCCGAAGAAAAAAAAAATTGTTAGATGCAATAGAGGAAGCCATGAACAGAAATCTTATGCCCCTTCACCAGCAGCAAAATGGTGTCACCAACTACAAATACCTTGATATTATTCTAGTAGAATTTGGGCATGAAATGATATGATGTTTTGGTGCAATGAAGTGGGAGAAGTTAGGAAATCATGGATTCATGATTGGGTCTTGGTTGTTTTTTTCTTTTTTTTCTTTTTTTTCTTTTTTTTTGAATGTTTGAACAAATACTATTAATTCAAAAAAAAAAAAAAAGGTGGGTTTCTGCAAAGTTTTTTGGTTTTTTTTTTTTTTTAAAAAAAAAAACAAATAGCAAGAGTGTTATAATATGTGAAAGAGGGAGGAACCCAAATAGAATAAACCCTTTCTTTAACTAAAATTATTTAGGAGTTTTATTTAGAATCCACAACTTAAATGACTTTAGAAGACCTTAGAATAGATACAATAGAGGGAGGGTTGTGATTTACCCAAAAAAGAGCGGGTTTGTGGCTAGATTTTTGGTTTTTTTTTTTTTTTTTTTTTAATAGCAAGAGTATTATAAAACGTGGAGGAACCAAGTTGGAATAAAATGTTTTTTTTTTTTTAATTTAACTAAAAGTTAAAAGAGTTTTATTTAAAATCCACGGCTTAAATGACTTTAGAAGCCCCTTAAAATAGATACAATGGGCTCTAAAACTAGATAAAGACAAATAAAAATTTCTTTGCTCTACCGAATTTGGCGCATGCCAAATGAGGACAATACAACACAAAAATTGAAGAGTAAAAAAAATAAAGATAAAGGAACTCGGAATCAAATACCTAGGCTTACTTAGAGCCTCGAAAATTCAGCACTTAAGATTAAAGCCGATAACATACCAGACCATTGGAACAATTTTAATAGAAATTTTATTATCAAGTACCGCATTCTTGACCTAGTCTAATAATTCCTCTTTTTTTCTCTCGTGTATTTCTTTTTTCCTTTTGAACAAGAGAGGGAACTATAATCAGCAAAGTAAAATAGTAAAGAAGAATAAATAAATTTCTTTTGGATGGGAACAAAAGAGTAGTTGCACTAGAAAAAATAAAAAGATTTTGGCAAAATCAAAAACTGCCAAAGAGGCATTTCCCATAGCAAATATACGACTATACAGTATATAAACATGTATTAACCCAGCATATCATGTGCCCACAATTAACACCCCGGATTCCCTTTCTTGATAGATGTTGACATAATCTATATTATCTACATGGCTACTTTGAAGCCTCCCTTAATGATTATCAACCGAATCCAAATCCTTCATTGGCTTCATGAATTGCAAGCAGTAGTCTCTCCTCTAAGTGTTGTTTAGAGGGATACTCTGGTAGATCCAATTGGTTGAAACTGCATAAATCAAGAGTTAAAAATTAGAACATTTATACCAATAACAATGTTAGTAGCAACAGAGTATTAACAAAGATCATAAATTGAAGTTAAGTGATCAAAGACAAGAAATATTTAAGGAAAAAAAATATATACCAAGTATGAGCTGAAGGCAAGTGATCGGGGCTGCCATATGCTTTGTGTATCTGAAACTTTTGTGAGCCTGAAATTCCTTGAAGTGCACTGAAACCTTCTAAAGGCACCTGGAGAATTGGAAAGAACAGTGATCAGACCACTAACAAATTAACTCAAAACCCATTATGTGACTAAAAGGCATGCGAAGTATGTACAGAAAACATATCATTCAGTACAAAAGAGGCATGCTAGTAAAAGAACAAGGCAAGCTAAGTTTGTCACAATATTCAACAATTGGCAGCATCCTGAGACACCAAAACAGAAAGCTGTTGTTGACCTGACAAGAAACAGTGAAAAGCAAGAAAATAGATGACAATTATAGCTGATACTGTTGTAAACCCAGCATTCAAGCTCAGAAACAGGATCGATGGATAGATCAAAAATAAATATGAAGTGAGTGATTGTAAGAGAACAGTAAGGGATCAAATACTTCAACAATAAGCCAACAAATATCACAGGCATGTCCATGTGCATATACTCAAGACCAAATCACATCCTTTGAAATTAAACAGATTTGTTATTTAGAGGTCTGGCATATTAAAGATATTTGTTATTAGAAGTCTGGCAGAACAAAATCACATTCTTTGAAATTAAGAGTTTTGTTCAATAGATTATAGATCTGAGAGAAAATATGTTACAAAAAGGGAATAAAAGAAAATACCTTAGAGGTGCCTGTCACAAACTGCAAAAGACGAGCCTTATCCTCCTTGCTGAAACCCTGAGAAACTTCCCAAAACCACTGAATCACAGGAGATGCAGGACTATATCCAGAATACTCAGTATTGGCCCTCATATCATCCACTGAAATACAGATGCAAAAAAAGATTAACCAAGTACAAGGGGTAGAAAGATTAATCAAGTAATGAAGGAAACTCACGATCAATATCAGGAAGCCCACTAATCAATAATTCAAGTTCCTTGTCATTGAAGATAGAAATTAATTCCCTAGGAATTAATTCAATAAACCCTTCCATAAAGGCATTTATTTGAGGACGAATAGCAGTCGTTAACCGATGTTCAGCAACTAGATCAACATATTCATGTTTATTCTCCTCAGTAACTTTCTTATTCCGTCCACCAGGAATGAGTTCATAGTCCGTCACCTGCATTAGATTTACCACATGTGAACTTCTTCTTTTTTGATAAGTAGATTCACCACATGTAAACATAACAACAATGTTTTTCACCAGAGGAACCAAAGTTCATAAAGGAGCCTGGAAAATCCTTTCTTTTTTGGATGAGTTAGTCTGGAAAAATCCTTACCTCTGTTCTTTCATACAATATCAGCTTCTCCTCATCAGCATCAATGCTAAATGTAAGATCCAGAACATCACTAATATCATTCTGCGAAGGCAAACAAGCAATCATGTGAGAAAAATTAGAGGAAAACAAGAACATTTTCTTTTTTTGACAGATGGAAAACTAAGAACATACACAGAGAGAGAAGAGGGGGGGGGGGGGGGGGGAGAAAGAGTTGCACGTAGCCTACCTCAAGCATCCACTTAAGGTTTTTAAAGTAATCAGGATCAATGGCTTCAATGTCATGATAAGTAACTTTTGCCCCCAATATATGCTTGTAGAAAGATCTAGTGAAATGGACATCCAAGAGTTGCCCATCAAAAAGTGCTTTTCCAACCTGAAAAGGTAAGAAGGCATAAGCAAAAACCACACAACCAGCATCTCAGCCCAATACACACAACAAAATAACATACTCACCACTCGTCCAACAAATTTGAAATATGAAAGATGTTCTGTTTGGAAAACAGAGTTAGGGTTTGGCTGAAATGTTGACTCATTGCCCACTGTTGTAAAAAGCAGTGCTCCCTTGTCAAAAATAACCCTGGATAGCAATTGGTACCACTCCCTTGTAAGTCCACCTGCATCAATACCTTCCTCTCCTTGAAAGTGAACTGTCAACCTTCCCTTCAGATCTTGAGTGGATCTCATACGCAGCTGATTATATGAATCTTCAAGAATGTAAGCTCTCCTTACAGAAATTCTTAAAGGACTGTGATGATGATCATGTTGATGTTTGATTTTTGATCTGAAGTGAGCACGCTTGTTGTCAAAATCAATGAATCTAGGAACCTTCAGCATGAGGGAGAACGATTTCTCCAGCAACCCAGGGTTTTGCCGAAGGAAAGCATTTAGCAACTTCCTATGCTTCTCTGAAAACTTAACAAAAGCAATGTTTTTGTCATCAACTTTCAAAGCATGGCCTGAGGTTTTCTGTTGGCCAGCAGAAGTGCTAGCATCCTCAACCTCTGAAACTGCTGCAACACTAAATTCATGACTAGAGCCTGGCTGCACTGGATGTAACTTCTCACACACCACAAAGAAAGATTCTATGTATGGTAAGATGTTCTGAGAACCCGCAGGAAGCGGCGTCATTACACCAGAGGGTTTAGAGGTGGATGTTTTAGATGAAGTTAGCAAATCAGGCACTGAATCTGAATAAGTCTCTATTTTACTTATGCAAGTGCTCAGATCCAGCCATAGAGGCTCCAAAGCTGAATTAATGTCCCATACCTGAGAAAGAGCAGCTGTATACTCCTTTTCAGGAAGAATTTTCGGATCATTCTCTTTCTCTTTCAGTGATGCAACAAGAGAGCTTAATGCCTGCAGAACCCTTAAGATTGCAGATCCATCAGAAGATGATGTACTGAGGAGTGCATCCAAAGTTTCACCAAACGTGCCTAACTCAGACATAGCAGATCTAGCCAAACCTTGAACAGCTACTGCTAGCTCAGTAATAAAAAGACGACAATGAGTTGGAGCATTTGCCACCAATTTCTTCATTACCTCCGCCACTAGAGCATATGCATTATCTGACAACCTGGGGACATGATTTGTCAGAGTAAGTGTATATACTAGTCAATGTGAAAAGCCAAAATGAAATCCACTCTGAACACAAATATTCAAACCAAATTGGTAGACATGTCACAATGAACTTAATAGAAGCAACAGTGCAAGTGTGGGTCAGTCCTGTATCAAATACATGCTGAGTGTTCCATGGCCATCTCTAACCACAATAATGTCTGTACAGCAGATGCATTAGGTACAACTCATGAGTGAGACATGGCCTAACCACCCCCTTCCCCCCAACAAAAAAATAAAAAACACACACAAAAGCCATTACACATATATATCGATGAATGGACGGAAGGGAAAACATTTCAAAAGTGTACACCCAAAACATGGCCAACAAGAGAAATCCAGCTATCCAGGTTTTAGTAGTCAAAAGTATAACAGTTCGTAGGATACAATGGCAGAAAAAATGCAATTTATATACGCCGAAAGCCACAACATACCCCTCTCGAGCAAGCAATGCGCATAGAAGTCGAAGTTCTGCTTGCGGCAGGCTAAGCAGTACAGTTCGAGAATCAACTTCCTTAGGTGCATCAGAAGTGGTGGGTTTGGAAGAATCAACATCTTTTGACAATGTGGAAACCCCGGAAGAAATTTGGCCAGGTTCTCTATTCATCCCAACATCTGATGTGGAACTTTCTGGACCAGATGGTTGTTCAGAAGCAGATGCCCCAGATTTGTCAGATATATCTGACTTACCTTGAGCATTATCAACGATAACCTCCAATAAGTGAAGAAGCTGAAGAAAAGAACATACAATCATGTCAGCCTTATGAACAAAGACTAAAAGAACCAATATAAGAAAACCAAATACTGCATCGTGCAAAGCATCACCTGTTCAAGATGCGCTATACTCCTCAAATAAAGGGGTTGACTCAAGAGGCTCAAAAGCAACGAAAGGGATATATATCCTTCTTGATTCTCACTCCTATCCATTTCATCTTTTTCAACAACCATCACAGCTTTACCCCGTCCCTGATCAGCATTTTCTGGCTCTAGTAAAGCAGGGTGAGGCAGCCTAAATTGAAGCAAAATCTTTGCCACAAATGGGTGATTCCGAGCCAAATATGTAAGAGTTTCAAGAATTCGCCGAGATACCAAGGGGGGAACACCTACAAGAACAAATACACGGTAAGCTGGTGACTAGTTGCCTACTACTACATGTCAAAATCACTGACATCAGAGCAAATGTCTTTTTATGCATGTCAAAATCACTGAGCTGCAACAAAAGAGTTTTAAAAATCCGTAAAAAGTATTCTATTTTTTCTTTTTTTAAGGATAATTCGACAATTGGAGCCTAGAGGGGGATTTGAACCCTGGATGTCTCGGTTGGAAACACCAGCTACAAGGCTCTTGGCATCCGTCAAAAGTCATTTTAACTATTTCTAACCTCTCTCCTGTCCACTTTAAAACTCAAAAAACAAAGATTTACATTTTTCATACTACCACTCGGACTGCGAAGAAACATAGATTAACACTAGATAGAACCTGATCAACACTGAGTAGCTTCAACATCCTTCAAAGCACCAGGAGCTCAAATTACAATGTCTACGTCAATCAACAGATAATCTACGACCATGGTCCACACATTCTTGAACAAGCTTGACTCAATAACAATCATGTGGACAACCAAAACTTTCACATGGATAGATTAAATAAGAAGTCTTACCATCAAAAGACTGAGGACGTGAATACATCACATTACTCTGGCAAGCATAAAGCCGAAAAGAAGGCTCAGCAGCACTCAAGTTGTTTACATGCTTTCTTGTATCAAGCATTAACATGTCCATAAGAATCTTCACCAGAGAAGTTCTGGTTTCATAATGAGCGCATAAATTCAAAAGAAGCCTCTGCAGCTGACCTTTGTACAGCGGCTGCAAAATTATGTCCATTTAATGGAATGATCATGTTACTCAAAAAAATATGCATTGATCATGAAGGAGAAGACATATGGACATATCAAAGTTTATACCTGAACTACACGAAGCAGCCTAATCATGGCATGCAAGGCATCTGTGTCAACCAGAGGAGCTCCATCAGCTTCAACTAGCTTGGCTCCAACCAACCTACGGGCAACACTCCCCCCAGCTCTTCCAAGTCCAGATCCTATACCTTCATCTCTTCTTGAAGGCTCACCTCTGCGATTCCTGTACATACCAAAGATGGTGCGACTATATCGGTGTGCAAATCGTTCACGTAACATATTTGCCTCCGCAACAAGAGCAGGCGTGAGATTTGCAAGGATAGCATCAGACGAAGTTAATAGAACCTGATGGAGAAACATATGAAAACTGTAAAGAGACTCACTTTCAATTCTACATTTGTTTCGCTAATTACTAAATAAACGTAGAAAACAAACTCCTAAGGACAAAGTACCTCTTCCCGCAAATCTGAAGGAAATGTTGCAATTATTGAGACTGTGTCCATTTCAACGGGTTGACCTTCCAGCTCCTGAGATTGATGTAGCCTTTGTGCTTGCTGCTGTGCTAGAACTTCAGCTCGGATATCAGGGGGAAGGGCTGCAAGGAATTCTGGATCAATATCTCCAGCATTCTGTGGTTCAGCATTTGAGGGCTGAGCAACTTGACCCTGTTGTGCGGAAAGAACTTCAGCACGCAACTCCTCTGGAAGAGCATCCAAGAATGCAGGATCAATTGCCCCAGGACCAGCATCACTATTGATTTGCTGTTCTGCAGCTGGACCATCCTGATCTGCTTCTCGGCTAGAACCTTCTGAAACTTCAGTTACACTATGAAGAGATGCATCTCTCCCACCAACAGCAGTTGAATTCCCAAAAGACACAACTGTCCTTCTTGCACGAGCTGCCTGTGCATCACCCAACGGCATTCTATCTGCAGAATTTTGCCTTTCTCCTCCATCATCATGGCCATCAGCACTTCCAATTTCAACATCTAGGCTTCGAAGGCTCTCGCCTATCGTTGCCCCACTTCCACTACTTGCTTGGCTCACAGCTTCAACATCTCGTACAGCTGCGTCATTGTGTTCAAACTGCATTTCAACAGATTGTGATTGTGCACTGGACACATCTGTTCCTTGTAGAGACTCACTAGCAGTAGGCCTTTCATTAGCATTGCCAGAGCTATCAATTACTGCAGTTGGACGTGATGCATTACCAGAGTCATTGTTTACATTGCTTTCAAGAGCAGTTTCAGGCCTTGCACCTGCTTCTGATTCCTGTAACTGATCGCCTTCGCCTTTACTTTGAGGCTCCTCTGCTGTTGTGACTTGTTGAGAAGGCTGCTCAGGTGTCGGTCGCCTCAATTGGGAAACAAGCAGCTCCTCGAGGCCTTGTGGCACTACACCTGCATTTGAACCACTGGTTTGCTGGCTATCATCTATCCACAAGTTTAAACGGTGTCCATGGCGCCCATTCCTCAGGGATCGGAAAATAGAATCCAACCGTGACGAGGTGCTATCCAAGTTCCTATCTGAAAAGACCATGTCACGGGCATTATCTGCAACAGAGGGTTCCAGCATCAGAGGTAAAGAACTTTAAATATTAACATAGATGAAAGAATTAAGCCACAACCAAATGTAAGAATCCAAGGTCTAAAAAACCATCTATGGAAGGAGCTTACCAGATTGCCGAGGAGCAGCTGAGTGTGCTGAGGATGAAGGTCCCAGTAGAAGAGGATGTCTTGATGGGGTAACATTGTCACCAGTTCTGCCCAAAAGACTGTAGATGGATGTAGTACGCCCTTCACGTCTAGAACCAAAAACTTCAACTGGCATCACATGGAGAGTTTCGTTGGGGAAACTGTCTCTACCAAAAACCTCAATATGATCTAAAACATTTATTCCATTTATGCCCTCCTCCAGCCTAAGTATTACTCCATCCTCATCATCCTCATCATCCTCTTCTTCTTCCTCCATTATTTCCTCATCAAAATCATCATCATCAATCTCATGATCATCTTGATCTGTGTCAGGATGGGGCAGATGGTGGACTTCATCTTCCTCCAGATCATTATGCTCCTCATCATCCTCATCGTCATCTTCATCAACTTCATCCCCATCATCCCCAGACATCTCCTCATCGTCATCTTCATCAAGATTCTCTTGTCCATGAGGCTGGACTTCAAATTGTAATTCAACAGTATCAATGCCATTGTCAAGACCCCTTGCATCATCAGAATTTTCATGCATATAGTCATCCCCAGTAGCAGGACCAAAACTTCCATCAAGATCTTGGTCATGTTCCATGTCATCTGTAACAGCCTCAGAGCCCCCATAAGTTTGGACAGCATTATAAGGCTCAACATTATCAGCTGGCTCAGAATCATGATTGAATTGAGATGCTGTTTCCATAGACTGAGACATGTCACCAGTATTATCCGTTCTTCCAGGTTGAGTAAGATCAGAAGGTTTTGTTGAGTTATCACCCTTCATATCAGCAGCATGGATGTGTTCCTTGGTTACCAACTCCAGAGCTTTAATTAGACCCGTAACAACTTTAGGCGAGTCAGCATGGTCCAGGTCCAACACTTGGAGAGTACGAGTCAATGACCTAACCAGACCAACATCTATAAATGTGGCAGAAGCTTCTGCTAGAATGTATGCACCAGTAGGTGTACGAGCGCCCAGTACATCATTAAGCAGATCGACAAAAGCAGGGATATTATTTCCTGGTGGGCTAGAACCATTACATGAATCAACAAACTCATTAAATATACAATTGATCTCAGTTAAAACCCTCCTCCTTGCTTCTGTGGAGCGGACACAAGACGCAACCAAAAACTGGCTAGCCCTGGTTGCTAGTTTATGCCTCCAGTCGCCATCTATTTTCTTGTCCTTTTTTGAACTCCGAGAATATAAAAGAAACTTGTGAAGAATGTGATGAAATACTCCACCCATGTGTACACCAGCAGGACCCTTTTGTTGAGCACCCCTGCAACTACTAATCTCAGCATCTCTCCGAAGAAGAATGTGCACAGATGAAGCATACATCAACAGAATCTCAGTCAAAAACTTCAATATAAATACAATCTTTGCAAGTGATGCAGAAGCTTCATCACCATTGGCTTCATTCTCTTCAGACGTGGTGGCAATGGCTTTTCCTTTTCCCTTAATCGCAGTGACATCAATGTCCATGTCAGTTGATGATGGGGTATCAACAACATCCACACCCACATCATCTTTCAGGGGAGGAATAAAAGTACAAACAGAATCTAAAAGAAGCTCAATCACATTTATAAAGCTCTGAGGAGATTTCCGATGAACTTTGACACTCTTTGAATTCAGATCATTACTTTTTCCATGCTCTGTCCCAGAAGCAACTGAATTGACATTACCCAAAGAAACTTTCCCTTCAGTAGTTTGTATTTTTTCTTTCTCCAACGATTTTTCTTTGTCTTTGAACTTATCCTTGTCACGATCTTTCAGCAAGACAACATAGGGCCTTTCCCCAACCATCTCAACTTGGCACACAGACTGAGCAGCCTGCATAAAGACTACTGGATCCCGTGAAATAACAGAGTTTAAATTTGACAGGAAGTTACGGGGAGTGACTCTTCCATTTGAATGCCTATTAGTGGCAGCCACAAAACTGTGCTTTATCTCAGATTCCATTGCCTGCTGGAGAGTTTGAGGATCTTCAAGAACATGACGGATAATAGAAGCAGCCAAATTGTCAAACCCAGGAAAAAGGCTACTTGTTGGCAAAGAAAGCAGTAAACTTAATCCCCCAGCATCAAAAAAACTAACAGCAACAGAATGAGTTCTGGTAAGAGTAGAGCATAGTTGGAGAACAGCATGCATCGTCTCAGAGGGAAGCTGGTTCTTGATGCAACTACAAGCAATCTCAATAAGCCTCTTCTGCTCGTGTATATCTGTATGCTTTGGAACTAATCCCAATGCAGACTGCAATCTGGCTTGCTTATCCTCATCAATGCTGATAGATGCCTGCTGACTATTAACATCGTCACGCTTCAACTGCTCTACAATTTCAGAATTCAATTTTTGATCCACCTGCAAGAGCCGGTCAACAGCAAGGAAAGCAGTTGTTACCCACATAGGAACCTGGCATTTCTCCCTTCCAACCAATCCAGAACACCACTGCGAAAGTAGATCTGAGGCAACTGCAACCAGACCATTCTTTGTAGCAATTTCTCTTGACACTTCATCTTCATTAAGAATTAGTGCAAGAACATGAAAAAGAGCAGATAGCATGGTGCTATTTCCACTTTCAGCAATCAAACTACAATCCCTAACTCGGTCAACAATGAAGGAGATGACATTAGACCTGTATTGTCCATCATTTTGGGAGCATATCATCACAAGCAGGTCTCGAACTGGAAAAGCAAGAGAGTCCTTCATCTGCAGAAGCTTAGTACAAGTAGATAACAACTCCTCAACAGGAGGAAGTTGGACCATCTCTTCTTCAAGCTGCTGGGTATTGTCGTTGGCAATCGCTTCCTTTGTGTCTGATTCAGAGTTCCCAAGGGACATGGCAAGTGCACGAGCAAGTTCATCATCTTCTTGAGTTTCCTCTGGATGGGAGAACAACCACTCCATTGCTAACTCCACACTGTTTGATCCAACTTGCCTCAGAGCTTCTTCAGCACGAGACCTGGAAAAACCCATCTCAACAATTGTTGAAATAGTAGTTTCATTAGGAGGGGGCCCCGTCAGACGAGTACCAGTGCTATTGACATTTTTCACTTCAATCCCAGAATAGACATGTCTAATTATAGTAATAATAGAAGTAACGAAATCATAACTGCAATCAACAAACTGAGTGTTAGTCCAAACAGGAAGCACTGCCTTCAGCACCATGGACTGAAGAACCTTTACAAAAGTCTCTGCATCCCGTGGGAAGGGCACATTACTAGTTGTTAGAGGATGAGCAAGCAAGTGTTTTGTAAAAGGAGCTAATATGAAAGATGAGGTCACCAAGTGGTCCATAAGTTTCCCATAGCTAGCTAGAGGACCATAAATCCATGAATGATCTGTATCTTCATTTTCATCCTGCTTTACAATCCCATCATCAGTTTCCATGGGAGATGCAGGAGTCCGGTTGACGGCAAACAGCAATTGACTGGTAGCTTCAAATGTCGTCAAAACTGATTGAATAACTCCATGCCCATACAAGCAATTCAGCAGAACAGGATTACATGAATCTGGCCTGTCCAGTAGAAAGCCATCGATAAAATCAATAACCTTACCGAAGTACCGACACTTTGTTGATATGGACGCCTCAGTTCCAGAAGGAACTACATGACCCCCAAAATTCATGTGATCCAGTGCAATGGATGCAAAAGTAGAAGCCACTGATTTTGAAGAAGGGGAAACATTCAAAACATCATCCCGTCGACGAGAAGGAAGCAACATTACCTTCCCCAACTCTTGAAACAAATGTGTAATGTGAAAAGAAAGTGACCTCACCATGTCGCAGCAAGAAGTATAATAGGATCTCTGCTTATCAGATTCCTTTCTACCAACATCTCCAGCAGCATCTGAATGATGGAATTGATTACTGGCTCCAAATCGCAAGTTTGAAGGACTATCAGTACGTCTTTGTTGAGAGCTGGTAGGACGACCAAGATCACGATATATGTTTAAAAGGTCAAAAAACTGGGATTCAATACTCCATCCAGACGTCCTCCTCCTCAGTAATGGATCAAGTATCTGCCTGAAAGAGTTGAATCTTTGCTCTTCTGTTCCATTTGTACTCGTTTCTGACTGTTGTGACTCAGAGGTAGAACCAACACCATCATCCTCTACCTCAGGCTTGACATCTTCAAGAAGAGAGATCTGCCACAGAACTTCTCGATGTACACGCCCAATATCTTCCAGAACATCCTTACTACCATTTCCGAATTCTGTAAGCAATGCACTTGCCCAACGGTTGTCTTTTGAGGCAGCAAGAAACAAAAGGAACTCAACAAGGAAAAGTGAAGAAAATATTCCACTATCCTGTGCCATTTTTGGATCCAGCAAAAAGGACCCTGAAGCCACTCCAAATCCAGTCAAAGCATTCTTCAGATGGTCTCTGAGAGAGGAACAGAAAGCACGTGCTAGTGGAGCAGAGTGATTTTGAGTAAAACCTTTGAAAACCATGGTGCTATGCAAAGCAATAGACATCCCATCAAATGACTGTGCAATACTAGGCCTCAGAAGAAGCTTCAGTAAAGCTTCAATTCCCAACTTCTCCACAAATAACCGACATGTTTCAGAGTTTTCCATAGTCCTGTGAACCAGTACCATCAAATGAAAGATGCACAGCTGGATGAACTGCTCATCATTGATCCCTTCTGTGGCTGAATCAACTTTTTCAACCAAACAGCAATGGCCTTCACTGCCTTTGTCTTCAGGATCCATTTCCATTTCAGTGCCCCCACCTAATTTCCCCAAAGACCCTGTACAGTTACTGTCCCCAAAAGAAGCAATCTTATTAACAATTTCTATGATAATATCAACACCAGTGCTTCTCAGTGAAGATACGTGGCGTAAAAGCTCTTCCACAGCATTTGCCAAAGGAACAATAGCATCATTCATTGCCGTAACATATTTCTTACTGGTGAAAATGTCAACAAGAAACCGTAATGCTGAAGCTTCCTTCACAGCCTCTAAGCCTTTGGCATTAAGGCAAATGGCACCAAGACCATTAGGAACACATGTCAGAGCCTTTGACGAAGGCAGTATACCAGCTCTCACCGATGATAAAAAGGCAGCTGGAAGACCCAAATCATCCAGAGCAGGAAAACATGTTGGGTCTTTGTGGATTATCTCACTCATAACAGTCACAGCTGAATAATAAATGTCACCTCCAAATTTATCTACATTGCCAAATATCAGTGACAGTGTAGCAGGTAAAGAACTTTCATGGGAATGTTGGGATCTAGTAGAGTTGCCAGGGGCATAGGTGGCAGACCCAAGTGCCTTCAGTGAAACCTTAATAAGCCTTTTCTGGGAGTACAACTGATCATCACCGTGTCTTGAGCTCTCACCAATGATCATTGAATTATCACTAGCCCCAGCTAAACCAATAACCCTATGTACTTCTATCTGCAGTCTTTGAGCCAAAAGCTCAACTCCACCCAACTCTTTAAACAGGGAAACAGCTGAACTACTGTAATCCATGAGCTTTTGTAGAGTTTTAACAGCATAACAGACAAGATGCATATGGGTAGGATCAGAATCCTCCAAAAGAGGTAAGAATGTAGGAACCATGCCTGACCCCCTAATATTACTCCCGGAACTCGAGGATGAAACAACATGGAGCAAATAGAAGTGAAGAAGTGCTTCAACAAAGGCAAGTGAGGATGGATCATTGGAGGTCTTCAGCGATAAAACAGCCCTCTGGAGCACATTCAGAAGTATCATGCGATTCCCCCCAGCAAAACTGATACTAGATCCACTCAAAATCCGTGCCCGCTCATGAGATGATGTGTATGCGGCTAACTGAGCTCCCAAGGCAAGCATTGCAAGTGTCCTAATGGTTCCAGAAACAGATTCTTCAGACCGCACAATCCTTATTAACTCATTTGTATACTCTGGCTCATTAGCAAAAAATGACACAAGTTCGTCATGAGCATCATTAGACTGAACAAGCACAACAAATGCAAGAAGGCAAATCCGGCTGTACAGCCTGCATATTCTGGGTGAACGGAAAGCATGAGCATATCTAATTCTTGTTAGCAAAGGAAACCGGAGCTCAGGAGGTACATTGTACTGCTCAATGCACTGTTTCAACAGTAACAGATCATCCTCCTTCCGTAAATGCAGATCCGGTATCTGTATAACTCTCAAACTAGAAGCACTTTGATTGCCTCTATTTTCCTCAGTGCTTTGAGCATTAAGCCCATGCATTTCAAAATAAAGGGTAGAGCCTATCCGGCAATGAGACTTGTCAGAGTCATTTTCTACATCAGATGGGAACAAGCAAAGCCCTTCCTCCTGGGTTCTCTCATTTGCCATTACACAAGAATACAAACCTAAACCCTCCTCCTTGCTTCCCCACCCCTGTGCTAGAGACAGTAGATAGCTGTTCACTGAGCCACAACCAATCAACTTCCCACCTCCATGCAGCTTGGAGGGATTAATTTTCACGAGTGCAGATAGAGTTTCTAGTGTAGCTATAAGAATCTCAGGATCTGTTGATGCAAGTAGGAGTTTGAAATTCTGAAGAGGGAGAAACGGTATAATATATATTAGAAAAGAACCAGTTGAAATAAAAGAGATAATATAATATAATAGCACCTAAAGCTAACAAGGCTCATGATAAAAGATCCGGGTACATAGTTTCATGTCCAACTTTACTCAGTAAAACACATGACTTGTGACACAAAATCAACATACCTCTAAGCCATCAAACGAACTCTTGTTATGACAATTCTCTAAAATTGTTTGCATTACTCGTAAAATTTGTAAAACTGCATGTTTAGGAAATGGACTATCATCTTCTAAAATTTTATCTGACATGAGGAGGTCATTCCTAGAAGAAAGGTATGTCTTGAAATATGTATCAAAATGCAGAAACAGCGGCCTCCAATGGTGAAAGTTCCCCTGTATTAAAAGCAACAAATAAAAAAAAGGAATTTAAAAATTAAAATTTTGAAAATAAAAACAAAACAGAACAGAACTGCATACAGCCGAAATAGCATGCTATTACCTTACTGTACTCCCAACGAAAACCAGAAAGAGGTATTGCTATATCTTGTAATGGACACTGGATCACCTTATCAATAAAGGCTTTGATTTTTGGCGGCTGCATGTTATGATAAAGAGTCAATGTTTTTAGCACATTAAAGGTAGAATAATAATAAGATTTTTTTTTTTTTGGGGACAAGTAAAATTTCATTGATTAAACAGAAAGAGTGCCCACCCATGTACACAAGAAATATACAAGTACACAGAAATTAAACATAAAAAAACTACAACAATCAAAAAAATCAGGCAAAGTAGAAAAGTAATATTAGACTGAAGCATTCATCCACTTAGAGAAAGTCTTGATGAATAAAAGCCAAGGTCATGAAACCCTCAAAAGTCTGAGCATCCCTCTCCCGCCAAATACCCCAAATGAGACAATAGGGGATCATGCTCCATATTGGACTGCACCTGCTAACCTTGCCCAACCAACTAGCTAAGAGCACCACATCACCTATCAGCATAACCCAGTAAACCACATTCCACAACCCTCTAGCAACAGTGCAATGGAGAAAAGATGATTCGTAGTTTCCACATCCCCCTTACACATGCAATACCAGTCTAACACAACTAATCACTACCTCCAGTTGAATATGAACAAGGTAAAAATTGAAGGGAAGCTTCATGTTGACTCAGCCCCCCTTCATGAAATTAATCGATTTATATAATATTTCCTATGATAAGCTAGCAGTAGTTGCTAGTGCAAAGGGGTCAAATCTTCTCCACATTCCTGAGCCCCTGACACCATGCAAGGGGTGCAGTTTACATTCCACAGCCAAAAAAAGCGTGCACACACAGATTGCATACATTACTGCAATGACACCACATAGGTCTCAACACATGCAGTAATGTCCATTTTAAATACTTTGGAAGTTTACAACTTTTTGACAATATAAAAATCAATAGCAGCAGAATAAACAATTATTTAAAATAGAAGGTTAAGGAGGACCTATAAAACACACAAACATGAAAAAACAATAAGTAAAAACACATGGAGGACTATAAAATAAACAAATAACAATTTATCATAGGGACTAGGCAACAAACTAAGTACTCAATTTAACAAGGGGAGAAAATTCAGTGACACCATCTGAAAATTGCTGTTAAAATCTCAAAATTAAGAAGTAATACTCAGACTCATTAAAACAGTAACCAAATTCAAAAGGCAGAATTAATCTAAAGAAGCTGGATTTATAGATATGTATGTACCTGTAGATAAATCACGATCCAAATTCTAATGTAAGCACTTTTTTTGTTTAAAAGAGATAAATTGTATTAGAAAAAAAATATCAACAAGCACACCGGGAGTATACTAGCTGAAAATCACACAAGAACTCTAAAATTACAAAGACCATTAAGCTCAAATAGTTTATTCTAATGTAAGCTCGCTTTTAAATACGGGAAAACATATTTTAGTGTTTTAGTTGCAGATTACCTACCATTTCTACCATCTCATCACTCAGATGAATGATCTAGGTATGAAGTGACTAGAACCTAGGTTATCACTGAGATCTGACTTTTTCTACCCCACTGTTTGCATTACAAGTGAAGTTGCATGAACACACCCATATAGTTTTTAAAGTATCAAGTAGGCCTAGTATAAGCACCCATTGATGATTTAAAACCATGTAGAATTAGACAAAAACATATTTGAACAATTTTAACGTATACGTAACAATTAGGTAAACAGTCCAAAAGTGCAACTATGTCATCAAAATTGCTACCTTTGGAAAGCACATTGTCCTTAATAATTACTCACCATGTCATCCTAGTTTAAATTTCAATTTGCACTTTTTCTCCCATAAACAAATTTATTTATGGATCATAATCCTAACTTCACTAAACAAGCATTATGTGCAGAAAACACTTGCTAAATGTAATAAATGCTAACACAAACCACATACTCATTAAATAAAAAATTAAAATTTCATTCAGTGGTTCCAATTAGTAAGAAAATCAACACAAACTATCATGTGTTTAAACTAATTCAGCATATTGATCCTATTATTCATACTATTGGTCTTACATAATTCACAATTTGACTTACAATTGCATACATGTACAAATACATGGAGTTACGATTTATAAATGTTTCTCAACTCCTTATGCCAAAAGCCTTGTAGCTCAACTAGCATCTCTTGGTGTTTCTAACAAAGACGTTTAGGGGTCAAACAACTAGCATCTCTTGAACCCCACAACCTCACCCTCCACCTTACTCTTAAAAACAAAAGGAGGAGGTGCCATTTGAGCTATATTAGTAACAAAATTATGAAGCAAACCTCTCAGTCAGATACAACTACAGCCTAGTAGAAGAAGAAAAAAAGTTTCTAATAACCGGCCAAATGCCCAAATGGCGGGCTTTTTGAAAAAGTGAAGTTTAAAGTCGTATCTTAAAAAAATAAAAAGCTTAAACTTTTTTATATAAAAGAAGAGCCCTTTGGCCTCGTCTCTAGCCAGTAAAACCTACTTTACCCCACCCGCCAAAACCCATTGCCGGGTAATTCACGGGCATTCACTCTGACTGGTTGAGCAGTTTATGCTCATGCCCCTAAGAGCATTGAAAAAGATAAGCTTTACCAAACGGGCACCAATACCTACAGCCAAACACTGATTAAAAAGCCTACCCAATTAAAAACAACCCAAAAAAAAAAAACCCTATATATCACATATATCAAATCTAAAGCAGTCAAAATATACAGGTCAAAAAACAAAAACCCTAACAATTCTGACAAAGCCCTATATTCACAAGCAGCTGCTGTATATATTTTACTCTCTCTCTCTCTCTCTCTCTCTCTCTGTGCATAAATAAACATGTCTATATAGAAATTTATATATATATGGTTGAATAGCGAAAACTCACGGTCTCGGAGTCGAGTTTAACGGAGGGAACAAAGGAGCCCTCGCCGGACAAAAGTTGCCGCAGCCGCGACGGCAAGGACGATCTTATCGATGTCATCTCACTTCTCCAGACTGGTCTACTTTACTGTTTTTCAAAAACACAAAAACAAAAACAAAAAAATCAGAAACAAGAAAAGAAAAAGAAACAGAAACAGAAATCAAAAGATTGAACTAACACTCAAAACCCTATATTTCAACCAAAACAAGCAAAACACAAAACGCTGCGTTTCGATTCTCCAAAATAGATACACATAGATCGGATTTATACAGAGAAATAGAAGTTAGAGAGAGAGTACCTGAGAGAGGAGAGAGAAGAGAGCGACGGACGAATTCACATCCGAGAAGAAGAAGAGGAAGAAAGAAAGAGAGAGAGAGAGAGAGAGATTTTAGAGAGAGAAAGAGAGAGAGAACGAGAGAAAGAGGCGAACCCCCAAAGAGAAGAGAGAGAGAGGGGTTTGAGGGTCTCGCTCGCAGAGTTTTTATTTTGTGTGTGTGTGTGTGTGTTTTTTTTTTTTTTTTTTTTGTATATAATAAACTAAACAAAATGTTGTTGTTGTTGTTGTTGTTGTTGATGATGGTGGTATAGAATTGAATTTTGCTTTTGTGTTGTGTTGGTTTAGTTTTGGTAAAAAAAAAAAAGAGTAATTTGAAAGGGCCTTGGAAAAGTAGAAAAAAAAGTGAGAGAGTATATATATATATATATATATAGTATGGTGAGAAGCTGACACACACAAACAAACAGTCCTTTCGTTTCGAGTCTTTCGACTACCGGAGGGCCTGACTTGACAAATGCGGTTTTGCATGCCGTGCCCCCCCTTACTTTTAACTGTTTACCATTTTCTTTGTTTTAGGCTTTTACTTTTTTCTTTTTCTTTTTTACTTTAAAAATAAGTTTTACTTTTTTATTTTTTATAATTTTAGGAAATATTTTCCTCGTTTAATTATATTTCTTAAAAAATAATATTTTTAAAAAATTTGAGGGAAAAAATGGGTTTTTTTATGACTTTTTATTATCATGATTGTTATGTGTATATAGAAAATTTGTTTATTTGAAAATATATTAAATTTATAAATTATTACATTTATCAAGAAATAACTATTATAATCATTTTAGGGAGAGTTGTTATTTCTTTTTCTTTTTTTATACAATTCATAAATAACATTTTTCCCTATAACAAAAACATAATCAAACTACATAATAATTAACACAATAGGAATAGCTATTACATTACAGTGCATGTTACTTGGGTTGTAAATGAGCAAAATTGTTCATAAATGGCTTAGGCTTGACTCGATAAAAAACTTGTTAATGTTTGTTTGTTTATAAGCAAGTCAAGATTAACCTATAGTTTTAGGCTTGATTAATAAACGAGCTAAGCCTGAGTAAAAAATTTGTTCATGAACATCAAGACTAGATACAAAACAAGTTGAGCCTAAGTTTGTTTATGGGTTTGGTAAAAAGATTGATATTAGCTTAACAAATAAACTCATATCTTTCTACGACTTAAATTAATTAGGAGTTGAAAAAACTCATCCAAACCAAATAGAATAGAACAAGCATGATATGGACTTGATAATATAGTTGTGTTGAATTTTAAGCTCAAAAGCATAATATTGAGCTGAGTTTAAGCTTGATATTGAGCTCAAGTTTGGCTTGACTAGTGAATCAAGCCAAGCCGAGCTGAGTTCAAGCTTTTATACTTTATAACGAGATCAAGTTTGAATATTATTTGTAAGCTTGATTCAAACTCAAGTCAAGCTTGAACATTCTATAACGAGATCAAGCTTTTATACTTTATAACAAGATCAAGCTTTAATATTATTTGTAAGCTTGATTCAAACTCAAAACAAGCTTGAACATTCTACCTCAAATCAAGTTTGAACATTTTACTTTTGTTGTTGAGTAGAGTTTGAACATTCACTACTCAACAAAAGCTTGTCTCATTTACAGTCTTACATATTACAGTCTACCAAACATACCCTAAGTCTAACAATATTTATATATAATAAAAGTGATTTCGAGTAAAGATTGTATAAATATGCCATTCCTTGTAAAAGAGACATTGCACTGATCACAATATATAACCTAAATAAGTTGTAAACAAAATTGTAAAATTTATTGTATTTATAGTATATATAGTTGTCCCTCCACCCCTCTTTGAGATCTAAGATTATAAGACTTATCAAAAACCCAAAAAAAAATGGGGGAAATTTAGACCCAGGATTTTATTTTAATTCTAACCCAAACCTAATGTTTAAAATATATAAACCTTAAAAGTTCCTCTTTCCATATAAAATTGAATATATACAAACCTCCCAAATAAATGTAATTGAATGTATGACCAATTGAATTTGAATATCTCTCCGGGAAAAAAAATGACTATGCGCAGCAAATCCATCGATTATGTGCAAGAATATTGCACACAAATTTAAAATAAAAAGGGATCATTTTTTTAAAGAATTTTTTTGAGAGAGTGAGAAAAAAAATTTGAGTAGAGAGATCCAATACAAGTAGAATTTTTTGTGTCAATGTTAAGCCTTTTGTCAGAGAGTCAATGTTAATCTTCTATCACATTTTCACCATCATCTAAAAAAGAATGACTTTCTTTTACATTTTTAATTTTATTTTTTATGGGATGCTCTCTTTTACATGGAAAATATATAATATATATTTGTTACATGAATAACAAATTCTCCTCCCCACTTATTAGCAAAACACGCAATTGGCGTTTCTGATTTCATTGCCTGGATTGAAGAGACACCTTGCTTTCTTGAGCAAGCTCTTATCCATGATATAACAAACTTCTCTAATACTTAATAAAAGTTTTTCAATCTTTCTTATCAACAACAACAACAACAAAAAAATTAAAAATTATCAATTCTTTCAATGTCACATTTTTGGTACTTTTCCTCATTTAAAGTTTTATTTCTTCAAACATATAGAAAGAAGATTGGAAAAACATATTAAAGACCAAGAACTTGTGTTTGAATTTAAATCAAACCCTAAATCATAATACTTTTGATACAGCTTTGAACACAAAGAACACATACACCAAAACAACACATGATCAAAACCCTAAGAAAGTTAGTCTGGTTCTTTTTTTCTTTTTCTTTTTAAATTGTCATTTATTATAACTTTTTCAGTCTTTCTTATCAACAACAACAAAAATTCTCAATTCTTTCAATGTCACATTTTTGGTACTTTTCCTCATTTAAAGTTTTATTTCTTCAAACATATAGAAAGAAGATTGGAAAAACATATTAAAGACCAAGAACTTGTGTTTGAATTTAAATCAAACCCTAAATCGTAATACTTTTGATACAACTTTGAACACAAAGAACACATACACCAAAACAACACATGATCAAAACCCTAAGAAAGTTAGTCTAGTTCTTTTTTTTTTCTTTTTTTTTTTAATTGTCATTTATTATAACTTTTTCAGTCTTTCTTATCAACAACAACAACAAATTCTCAATTCTTTCAATGTCACATTTTTGGTACTTTTCCTCATTTAAAATTTTATTTCTTCAAACATATAGAAAGAAGATTGGAAAAACATATTAAAGACCAAGAACTTGTGTTTGAATTTAAATCAAACCCTAAATCATAATACTTTTGATACATCTTTGAACACAAAGAACACATACACCAAAACAACACATTATCAAAACCCTAAGAAAGTTAGTCTAGTTCTTTTTTTCTTTTTTTTAAATTGTCATTTACTATAACTTTTTTTTTAATAATCATTTTAGTTAACGATGAACAAATCTCTTTCTCTCTCTCTCTCTCTGAAATAAATGTGAATAAATTTATTAAGACTTCAAAGGTATATATCCAAAAAAATATCCATACAACTCAATAATGTGAAAGAATGGTGAGTAGGTTTGGTCAAAAACCATAAGATAAAAAACGAAGTGAGTTAACAACAAAATTAAAGTCAAGAGTCTTGTAGTTTAACTGGTTGGTGTCTTCTAAGATATCGATAAAATCTAAGATTCAAACCCCCTATTTCCCATTGTACTTGTCAAAATCAAATAAATAAAGGATGGAGAGAGAGAGAGAGAGAGAGATATTTTAGGTATAGTGACCTACTTCAAGTGTATCTTATTAAAACTTCACTTTAAAAATAATCCAAATTTAAAAGGTGCCAAACAAACACTAAGCATAAATAACTTAACATCAGAAGGATTAAGAATTTAGGATTTGAGTTGAAATCAAACTCAAACTAAGGGCCTTTAATATAATTTTCCATTACTATTTGATATACTGTCAAAAGAAAGAGATTTTAGAAAAAAAACAAATAAACAAACAAAAATGTTGAGTATTGACATTAAAATAATTAAAAAATTAAAATTTTTTATTTAATGTATTTTTCTCTTGAAATAAATGACATATTTTTTTGTAAATAAACGTGAAAATGTGATGAACTATGACAAAATGACCATATTGACATTATTATAAAACTTGGAGAGTGTAATTTACAAGTTCTTTTAAAGTGAAAAGGGCATTGTTAAAATATTTTGTCTGATTGTAAATAACCCCTCACTCAAGTGCATAAAAAATTAACCCATCAATTCGCAAAATACTCCCTACCCCACCGACCCACCACCGAATCCCTCCATGACCCAACCTCTTGCTCTCGGTAGCCAATCTCTCTTGCAACCCTCCCCTGTTGTAGGTTCTTCCATTCACACAACCCAATCACATGAAAAATGTTTTCCAAATGTGTAATCAAACACCATAATATAATTTTTTAAATAATATTTTCAATCGCAAATTTTTTATTTTTCAGAAAATAAAATGAACCCTAAAAATACATACACAAACTCATGATCAAAATCTCAATAAAATCTGTTAGTTTCACCTATTTTCTCAATTTATTGTCAATCTTAAGGTTGAATGTTCCCATTAAATTCACAAAACAATCTAATCAACCAAAGTCTAATACATACAATTTCAAATTCTTTTTTCCTGTTTTATTTTTCTTTTTGTATCCAAATCTTATTAGGAAAAACATAGAGCTCGTAAAGAAGCCTGCATGGTGTCTTTGCTAAATATTGGTCACTTGCATATAGACCATATATGATTGAATTGGTTTTTTAAAAGGGGTTTTGTATGAATTTTAAAAACTTTAACATAATATATCTTGTGACTAATTGTGAGTAGTGTAGAAAAACTAACTGATTCATATGAAAGTGACAAGCAATCGATTACAATTTACCATATAAAATAATTATGAAAAATAATATGATAAATATTACGGTTAGAGCACCCACACTAGATGTGGGATATGTGCCAAATGTTAAATATTTGGCATATATCCCACACCAAACCCAATTTTAGCCCATTTAGTAGATGTGAGATATTGATTTTTTTTTGCAACATTGAACAGTATCGTGGAAAATTTGCCACGGTACGGAAGATATGTGGTATATTATTAGTTGTTTGTTTATTGTGTTGATAAGTAGTAATTATTATTTTAATATGTAGTAAATATTATAGTAAATATTATTTTAATGTGTAGTAAATATTATTTTAATGTATAAAATTGAATTATAAAACATCTGATAAATGAGATGTTGTAAAATAATGTGGTAAAATAATAAAGTAAACATTTAATGTAGTAAAATGACATAATTTTTAGAACATCTGCTACGGATGCTCTTATAGAAATAGTGTGGTAAAATTATCATGTCAGACTTTTTACCAGGCCAACAGCAGCAGTTTAAAAATTTGAAATGGAAAAAACAGAGAAGAGTCAATGTCACGGACCTAGGGGAAGGGTAGGATTCAGAAGCTTAAAAGAAAGGTAAACTACCGAATATTCTATGAAGGCCACCAGCCTAGCATGGTCTTGGAGAGCCTTTATCTATATTTTTTATTCCTCTTTACAATATTTCATTATTTTGCGTGTATTGTTTTTGTTCCCGAGGCCCCGCAAATGAAAAGGTCTAACCTTCTTTTTTTTCTTTTTCTTTTTTTGTTAAAAGAAAAGTTATAACTTCTCTAATGTAAAAAGTCCACTAGAATATGAATATAAAGTATAGACTTTAAATTCCGTATTTAAGTCGTCAAACTCAACTAACAGGCATTTCTATTGGATAACATGTGCCTTTTTTTTTTAAAGAATTGATAGTAACCATGCCAGATGAGATCTAAAGGATTTAAATTTAGACATTTTTTATATTTTTATTTTTGATAAAGTTTCAACTTATAGCGTTCGTTTATAATGATACTTCTTTATTATCAATTGAACTAACTAAAACCTATTAAACATTTTTATTAGATACATCAATATTGACAATTATTTTATAAAATTTTTTGTTTGAAGGAGAGTTACAAGCTACAACTCTTGGTAATGGATAAACCTGATTTGAGATGTGATAATTAATTTATTCATTAATATGGTTTTTTTTTTGTCACAATTTAGGTGGTATACATGATGTGTAAGTTTGAAATAAGGTTATGTTTATTAATTAATTAACTACAAGGGAGAACATTTGGCCCATTTGGGCATTTGCGATCCTCGCTTGTCCCATGGCCTAGCGAAATAGACAGGTCAGATAGGGATATGGGATCAAACCTGTTACAAGAACAAGCCCAATGGGCAAAATAGCATGAGAACCAACATTTACTTCCACGTTAACAAAAGATACATGCCGACTATCAAAAAGATTGTAACAAAAGCTCTACCTCTATCTGTTCCAAATGGACTGGTGTAGAGTTTCACCTTGTATAAGGACTTTTGGGAGAGTTAGAACTTATTAATTATTTGTTCAATAACTAATAATTGTTACTCAAAAAGGGGAAAAAAAAACTAGTAACTAATTGTTGATAAAGGATTATTAAGAAATGAGAAATGTTATGTTCACGACATTTTTGTAATAAATTCTATATAACAGGTTGTTATTGACCATTACTGATGGGTAAAAAAGTAGTTTAAGTGGTTGATTCAAATTAAAACCGGTAACAACTTACCACATAAGATTTGTTGTGAAAATATTGTGAAAGTAGCAATTTTCTTAAGAAATTCAATAAAAAAAAAAGGGTCCGTGTAAAATTCAACATCAAAGAAAGGGTCTCTGAGTAAACGCCCTAAACATACGCAACAAACTGCAAACCATGTCACGTAAGTGAGGACTTGACCAAGAGACCTCAAAGAAACTTGGGGCCTCACAATAAAAGTTAGTCCTCCAGTTCAAAAATCAACCAAAAATTAATAAAAGAAAGAGCAGTTGTCCTCGGTGGGCCAAATTTACTTTTATCATTGACAATTTAGAGAGGTCATTGTTTTCCTATCAAAAAAAGAAAAAGAAAAAAAAGAAAGGTCATTGTTTTCATTAAAACTTTTTCAACATTTTATAAATGAAAACAATTCTCACCATATGAGTGAATTATGTATACTTTATAATGTATTTAATAAGAGATGCAGGAAGGAACCATTCCATGTCTATTTTCTTTTCCTTTTCCCCCCTTTTTTTTTCTTCTTTCTACACGTTCTAACAAAATGATTGCAAATTGCAAACACCTCTATAATATCCCATTTCACGGTTAATGACAAAAATTAAGTCACATCCATCCAAATATTGAACAACTGAAGGAACTTGAAATATTTATTATATCAGTGGGATGAAAATTTTATCTAAAAAATTTCAAGACAAATAGATTGAAACATCATGTTCATTTACTAAACCTAGATTTGTGGCCTTGTCTGAACCACATATATTATTCCATCTTTTACCACCCCTTCAATGTCCTGAGGACGACCATAAAGGCCTTCTATGATTTTTCCTGCCTCTGCAATTTTTGAGAAAAGTGAGACTTGGAAAGCTTTATCAACTACCAACCGATCCTTGGAGTAGTCTAACACAACTTCCTCCTCTTTATCCATTACTATGCTGCAATAAGTTCTTAGACACATTAGAATGCATCATTTTTTTTTTATAAGTAAGAAAGATATATATTAAAAGCTACCTCATGAAAACACAAGGCAGAACAAAGAATACAGAGAAGGAAACAAACAAAAAGAGAGACGAAAAAGAAAAGAATAAGAAAACAAACGGAGACAACAAATAGCAAATTAATTACAGAGAAGAGAACTAAGGAACATAGGGATAGAATCACTAGAGGTGAGTCCCCAAGCCCTAGACCAATCAAAAGAGAGCCACTAAAGTAAGCGAGCAACTGGTCATCAGACTTGTCCCTATCCTCGAAAGTACGCCAATTACGCTCTCTCCAAATACACCACATTAGGCACAACGGAGCTAGATTCCAAACGCCAGAAGAGTGCTTTCCAAACCAATTCCACCAACCGAAAAGCATATCTGCAACCGATCTTGGCAAAACCCAAGAAATCCCAAAGGATCTAAAAACCATGCTCCACAACAAATAAGCTTTGTCACAATGGAGAAGCAAATGATTCACCGACTCCCCATTACAACGGCACAAAATGCACCAATCAACAAAATCAAATCCTCTATACCGCAAAATATCCCCTGTAAGAATCTTCTCCCAAGCCACAGTCCAAACAAAGAAGGAAACGTGAGTAGGAGCCTTAGCCTTCCAAATACCTTTCCAAGGAAAGGTAATAGGCAGGGAGCTTCGGAGCTTATTGTAGAACGAGCGGATGTCAAAAACCCCTTTCTTCGACAATTTCCAAACCATGCGGTCTCCTTGCTCAGATTGAGGTAAGTTAGAACCCATGGTTTGAAGGAAATCATCCACCACACCCGCCTCCCAATCATTTGGATTTCTAAGTAAAAGAACCTTCCAACTTCTCCAAGCCTCGGTCCCCAAACGTTCAAGAGACGAGGCCACCGAAGCCTCTCTATTAGAAGCAATCCCGTACACTACCGGGAAAGATAGATGGAGTGGTGAGTCCCCACACCACTGGTCCGTCCAAAGCTTCACTCTATCCCCCACCCCTACCTCAAACCGGATGTGTTTGCTAAACACCTCCCATCCTTTTCGGATACTTCTCCATAAACCACACCCATGAACACCCCTGCCCAGTTTGGAAGACCAACCCCCCCACTCTTCCCCAAACTTCAAAGCCACCACCCTCCTCCAAAGACGAGTCTCCTCAACCCCAAACCGCCATAGCTATTTTCCTAGTAAAGCTTTGTTAAACGTAGTTAACTTCCTTATACCCAAACCACCATTAGCCTTAGGAGCACACACCTTATCCCATCCCACCAAATGAAGCTTGGAATCCCCCCACAAGAAGTCCCTCTGAATCTTCTCAATCTTATTAGCCACATGCGAAGGGATGGTAAAAAGGGATAAATAGTAAGTAGGAAAGCTGGAAAGCGTACTCTTAATCAGCGTCAGTCTACCACCTTTTGACAAATACAACTTCTTCCACCCGGCCAACTTCTGACTAATTTTTTCCAAAATAGGATTCCAAATAGAAGGGGACTTATGGGAAGCCCCCAACGGCATACCAAGATAGGTCATAGGCAAAGACCCAATCCGGCAACCCAGAATCTCTGCCAAAGCATGAATATTGTTAACCTCCCCTATAGGAACCAACTCGCTCTTTAAGACATTAACCTTCAAACCTGTGACAGCCTGGAAACAAAGGAGAAGCATACGCACATGAAGGATCTGCTCCACATTCGCATCACAGAAAAGAATAGTATCATCCGCAAACAAAAGATGCGAGACACACTCCCCTACACCTCGTCTGCCTATAGCCTGAAAACCCCTGATCAAGCCAGCACCTTCAACTCTTTTCATCATCCTACTTAAGACCTCCATCATAACTAAAAACAACATAGGAGATAGCGGATCCCCTTGTCTTAGGCCCCTCGTGCTCCCAAAAAAGTCAGCTAGAGCCCCATTAATCAAAATAGAGAACTGGACAGTTGAAATACAAGTGCGAATCCGACTACACCACTTCTCCCCAAAGCCCATTCTCTTTAAAAGATCCAGAAGAGCCTCCCAATTCACATGATCATAAGCTTTCTCAATGTCTAGCTTACAAATAACCCCCGGGATCTTACTCTTCACACGACTATCCACACACTCATTAGCAATAAGAACTGAGTCAAGAATCTGTCTGCCTCCCACAAAACTATTCTGAGACTCAGAAATTAATTGATCTAAGACCCGTTTCATTCGATTTGCCAAAATCTTAGACAAGATCTTATACAAGCTCCCCACCAGGCTGATAGGTCGGAAATCTCTAATATTAGAAGCATCGATTTTCTTGGGAATAAGAGCTATAAAGGTAGCGTTCAAAGATCTCTCAAACTTATTGTGCTGATAAAATTCCTCAAAAATTGCTAGAACATCCCTTTCCACCACTCTCCAGCAATGGTGGAAAAAAGCCATAGAGAAGCCATCAGGACCTGGAGCTTTATCTCCAGCCAGCTCATTAACAGCTAGAAGAATCTCCTCCTGCCCAAACCTCCTTTCAAGCCAACCCCTCTCCAACCCATCAAGCTGATCAAACTCCAAACCTTCCACAAAAGGCCTCCACTCCTCTGACTCCTGGTACAAATTTTTATAAAAATTTACTACCTGTGCAGCCACCTCGGATTCCTCCTCATAAATCACCCCGTCCACCTCCACAAAACTCAGATGATTAAACCTTCTACGGGAATTAGCCACCTTATGGAAGAATTTAGTATTATTATCTCCTTCCTTAAGCCATAGCATCCTTGATTTCTGTCTCCAAGAGATTTCTTTCATAGAGAGAAGATTTTCCACTTCCGATCTCATCACAGCTCTCTCACAAATCTTTGCCTCTGAGAGGCCAATCTCCCCTTCCTTGACATCTAACAATTTCAAAGTCTCTAATAAATGAGTCTTTTTGCAACCAACATGACCAAACTCCAATCGGTTCCACTGAACGATGTCCTCTTTCAAAACCTTCAACTTTTTGGCAAAAACAAAACTAGGAGTGCCAGAGAAAGAATGCCGACTCCACCAAGACTGAACTCTATTGGTAAACCCATCCGTCTTAAGCCACATATTCTCAAACCTAAACGGACTTTTCCCCCTCGCCATTCCCCCTACCTCCACTAGAATTGGAAAATGGTCAGAAATAGGACGAGGGAGAATCCGTTGGGTCACATCTGGATAATGCTCCTCCCAATCATGAGACACCAAAACTCTGTCTATCCTGGACATCGAAGGCCTCTCTGACCCGCTAGACCAAGTAAAGCTCCCTCCCTCCAAAGGCAAATCTATCAAATTAAGATCCTCAATGAACTCCGAAAAAAGTTCTATAGCCGGAGTAAGACGAGAATTACCCAACCGTTCACTAAGGAAGCGGACAATATTGAAATCCCCAATGCAACACCAAGGGACATTCCAGTAATGCTGAACACATACCAACTCATCCCACATTAACCCCCTCGCATTGTTATCTATTGGGCCATAAACCCCCGAACACGCCCAACTGAAACAGAGAAAGAGCCTACCAAAACCTCCGTCCTCTCTAAAACCCTTCTATCCCACATCATCACAACCCCTCCGGCCGTCTGGACAGCATCCAAGGCCACCCAATCCACATAAGGACAGCTCCACAAATTACCTACCATCTGTCTATCCATACCAGAAAGTTTAGTTTCTTGAAGGCATATAACATTACACTTCCACTCACGCAAACAATTCTTCACTATCAAACGTTTCCAACTATCATTCAGCCCCCTAACATTCCAAGAGAGGATTTTTAAATGCATAAAGACATGAAGTCCCTGGCTGAAAAGAATCTCAGCAACCAACCACTACCTACCATCGTAGTTAACTGAAGACTGCAAGTTCCTCAGCTCTCTCTTTCCCTTGTCCTTATAGATAACCACTTTTCTAGATTCTGTAACTTTCCTGTTTAGCACTTTGGCAGCCTCCGTCTCCCTCTCAATCTTCTGTAACAAAGCAATGCATAATTTTTCATGACGGCACAAAGGCAGCCCCACCAGTTTACTAAAACCAGGGAGCCTATTCTTCACCCATCTAGAAGTATCCTGAGTATCCACACACTCCACTGCCTGATTATCACGGTTCAGCTCATCTGACAGAGGTAACCCACCGGGAGTGATAGCCAACAGAGGAATAGGTGAACTATCTTCACCACCCAAACCCATATCAGAAAAATTCACACCTTCCTCCACCAAAGAACATACCCCAGGGACAACACTCAATGCCATCGTGGGTAACTCCGCTGATCTGGGTTGCTCAAATTCAAGGGCCGCTTTCGACGAGACGGCTCTATTGTCCAAGCCACCTTCATCCCCCTCATAGTCACCCAAAACCAAAAGACTAGCCCGTGATAAGCTCAGGAGAAAAACAGATAAAAAACCTTCAACCGATGACCACGGAAGCAAGTTATCTAACTTACCCAGTGTCGACGTGGACTCATCGGAGCTAGTTCCGACAAGGAAGGGGTCGTCGGCCTTGCCCATTAAAAACGAAGGTAGGACAGGGCTGATTCCGGCGGAGATAGGGCCATCGGCCTTTACTTGAGCCACCGCGAGCTCGTCGGAGCATGTGCCGGCGCAGAAAGGACCGTCGTCCTTTCCCTGTATCAGCGTGGGCTTGCCGGAACTGGTACCGGTGAAGCCATCGGCCTCACCAGATGCTAGCAAGGGCTCGACGGAGCTAGTTCCGACAAGGAAGGGGTCGTCGGCCTTGCCCATTAAAAATGAAGGCAGGACAGGGCTGATTCCGGCGGAGATAGGGCCATCGGCCTTTACCTAAGCCACCGCGAGCTCGTCGGAGCATGTGCCGGCGCAGAAAGGATCGTCGTCCTTTCCCTGTATCGGCGTGGGCTCGCCGGAATTGGTACCGATGAAGCCATCGGCCTCACCAGATGCTAGCAAGGGCTCGACGGAGGACGACGTGCACCGGCCCGACACCCCTAACTCTAAATCTGCTTCCAACGGGACCTGGGCTAAAGCTCCTTCACCAGCCCAAGAGCTCTCTCCCACTTCAACAAGTCGTGGGCCTGAAAAAAGACCCTCACTAGTGTCGGTCAACTCTGGGTTTGTTCCAAGGCCCATAAAAGGCTTAACTACAGCCTGATTAGAGCTCCGTTGAATCCATTTAAAAGCCTTAGAAGTCTCTCTACCAGATTCACGTGAATCCCCTCTGCACTTCGTATCTCCCCCTTTCTTTCTATCCCAGAAAACCCGCCTCCTCCCCATCACATCAACCTCCACGACAAGACCTCTCCCAGACCAGCAAGATCTCCTAGCATCACTCTTCTTCCCCATATCAAAATCTTTTGAATTCAAATTAATACTAGGGAAACGTAGCCTAGTGTCTGCCAGGTTTTGCTCACCAACCTCTGCCACCTCATAAGAGCAAAGCTCCCTCCTAGCTCCTCCCACCACCTCCATCCTGTCAGATTTCACCACCGGTAAATCCCCCTCTTTAACACCAAAGATTCTCAGATTCATTCCCATCTTCTCCTCCCCTATCTGTGGTAACTTCCTTTTGGCAATGGCTCCTAGTTGCTTTGGTTGCTTCCTTTCCTCTGTTCTTCCATGTAAACCTTGCACAACTTCAGCAAAAGTTCTAGAACCTACAGCCTCCAAGTTATACCTACGCACCTGAGGAATGAATTTGGGAAATCCATTTCCTCCCACTGCATATTGAGCAGGGTTCAGCAGTTTTCTTAGTTCAAGGCCAAAAGCTCTCCAACCATGTCTCTCTTTACCTTCCGGAATGATAATCGACCTCCTAGACCCACCAGCTTTGAGCTCAGTCAACAGCAAGAACTGACCAGCAGAGTTGTAACTCCATTCGAGAGTAAAAGCTGTGTCACCTTCTCTAAGATTAAAAAACTGTTTGGAACTCACCCCAATAACAAGGTGTTCTATGCTAGACATCAGCCATTGTGCTGCATTCCTGCCCATAAAGACTGATCTCATAAAGAATTTGCCCCTCTCAAAAATCCTTAACATGAAATAACGACCCCCTTCCTCTAAAACTAAATGAAAATTTTTTGACTCAATGAAGAATTTACGAGCTCCCCCCATGTAATCAGCCTCTAGTATAATAAAGTTACCAACATGACCAAAGGTAAGCACAACTTCAAAGATGATATGATTATGACAGATAAAAAGAAATGAAATTCACCAAGTGCCTTAAGTTTAAGCACAAATCTTAAACATTCTTTCTCACTAGAATGCATCATTAAAGGAAGAAAAGCGAAGTAACAATATTCTCACACCCCAAATCAGATTGTATTTATGAGAAAGTCTGCAGTTTTGTAACAACTCCTAACATGCCATCATGTTGTTGCATGGACAAAGTTGTCTTGTTATTTCATTTATTTATTGTATATATGCAACATCTAAAATAACAAAATTGAGCCTTTGTGTGTTGTGATATGGTGTGACATTTTGCAATAGGCTGTCAAGAATTTAACGGTGAAGGATCTGCAATTCCCTGGGGGTGCACATCTGAATTACTAAATTGGTATCCACCTAGGGGGCCATCTAGGCTAATATAAATGCAATGTGATCATAACCATGATACTCCCTCTATCCTATATTGTTAATCCTATTTAGAAATCCAATATTGTTAGGAAACATCATTCAATGGACTGTGTTTCAAATAATGATGTACAAGTTTCCAAAATAACTTTCCTTAATTTAGACTCTCGCAAGAATATTGACTTTTTAAAATAAAGGGTAAGTTGGGAAAGTTATCAATATTATGCTTACTGACTTTTCAAAGAGGAACATATTTTGGGATATCCCAAAATAGAACAGAGGACCAACAATATGGGATGGAGGGAGTACTGGATAGCAGAACCACTTTGCCATACCAATTTGGAGGCTAATGCAAATGCATTGAGATCATAACCATCATATTGGATAGTGGAAACACTTCATCATACCAAATTGGGGATGACTTAGCCAGTTCCATTTTGCAATTTTTTTTTGAGTTGTCCAACCCTCAAGATAGGTTCAACAAGTACGTCTCATTCTAATACTAACACAGCCAGTCCATGACTCAAGGAGATGAAGTTTTCATCTCATTGTTATAATGGTCTCTTAAATCCAACTTCATTACTAACCTGTCATAAAGCCCAGCACCTGCATATCCTTCCAGGTCCTCACCATTTGAGTCTGATCTGAATATAACAGACTGCTTACTATATAACCCTTTTAACTTGCTTGGGTAGCCAATGACCTGAAAATCAGATTCATATAATGTCCAGGTTATAAATAAATTTGATAGGCTTGCAGTAATTGAGACTAAAGTCAATTTCAGAAATGAAGAGTTTATGCAGGCAAATGGAGCATAGAGATGGGAATAAGGGAAGGTTGACCGTACAATGGGAGACATTAGATTGGTCTTCTTGGTAATGAAGCTCATGGCGCGTCCAGGATATGCACCCACCAAAGTCTCTCCCAGGCCCTTCACAATCTGTTTTGCAGCAACAAAGAAGGATGAAATACATGCCAATCGATTGGTTTAAGATCCAAAAGGCAAGGCATACCTCAGTATAAATCTCTGAGGTGTCTCCTGATAAGGGGTTCTTTGTGTGTATCACAAAAGCATAATCGGCACATATAATTTCTTGAACCAATACAGCCATGCACAGATTTCCATGATCCAACTTAGCTTTCTTGCAACTAACATATGCTCTTTCATTCCACTTTGAAGCCCAAACCTACAGTGTACATGAGAAAAAAGCTGTTTATGTGGAAAGAGTTTCCTGTCACAGAGACTTCTAGTACTAGCAACAAATGGTAATCTCGCATGAAATGCAATCTTATGATACAATCTTATCTAATAAGGAATTTGCACATTTATATTTGATCATTTGACAAAAGGGGCTTGCAATTTCTGTTTTTATAGAAGTAACAGTCTATTATTGATAACTTTTAAGGGAAAATTTTTGACTAAAAGAGACTCTATTTGGTGCTTAAAAAAAAAGATTCTATATCTGCCATTGGAAAAAAAAATCACTTCACTTTTGCATTGCAGTCAATAAGACAGACAACTATCCGCATTTGTCAAGATTGTGAGAAACTCCTCTAGTGACCTAACATATCTTTTACTTTGGGAGCTTGAACACCTAGAATTTTCTTGAATTCCATGTCTCTTTAACCTAAAATTCTTAGATTCTAAATAGCCTCAAATTTTCAATATTTTTAACTAGTAATGTACCATGACAAATGCATCATGCTAAAGATTTAGACCTTATACATGCACATAGGCCGGAAGCAAACATGTGACTCCATCCTAAAACACATTGTGATATATCTATTCATATTTGGTCACTGCCAGTTCATATAAATTTCTCAAAAGTCATGACTTACTTCAAAGCAGCAGTATTTTTTTCACATTATGTCTAGAAAACTTCTGTTGTTACATCTTTTTAATAGAACATTATACTTTATGTTTCAAAATGAATTTACTTTTCCAATAGCTATCACAGACTTCACAGCTAACAAAGTAGCAATCCTCCTTTGATTCTGGAGTATGTTTAAAATGTCACCAGAAAGAATTTGTCTAATATAGTTCACTGATGAGATCACATAAAAACATGATATGTAAAATTCTTGGGCGTGAATAAATTTTTTGTATGGAGCATTAAGTAAACAAGCCATTAACTTCTGAAACTGGGAAGTAGAATGTCAGAGACATGAAATTGCAACGATGAAATTGCCTGTCATCATTCTTTTTTAATAATTTGATACATAATGCTAAAAATAAAATAGAGCCACTGGATCTGTAAATACACATGATTGATATTTTAGCCAAAAAAAAGGGAAATAGAAAGCACATGATTGATAAATTATGCTCAAAATATTGTGAAAGTCTGCTAAAAATAAAATAGAGCCAAAAGATCAGTAAAAAGCACATGATTGGTACATTATGTTTTTATATAGTGAGAGTATTCTGAGCACTGATACCTTCTTTATTGCTTGCCAAGCATGATGCCACCTCTCCTCGCCTTCATCACCAGGCCATGGCATTCTTGAACTTCTCATTTTGCTCTTAAGTTCATAGGTCTTCCATGAATTTCAAAAAGAGTGGAGCACATACAATTAAGTTTAGAAAATGAGCGAATCTGCTTTCTTGATAAAATGCTGATAATACAAGTTTATTTCAGAAGCAAATTTATCATAATTATAAACTCCACACATTCATATGACTGAGGTTAAGATGGATGCCTGTTGCCTAGGAGACAGTGTTGCATTTCACTTAGTTATGAGAACTATATTCCCAAGGCTAGAACATAAAATGCATGAAAAGGTCAACGGAGGAAATAAAGCCAAGTTGGACTTCATCTAAATCATAGTGATTAAGCTATATGATATGGATTTATCTAATCAATAACTTGAATTTCAAAATAAGTATCTATTACAGATTCATAAAGCAGCATCATTCAAAGAGTACCATAGCCAACAAGCAACCATAAAACAGTGGAAAGAGATATGACAAAACATTATAATTACCAAAGATAAAGGAACATTCATTTGTAGAACAGATTCCCGTACTGCTTGAAGTTTTGAAAGGTCACCGTGATGTACATATTTCATGAACTGAGCAATCTTATTTGCTATATCCTGAAAGTAAACAAACACAAAAGGAATAATTTATGGGAACCAAACGGAAAAGATACATCTTGAAAAAAAGAACTTTTAAAAGAATTGGATCTGTAAATATTCACAATTAAAACTAGTTTTTATAAGAAGATTGAGAAGCCATAAAGACCAGCAGTAGTCTTCTTGGACCTCAACAGAAAATTTGAAGATTGAAAAAAAGTGTCGGAGTTTCATTGTTTTTATAATTTCTATTATAAAATGAGCTATACCTTATTGACATCTTCTGATAGAACAGTCTCAAAGGCTCCAAATGGTAGGGCAACTGACATTGGAATTTTAATCCATGATGGCACCCTTCCTCTCAAAAATTTAGTATTGCAAGATTTTGCACCAACCTTCAAAATAGAATATTTTCAAAACCATTAAAAACTAATCCTATTTTACTCATCTAGATTTCCGTTAGAACACACAAAAATCAATGCACACCACAACATACTTTGTTAGTCCATTGAATGCAAAACTAGTCTAATCATTCAGTGATAACAAATGTAATCAATAAAACAAGAAGTTGCTAGAGTAAAGAGAAACTAGTAAAATGCTTCATTTTCAGTTATAAAATAAAAATAATAAATGAACACACTGCTCACGGCATATAATAATTGAAAAGGTATGAGCATTCTTTCCTATGATGCTTCTGCAATATCAATCATTGACCAAACTTGAAGTGAAGCCTTCTTATCAGCTTACAATCAAATAAGCACATAGCTAATTAGATAGGCCATACAAATCTGCTACAAGCATACAGGAAAAGAGAAAGTAGATATAAAAAAAAAAAAAAAAGACAAAGCAGTTTGTAAGTTGCCATGAGCATACCATCTCGCTAGTGAACTCCTCAACTGAAACAGCATATTTACCACAGAAAGGCTTCCTTTTAAGGGAGATTCCTCGAGGAATGGAGAAAGAAACAAAAGAATCTTGAGAAACATTGAAGCTACTGATGTCACTGCAAGTATACAAGAAACCATGGATTTGGAAGGTAAGGAGGCATGATATATTAATCAAGTAACCACTTAAAGGACTTACCTGATAACTAAATTTGTTGACTTCAGACGTATTGATACTGCTTTGCCTTCTTTCAATTTGAGATCTCTAAGAATATTCGGATCAAAGCATGTGGCAAAACATACCTGTATCATGCAACTCTAGTAAGGTGTTACAAAATGGTGTCCTTAGCGAGGCATTTAGATGAGCTTTGCGTCTCGTATTATATGAAAGCATTTAAAATTTGATTATATGGAAATTTACATTAAAAAATGTGAGAAGTGATGAAAAGATTGTATGCCTTGGAATTTCTTGCTCTAATAGCAACATGAGACAGAACATCTGGCATATCAGGGGTCAGCACAGCAACAACCCCATCTGGAATCTCCTCATTCCCTGTTACTCTACTCGCAACTATAATGGTTGGTCTTCTATAAACTTTGCTCTGAGTAGTAATTAACTCATTAACAGAAACTATAAAACCACATACTTCCACAGGGCTGATAACCTGCCAACTGTTGGACACAAACTTTAGCACATTGTTTAATTTTAAACCCTATAACAATGAAGTTACACAAAAGAAACCAATAAACTATGATCAGAAGATAAACATTTTGCAGTGGGATCTGGGTACAAGGGTTTATTCACAGCATATAATGGATGACTAAAAACAAATCATTACCAGCCCACATTTGCAAATTTTCTAACAATGGGGTCAAAATGCTTGATGAGAGAAGACAGAATAGCAGCTGATCCTGCCCTTACTAACTCCTCCGTGAAAATATCTATCTGGCAACAAAAATTGTTAGAAGTAAAAAAAAGTGTCCTGATCACAAAGACAAGAAGAAAAAGGTCTAATACAATAATTTAGGCATGAAACAAAAACCTTCCATATCAGTTTTATAGTTCAACATATAGTTGGCAAAGTTGGATAACATACCGCCCATTTCTCAACACCTAGCATATTACCAAGGTATTCTGCACTAGGCTGGATCTTTTTCTGGTAATTCTGAGACCTTTCAGAAAGAACTAGTTGTAGTCGATCAAGGACAGCCTTTGTTTGTAATGCCCACTGACCATCATTAGTGTATAGTTCACACACTCGGTACCAATCCTTTAAAAGAAACAGAACGCCAAATAATTTGAGAGAGGAGTTCCATTAAGCATTAAAACTTACCCACAAAAAAAAAAAAAAAAAAAAACAACAACAACAACTCAAAAAAAGATTTCCTATGATTTTATATCTCAATAAGCAAAGTATATGCTGCACCTTAATCCATACTGATGTCAACAGAAAAGGTTAATGAAGCGTTGACATTGACATGTTATGGAAAGATATACCTTAGTGCAGTAGATAAAATCTTCATTGTTGACTGTTGACAGACATAAACTTTCAAGTACTAAGGACATGAAGAACATTGGCTCCTGCTCATTCATAACAAAGTGAAGCATAAAATTTTTGTTGCATAAAAAAGGCAAATATTAATTTATCCAACAATAAATGTAGAGGTTGCGAAAAGGCTAATACTGGTGGATGTGCAAAGTTTAGATCCTTGAATCCCCTTTCCATACTTGTTCTAACAGCTGAAGCTAAAGCAAGATCAAGGAAAAGTAAATCTTTTAATCTTCCATGAGAAGTGAGCAGAAGGGAACGAAGCTCAATGCGAGATTCCAGTAACTTCTGAAAAAATAATGTCAGACCTTAAATCTTCCTTGCAATTCAGACACATAAACTTTAAAAAGTTCTTTAGAAAAAAGATGACCTCCATAAGTGGTCCAATATTTTCATCACCAACATGTGCTTTGACAAAATTCAGGCAGTCCTAAAATTTGACAACAAAGATGAATAAAAGTTACTCCTCATTTACACATTGGATTTAATAGAATATTCACACACGTGCAGACCATGCACAAGCAACATGTAGATATATACACACAAGAATAACAGTCACACAAAGAAAATCTTCTATACATTAGTTGACTAGAAATTTAAAAAAAGACAATCACCTGCAACTTTAGTGACAAACCACCAACAGAATCTACTGAACCCTGAAACACCAGAGGATGAGGTTGTGGGCTAAACGCTTGATGGGTGTGTAACTTTCCATTTTAAAAAAATAAAGCTAATGTACTGTCCAAGAAACTCATCAAACATCACATAATGTAATTACCTTGACAGAGGAACCCAAACAAGTTTCAATTGCGGATTCAAGGTCAACACCTGAATGAACAGCCTGCAACATGCGATACAAGTAATAAGAAGTTTACTAACATATGTAGAAAGAAATCTAGAATAAAGAGTCGATAGAAAATTTCCAGTAATACGATTGACTCAATGTATGTCAAATTAAGCATGACCCACATACAACATGGAACCTCCCAACTTAGAGTCATTCAATAGTTTGACTTGAAAGTGGGTTAAGTTAAATCAATTAGGTAAGATAAATATAAAAATAAAAACAATATCTCTCAATTATGAAATTGTTCATGTTATGGTTAAATTATTTTCAATAATTCAATCGAAGCTCCAAAATTGAATTTACAAAAAAAAAAAGACTTCCATTAGACCATTCTTCTAGTCATTGAACACGATAAAACAATTTAGCTACCTATTTTTTCTACAAATTCCTTTTTTTTTTCCTTCTAAACTTTAGGGATCGCTAAGTCTCATTTTTTTATAAGTGAATAGTCTCTAGTTCTCATGTGAAAGATTTATTTAAAATGTCCCTTCGCTGGTAAATTTTATTTCCAATTTGTTTAATTTTTAAGTGGAATAAATTCCCAAATTTGTTTACTAAATTCTTTGAATTTTTTAAGAAGAAACTAGCATGGGAACAGAAACCTTAAACCCTGGAGCATAAAATTAATAGACACCAGTGAAGGACATCATGAATTTGTAATATAATGGGCTCCCTCAGGTTGTATAACACTGCATCCATTTGAAAAACTTGGTCTGCCATATAACTCATGACAACAGGCAAGCTTGCTAGATGCTATTTGCGTATTAAAGTCATCATCACAACTCAACTTAACAATCTATGAACATGCCTTAAATAGCTATGATTGCTCTATTCGAAAATTTGGTCAAGAACTTCCTCTTAAATCAATACAAACAATTGTTAATTAAACTCAGATAGACAATATCATGAAAATGTTAGTTCCTTGTCCAAATTGTGTTGCATACCTTTAATGTCCTCAAGTACGCTGTAAGATCATGGATGAGTCCCTCCTTAGCATCAGTCCTGAAGTGAGGTTCTGACACAATTGGACGGTCATAGCTTGCAAGCTTTTTTTTGGTGAGACCATTTGCATTTAATGTTTGCCAATAAACATCAATTCTAAAACCACTTCTCACATAATTTAAGAGTGCCTGTTATGAAAAAAAAAAGGAATTCAAAGATCACTTTGCAAATAATCATCACACCTACGCCAACAAGTTTGGGTCTTAGCTTGGATGTTCATTGCGTACTTGGTGCCAACTTATGTCATCCATTTGACTCTTTTGGTTGCCTATGATGGTCATCTATTATCAGATATTTTCACTTGGTACAGAATATTGATAAATCAGTATGTTTACCTAACTTATTTAGACAGAACATATAAAAAGATATAAATTATATAACACATCTAAAGAACATTTGATATTTTTCAATCAAATGCAAGACCCACTACCTGATCTCTTGATGGATCAATGTATGGTCAGGTATGGGCTTTCTATAACAGAAATCTATGAATTATATACCTCACAAATGATCACATCATCTGGGCTACTATTATTGTGTAACTTTTGGTGCCATTCCTCCATCATTCCAGTCTTGCAGTCATTATTTCTCTGATGGTGAAAAAACACAGATACATTAGTCAAATGCCAATGCAACATAAGCCATTTATGCAGCAATCACAACAGAATATACCTGAAGCACAAGTATTTCATCACGGATTCTCTGCCCAACATCACCCTGACCTCCACGACCAACACATGTCATTACAAGTCTCACAATTTCCCGATCATTTGGCTGGTTCAAATATATTCTCTGTAGTATATTGGTAAACTTATCTTGAGCTTCACTGATTTCACTGTGGATATATTGAATAAAAATGATGTATAAATCAGTTTGTTGTCAAGCAGCGGAAATATTAGGTCAACACCTGTGTCTCACCAAACTCAAAAGTTGGGTAAAATACAAACAAGATATGAAGAAAAGAGAAGGGTCCTAATGAAAGATACCACATACAACAATAAGTAAACATATACCAAGCTGTGATGTGGGCATAATTTGGAACTTTATCTAGATGTAGTAAATTTAAAGTGCTTTAATCAATTAAATCTCATTAATTGATGGTGTTAACTCAACTGACCTTAGAAATAAGATTTATTTTATTTAAAACATTCACTTCAAGTAGAAAACAAGTCCTTAAAGTTGAGAAAAAGCAATCAAGGAGGCTTATGGTGGTCCATAACCTGTTGGAATCCCCCCCCCCCCCCCCTCTCTCTCTCTCTTCAAAAACAACAACAGAGCGAGGGCAGGGGCTTGTTGGGGCTGAAAATCCACCTTTTGATTAGGGGATCTAGAGATCCATCTCTCCACCAATAGCTAGAATAAAGATTTATAATTCCCATGTTAAAGTCGCATCGTACCAGGACCATACACTAATAGATGAACAACCCAATCTAACCTTGTCTTCCCAAATGTACATCACTTAGAACGTTTTTCAGGAAAACATCTTATGAAATTACATAGACTTGGGGCAGTAACATGGGCATCAAGGTTAAAAATAACGATTTTTTTTTTTTTTTTTTTTTTTTGGAGTTGCAACATGTGTTTGTCCCCAAAACATGCCTGAGAAATACTCAGATTTAATGTGCTCAACAAGACCAAACATGCGTGCTGCATAGATGAAGTTCATTTTAAATTCAAAGCATGCTGACAAGAATTTCCATGTGTGCAAGATTTACCTTCAAGGAAAGGGACGTGGAGGCAACCAAAATGTGAGTGGGAAAAAAGTCTATAATTGAAAAATCTAGCAATTAGTTATCTTCCACTATCATTTTAGTTGCATGCAAAGGTTAATTTCCTTTTGGTATTTAGAAGAAATGAAAACTCAAGAAAAAATAATTAATATGGTAATTCTTCCTTGATAGAGGTCAGACCATGGCAAGTGCCTTCTACTAAAAGTGATAGGTTGTAGGTTCAAGACAAGAAATCAGCCTCTCCAAAAAAATAAAAATGGGGTAAGGTTGCGTACCTTCTTCTCTCCCAAACCCCACAAAAAAGGGAACTTTGGTCATTGGGTACAACCATTTTTAACTCCTTCCTTGATATAATATGATCAAGTTCTAATGACACCAACCTCAAAAATATGATGGTATGGATAGAAATTGACACTTGTATACTCTACATGATATGATGAATATATGAATCCTAGCTATGGGCCACTAGAAGAAAGTGCTCACCTAATAGTGCTTTTAAATTATAGATTCCACCCAACTATAATTCCAAATATCGAATGTTTAGTATTCAAGTAATAGGTTGTTTGTACAAAGTGATGAAAAAAAGAATTATAACTACAAATAGGTAATCCTCAATCAAGGGAAAAGTGTGCTTTACAATACAAAATAATCAAAACGATGAAAAAACAATAACAAACAAAAGCTAGGGAAGCATATAACTATTACCGAGGCTTAACATTATAATTCTTGTTCCATGTGAGATGCCTGCATGCCATGAATCTAAACCAGACTAATATACCAATAAGCCCAAGTTCTCCTTCAGCTTTACAAAGCTCCATCAACTCTGTTGCAATGTTGAACCTGCGTCAGGTAAGTTTATAAGCTAGCATAGATAGAAGTTCTGTTTGCTTTATTGCACTGTCATAACAATTGTCATATTACACATTCCATGCCACATAGGTGGATGAACAAACGGGAAGCTAAGAAATAGTTCAATAAAATAACAAATAAATTACCAATTGTCCCAAAAGTTTAAGTTATTAAGAAATAATGAATTTAATCACTTAATCATAATTCTAACACTCTCCCTCACATGTGGGTCCAAACTCCCCCTTAATAAGTGGGGTCCAACAAGTGAGATTTTTAACATTTAATAAGTGGTAGAGTGGAGGCAGGGAATGAACTTAGGATCTTTTGCTCTTATACTATAATAAATTACTGATTTTCCTAAAAACTTATGCTGTTAGGAAATGATAAATTTAATCACTTAACCATAATTGTAACAATAACCATCAGTATACATGTGCAAATAAATATATTCATATTCATTGTAAGACCTTAGGTTCATATCTTAACCTGTGCATCAATGACCTCTCAGCCTCTTTTTCTCTTCTAAATATTTCATCGAGTAACCATCTGACAATTCCTTCCCCATCCCTATCAATCTGCATTTAAGGAAATTCAGTCTCAAAGACAAACTCTAAAACAAACACAAACTATTCTACAATAAATGACTGCAAAATTTAGAGTTCTACAACAATGTTTGGCAGACAAAATAGTATTTAACAATGAAACAAAGGAACCTTAACATATGAGATTAGATCAGCATGACAAATAATGAGCATCTCCAGCCACAGCTAGATTTTTTTTTTTAAAATGCCATGCCACCTCTAGAATATCCAAAAGGGAAAGAAATAGACCAATTACTGAGGAAAATATTTGTTTACTCATACGTCAAAAGAAAAGATCTTTTATATATATATATATATATACCAATCCTTCAATCCTCCTCAATTGATAATTTCAAAATATAGCTTCATTGCTCAGCAAATTGGCTAGAGATATACTCCTAAAGCCAAGGGCACCAAGGAAGATAAATTTATGTTTCTCACTTCTATGCTCATTTACTTTTAATGAGCTTGTAGAAGGTTGGTAATCAATCTTAATACATCAACCAATGGTTTGTAGTGTGTGAATACCATGCATTATTTTTTTTTTTTTTAGGGGGGCTCGGAGGTCATATAACAAAATGTGAGATCTGGTCTAAACAAGTGCAAGAAATTCGGCCATAACAGAAACCTCAAATGAAGACAAGCTTTTGATTTTATCAGTATTCATTCAGTACACGATAGTCCTATATTTACTAGGCATGATTTTCAAAATTCTAGTTTCCTAAGCTGTATAAGTTGATTCCGTAGAAAAGCATCTATGTATAAACCCCGTAGACAAGCATCTATGTATAAACCCATTCCCCCATGGCATATAATAATAGTGAGAGAAAAGAATAAGTAATCCATACAAAAAAAGAGAATTACCTTCCCACTAGGTTTCATTGGTTTCAGGCTGACAAAGAAATTTTTCCCATTATTTTTGATCCAAGATCCACCTGTCCATATCACAAATTGGATACCCACAAAAGTCCTTTTCTGCAAATTAACATCCACGACCTTTTTTTTTTTTTTAAGGGAAAGTTGGGGAGGACAAAAGAGTTGGTCAGTACAATGCATTAACTTAAAGAACAACAACACAGACAAGCCTTTGTCCCAAAATTTTGAGGTTGGTCACATGTATCATTCTCTGCCATTCTATCCTATCAAAAAATTATACACATTACATCCTTAATTAACATGTTCTATTTTACTAGTTCTACTGGTGTTAATTAATTTAAACACAAGTGACAGAAACTACGCAAAGTAAATTCATGCAAAATTCCTTGGCATAGATGACCTGAAAGAATCCTTTTCCAGTTGATGTCTCTGTAAAATAAGTTTGACATGCTCCAGAAACCATCTTTGATTTTTCAGGTAACATATCTGGTGGGGGGGCCTGCAATCAGTAAGAGAAGCACCCTGTGAGATGAAGTAACCTTCATACATAGACTGTGTTGAATAGTTTTCATGTCCTTGCAATTTTATTGACTCATTATTCATATATTACTAACTTGGGAGACAAACTCACCAACCATTCCTCAGGGGACAACTTTGATACGCCCCAGTGAAGCACTGCAGAACCTTTCATGTTTGTAGCGACCAAAATGTGATAGTCACCCCAAACAACTTTTAGAAGGACCTGTATATGCTCATGAATTGACAAGTCAAAGAAAAATTTCTTTCTCAAAAGTCATAGAGATTGTTGAACTGGCTTATATAAATATTTAATGGACTGTATTCCAGCAAAACAGGTGAAACTGCAATCTAGTATGTTAGGAAATTAACCATTTCAATCCAATAATATCAGATATTCTTCATGATGGTTTAATTTCTCTGCTAAGTTAGTTCAGAAGCTCAGTGGTTGACCTTTCAACAACACGTTGACTAAGAAAGATTGCTCTATTATAATGTTAGCAATATCTTTTAGTCTAATTGAACAGCCATCAATACCCAATCCAATGGTCATTGGACTAAAGAATCTAGAATCAATATTGGCCAAAGCAAATATTTCTCAACAAAATTGATTGAACGAATTGGATATAAATCATGACATAACTAACATAAGTCCACTTATAAAAATGTGGTAATATTTGATATGATATAAGGACATGGAGTTTCCATCACAGCATTTGTTCTTTTTAACATAAAATAAATTCGTGTCATGAGAAAACTAACCACAATTTCATAGTTTCCAACATGATAACTTTGCCGTGAGACCACAATATCTCCTCCCATGGATTTCTCTATAAGATTCAACAACGCTGACGACTGCACCCTCATGTGTCCCTCAGAGTGCTTTTGCAACCATTGCTCAACATTATGTCTCCTTCGGTAAGAGTATGGAATACGACTCCTAAATTCTTCTCTATTATTAGTCGTAAATCTAGTACTGGCACCAGCAGTTAGATAACTACTCTGCAGCTCATTCAAGGATAAGCCCTTGGACAGCTGACTTTGGAGCTCTCTCAAAGCATCATCATAATCTTTCTGCATCAGAAGTACAATGTAACCAGTCCTAAAATGACTGAAATTTCTTAAGAAACTAGAAATTCTTTTTGAGAAACAATGATCATCACTCTCTCCAATGTATAATAATTGATAAATGCTATGGAAATAAATACTTTCCAGAAATTACTAAACAGAAACAACACGAACAACATTGTCATTATCCCACTTCATCAAAAAAGAGAGAGATAAATATGCATAATCTAAACACAGCCATCCTACCTTGGTAATGGGGATTACATAAAAGGAGATGGCTAATTAAAGTGACAGAGGATTTTAAGCAAGAAAGTATAACCGAATATCATGATAACGAACAGATAATGCAACAGATACTGATGTCTTAAACCTTAATAAAGGAGCAGAACAGGAGCACACTGCACCATGACAACGTGACAAATGAAACGTGCCACATATTCAGTTTTAAAACAAGTCTCAAATAAAGGCGCTTATTGCCAATGGCAATCAATAGAACTACCTTTTGTTGCTGTGGTGAGCTTATTGGCCTACCCCTGCTTTCCCATAGTAAATACGCCTTGCGATCTATAAGATCCTTTGGAATAGGGGGATGAGAAGGAGTAGGATCATTCTCAGGTATCTCTATCCGAAAATTCCCATGGTTTAATTTCAACCTAGAATGCATGAGATAGACGTCATCAAGATTCAAGCATGCCTCAGAAGCCTAAATTGGCAAAGATGAAAACCCAGAGAAGAGAACCAACCATCTATCCCGACTGCCATCTTTCAAAACAAATTCAATAGCATGTATGTTAGGGTCCCGCAACTCAATGATTAATAAATATACTTCTCCATTCTGCAACTTAAAATCAGCTACAGGTTAATAATAAGCTCCTAAATCAAGTCAAACCAATTGTAGAAAATTAACCACAGAGAAGTGAAAGTGAAAGAAGGATAAACCTTCCTAAATGGTGTCTGCATTGCACCTTGCATGTAAGGTGTTGTCCCTGAAGGATGATCCACAGTAATGAACCAGTTTCTATGGGGGAAAATAAACACATATATCAGTATTACTTCTACATACAACATATATGTGTGCGTGCATACGTGTGTGTTTATTTGTATATGAAGATTCTTTGGTTCTCCTTTACACATTTCCACGGTAAAGATAACCCCAATGGAGTATCCAAGTCGTTGTACAGTTCTTAAGTTGAAGTTCAATTCTAGCATTTCGTCCACTTGAAGATCCAGTCACATTAATCTGGCGTAAACCAAGCAACACAAGTTTAATTAACTTTTCCAAAGCGTACATAAAATAAGATATATCCACAACTCATCTGCACAAACAGAAAATCACTACCTGAAGTTGCATGCCTTCCACAAGCTCAAAATGATGAGCCCGAGGAACCTGGGTAGAGCTGGTAGCCTTTGAAGATGCCATAGCAGCAGCTTTTCATGTAACACCAGCAAACAGTGTTTCAAACACCACAAGGAATAGAAGAAAAGCCTCTCTATTTATAAGCATTGAGGGTCCAAATCATTGAGCTGTAGCAGATTCTTGAAAGGTAAAATCTGAAAGTTCATGTTCATCATGATTTTTTTATTTTACTTTACAATCAGTAGTGATTGAGCAATGCTAGAGACACACCAAAAAAATTTAAAAACTTTCTGAACTGGCAATTGTGATTGGTGCAACATCAGTTTCACATTGGCCCACCACTTGCACCATGCCTCAACAATTTAAAAAAAAATTGTTGTATTTTTTTGGAAAATGCCAAAGTTACTACAAAAAGCTTACAAACTGATATTACAATAAATGTGATTGTTGCCATTTTTATAATTCAATAGTTGATGGGGGATTTGAACCTTGAACGTCTCAATTGGAAACACCAATAGGTGCCAGTTGAGTTTCGAGGCAATTAGCTGATTGCTGCCACTTTAACAACATAATAAATGAATATCTAAGTTACTTTTTTTGCGATTAGTGACATATCAGTTTGTAAGATTGTAGTAAACAAAACATCACTCAAAAATTGTGGTCACTAGACTTATTGGTAGTGAATCTTCATGTGTTACTTTACCAATTAACACACACAAGCTATAAGGTTACATTACAAAGAAGTCAAATTTACCAATTATTTTTGCAAAATAACAATTGGAATCACATACTAACATATGCCATAAAATCAAATTGATATAAATATAACATATGCCAAAAGATTGTTTTATATTTAATCAAATCTCCACTTAGCAAAAGCAAATTCAGATGATTGTGATTGTGATGTGATTAAGAATCTCTAGGCATAAAGCCTAGAAAAAAAGATGATTATATGAAAGGGAATTTTCTTTTGTTTTTGTCATCAGTGGAAGTCAAAAAAAGAAAAAAAAGCTAGGGTTTTTTGTTTCTCACAGAAAAAGATATGGAAGGAAATTCAAATTACGATTACTTGTGGAAAAGATAGGAAAGAATCCGATTCCGATTCCGATGCTTTGAGAGCTTTAGAAAGAGTTCCACGTTTCCATATCTCAAAGTGAGAATCGATACCCATTATGGTTACAGGGATCACCATCGATACTCGAATAATCAGAGAGAGATATTTTAGATTTTAGGATTGAAAACCGAGCAACGGTCGTTTCTTCAAGATATCAGCGCATTTTAAAGGGAGAGTGAGACAGGACGATGTGTCGTTTTATAAAAGCGTTAAGCCAGTGCGCATAAACGACGTGGCGTTTTTTAAGGCTAAACCACAACATAGACCATAGTACGTAACCTTTTTTTTTTTAAGGCTAAATTACAACATAGACCATAGTACATAGCCTTTTTTTTTTTTTTTTTTTTTTTTAAGGCTAAATTACAATTTTGATCCTCCAAAAATAAATGAGGGTATTTCGATTTGGAAAAAAAATTGGACAAAATTTGACTACAATAAATAAATAAAATAAGATTGCTATATATTTTGAAAATTTAACCACTGGATTGCATGTTCTTTATGTTTTTAATACATATGTCAAATTTTGTATCATTCAGATATTATTTATTGTTAGTATGTAACTTGTGCTTACGCATGAAAATGATGAATTGTAGTGATGTTATTAATGATAGTTTGGGTTATTAAACATATAGGGCATAGTTCGACTACGACATTTGGAGATACTAAAATAATTTTTTCTTGCAATTTTCATGATATTGATTACGTCAAATTTCTTATTACATTACTATTACGTACATAATTTTGAAAATCACTGTATACTACATATACAATATCAATTTACAATTATTGTCTGTGAAATTCTACTAAATATAGCACAAACTAAAATAATAAATTGGTCAAATAATATCTTCTAAATTGAATGAGAATAGGTGCATGGGATCGTTCAGTTCAATTATATTTTGTTATGTTCAATATCTTCGCATACAAAATATTTGAATAGAAATAGTATAAAAAATATGCTCATTAGTTTAAAAAAAAATAACATTAAAAATCTAAACAATTTAATTTGCATGGAAAGTTAACAAAAGCAAAATCCAATTTTGATTTTAATTGAATTTTCTCTAAACTTTGGTTTAAAAAAGCAAAAAAAAAATATATATATATATATATATGTGTGTGTGTGTGTGTATTATCTAGTTGATGATGGACCGTACATAGTCATGGTATATTACATAAATGACTTATAAACTTGAATTGTTTTTAGTTATAAAAAAAAAGTTCATAAATATAAAATCATTCAAAAATTATGTTTTTTTATGGTTTATTTATATTAGATTCATCGTTTTCTATACTAAATTAACTCATTTAGTAATAAAAATTTTAAAAAAACTTAGATTAGATGGAACATGTAAAGCAAAATTAAATTCTAATTGAAATCCAATTTTTACACCAAATCAACTCACATGACACAAAAATTTAAAAACTTAAATTAGATGGGACATGTTGTGCAAAATTAGACTCTAATTGAATTTCAATTTAAAATCAAATTGGATTTTCTCTCAACTTTACCTATTAATATATATATATATATCTATATATATGCTCCATAAACCTTTTTTTATGCGTAATTTTAGACTACAAAAATTTGTAATTTAAACAATTGATTGATGACATAGTTATTAAACTTTGATTTTCGGAAAATTTATAAGCATTGAAGATATAAGAAGAAAATGTAATTTAATGGTGGATTTTCAAAATTCACATCAAATAAAAATATGTTGAATGAAGTTGTAACCTTAGGCTACAACCAAGGTTGTAACCAAACTTTGTCATTTCAATTTTCTTCTTGTGTATATGTCTATTTGACAATTCAATAGTTCAAGTTGGAAGTTTTGAACCTTAAATGTTTTAATTGGAAATATTAAAAAGTGTCAATTGAGCTATAAGACTTTTAGTTTGTTATTATATATTTAATTGTCTCAATTTTGTCCATCAATTTTTAATATCAAATCAATTATGGATGGAATGATGAAATATAATATGTTGATCAATCTAAAATTTTAAACCTTACAGAATAAAATTTAAATAATCTAATTTATTTATATTTATAATTTGATAATTACAACAATAAGAAAGGGAAATGTGAATCTTAATAGGTAATATCACCGAATATATCCAAATTTAAAAAATGTAATTTACTATTTAGTCTAATCAACGTGGTGTAAAACTTTTGTTAAAACATGGAAGACATGAAAGGGAATTAAATTGGCATGGAACTTATAAATATTGACATTTATTTTTAGAGACTTTTTTAAAAATGAACACAAATAATTTCAAATATTTACATATGTTCTCTGAAAAAATATTGTTTTTAAAAAATACTCATCTTAAAGCTACACTTTCAACCACTTTTGAGTTTTTGATAAGTATTTCAATGGTGTTTTTTTCTTTCACCAAATGACTCCATTTTTAGTTAAACTATGCATTATTTTCTACATTTTCCTCCCATGACACTTTTCAACTTTCAACAAAACAATAACGCCTTTCAACCAAAAAAAAAAAAAAAAAAAAAAACGTACCATCTAGATTTTGCTTGACCAAGGAGGACAACAATTCTTTATAAACTATAAGGTCAAAAATGCAATGCCCAATGTGTAGAAATGGATTCAAATGATTCAAATTCTATTATATAAATATGTAATATTTTGAAATATGTTTTTACTTTGGGGGCTTAAAATTTGAAATAAACACTTGCTATCAATTTTCTAAAAAAAATGTTATCAAAATATACCATATGTCCAATATTGTGTTATCTATAATTTCGCTTTTTTTTTTGGACATGACCCATTTTATTATTAGAGAACTCTTTGATGATGGTGCTATATGAATGTGGTGCAAAATCTGCTTTCGAGTTTCGATCCAATGAACCTCATGCCTTGTTTAGTTTTTAATGATACATGCACAATAAAATTTCTTCCTTATCTCACAAGTTACATGTGTAATTACTTATTACTTGTCTCTTGCGTAAACTTAAGATGGAAACCTTGGTGTACAATTGAAAAATAAATCATGCAGGATTATGAGTTCTAGCTAATTTTAGCAGGTGATCTTAGAATATCTTTGCAAATATGGAGAGTTAATAGGAAAAATATATTTATTAGTTGTTAGTCTTGATGGATAACATTTTACAACTTAAATATCGCATAGGAAGCATATGAAAATATACCTTCAAGCCTATATAAATCCAACTGCAGCACCTATTCTAATCATTGGTCTAGTGAGTTATAGAAAAAGAGTTAATTAGAGAGTCTAGATGATGGAGTACCTTTCTGTTTTGAAAATTTTCTTCTTCATGATGAATGCTCAACTTATTGGGAACATTTTTGGTTATAAAGAGTTCTGTACCAAAGCTGATCAAAAGCCAAAACGAAGGTCGTTGTTCTTGTTAGAATATCAAGAGAGTTTTTTCTAATTTGGATCTCTCCTAAGCAACAGGTAACCAATCAAGTTTTTAATGTTCATTGTTTTCAAGAATAGTTTTCAATTCATCTGGTAAAAATGTTAGTTATAATTCTACTTAGATTTTGGTTTTTTTTTTTTTTTTTTAAATTCTTTCATCAATTGAAGTTTGTTCTTTTCTTGAATGTTACAGGAGGTAAGATATACTGTGAGTGCAATCAATATGAAGAATGCTGTTAATTGCAAGAATAATTCGTGTTGCTGACTTTAAAAATTCATCGATTAATAAAAATTTTGACTTTCCTGTAATCTCTTGCATCTCTTATTTTGGGACTCAATAAAAATTCAGTTAACCTTGCATCTTTAGAGGAATATTTCATGTCGTTTAATTGTGAAATTGACCAAAGATATGATCTAATCAAGGTCCACATATTCAGTAATAATTTTTCATACAATATGTTGAATATAAACCAATTTTCAGAAAACATAAGGTTCCCTCACAATGACTAGCTAAATCAATATTATTTTTGAGATTTGTAACTGTTTCAAGCCAATATACGCAAAATGCTACTAAAGAGTTAGGTCTTTTCAGATATACACTACGGTCAGTTTCTTTAAGAGCTTCTCTCCTCTCCCTATGTGTGTGTTTAAAAATTTTCTTTCCCAATTTAATTTTCTAATTAAATTGCTCAAAGACTAACAGTTAGAGGCTCCTTCAAGATTCACTGAGAAAAATCTAAACTCAATCTTATTTCGTAGCTCGTTAATTTTACAAACTGGGGTTGAGGAGTCTGTGACTTCAATTGGCTCCATTCAAATATCGTGTTTAAATTTGGACATAAAATTGCCAAGCATTGGACGTGTGGCACAAATTAACAGATTTTGTGAACCAGTCTCAACAGTCAATCATCAGTGTTCAATTTTCTTTAAAAGACCAAATTCTCTAATTCTTTGCGGAAAGTTATCCTATATTAGTTATCCTATATTTGAAGTATTGTATATGTGTCGTAAAAAATGTTTTATTAACAATGTTTTATTTGTCGTATTATGTTATAATTTTTCAAATGTTATTTATTTGTATCACTGTATTGTACTCTAGTCCATTCATCCTAGCTGGGAGCTTTGTTTGCTTGTTGGATTATGCTACAATTTGGAAAGACTATATTTAAAAGCTACAATTTGTATATCTCACAATTCCCTGATGAAACGACAACAATTCTATATCCCACTAGAAGATCCAAAATGCAAATCCCCCAAGAATTTAATTTTATTAAATGAATAGAAGTGTGAGGAAAAAATAACTACAGGAAGTTGTAATAGTTTTTTACTGTCAAGACTCGAAAGAGTCAGCCAGTTGGTTTGTGGTATCTCCCAACTCCCAAATTTGCAGTAGCCTTCGTTATTTTTTTCTTCACAAGTAATAAACGAATTTACTTACCTCGAAAAAAAATATATATAAAAAAGATTCATTCAATAAACTTGCAACATAATCCATGTAACATCAAATAACTATAAATCTCAAGGGTGATGGATTTACAATTTATATTCAATCTCCCACTGTTACCAGTTCCTGCAGGTAATAATACAAACTCCAACTTTTCTTCCTTGCCACCATGTGCCCATCTACCACCTATAGGGGGGCAATAAAATTTTCATTATTAAACAGACCACTGTCCTCAGACATTTCATTGTGTGAGCAACTTTGAATCACATGCCACTATTTTCACCCTGCCAACATTCTCTTGGCTATCCTCACTCTTAAATAAAGCATCCTGTAAGATGAAGGTCCATACATTGTCGCAAAATCTGTAAGTGTGCAGATGTCCCTGTAAGATAAATAAGGAATAAAGTATCAGAAACGGCTCCGATATCACATTGCAATTCTAACATATTCCATAACAATATGTTAACTAGAAAATAATTGAAAGGGGAAATTGCCAGACAGACATTAGTAGTGAATTGTCAGCTAAAGAACGAAATATATGGTACCTGAATCTCTGAGAAACTCAACCCTATGTTTCTAGTTAAGACATAAACTTAAGCAGAAAAATAATCAAGTGTTATGAAAAGATTAATGTATTCAAAACTCAGGAATAAATTGCCAATAACAGCAGGAATTTACAAAATTTCAGATACCCATATCACAGGATGCATTTCATAAACTGGCATGCCTAACATTTCAAATACTAGTCTTCCTAATCAAAGCAGCGGGTAAGAACCAACCACCACATTAATGTTGACTCAACTGAGATGCAAGATTTTATTCATTATATTCTACTTTGACCCAAAACCATAACTACATGAAGGGCAAAAAGATAGCAATTGTAGCTATTAAGGCAATCAGTGTGTTCTGCTCCAACATTCTACTTTGATAACGTGTGGATACCTCTTCCATATTAAGCATAACAGACAATAGATGAAATTTCTTTACTCTTTTGCACATAAACAACTCTTAAAAGAGTTTTCCACTTCAGCAATTTAGTAGAGAAGAGATTTATAGACGTTTATGATACCTATATGAAATTTAAACAGTGTATAGGTTAAAGAGTTGAAATGCTTCAACTTCTGTTTTAAAGAATAAGTAGCATGGAAGCTTCTAGAAGGGGTTATAGCAAAGCCTAAGCAAATACAATAATTCTAAGATAATCCTAACTAGATATACATCTATACAATAGTCATTAAATGCATGCAAATTAAAAATAGAAACTTCAAATTCCAAAAAAGTAATAGACACTTATTAAAAAGTACCATAGGGTAAACTCGAGTGTTAGACTACTACCACCTAAGCATGAAATATGCACATAACTCTATTAAAATGCATAACAGGGTTTTATAGAGTAACACTATTGTTTAGGGATGCTTGGAAGGTCAAATTATTTCAATTTATGACCATAGAAAATTTAACAAATATTTTATGTTTATTTTAATAAGTCCTAGAAAATTTAACAATCATCTCTATATCACTTTCATGACTTCTATCCATATATCTATCTAACAAAAATGATAGCAACTAATCCTATAGTTAAAGCCTTAAAGGAATACAAAGGATCAAATAAGAAAAGCCATTTACATGAGAACCATTGACAGAACTGGAACGTTCTCTCGTCTACAATACTCCTGTATGAAAACAGTATTGGAGGTAGTTCACCATGTTTAGCTCACTGCAAAGAACTTCAACAGCATATCACTCATTTATTTCAATTATTATTGGCAAGTTATACACACCCAATGGCTATTGAACCCACAACCTCACTCAACACCTTACTCTTACAAGGGAGGAGGTGCCATTTGAACTAGAGCTATTTGGCAGACATCAAATACCCCTTCACTCTATGTTACTTCACTTTGGCTCTTTAAAGCTTTTTCTTTGTTCAATTGGTGATGCAGTGGGTGTTTCCTGAATCAATCATTACATTTCTGTGTTATTTTTGGCTCTTGAAGGGGAATTTTTTTTTTTGGTCTTATGAAAGCATCTGCCTTTACCACTTGTCCTCCCCTTACAAGTTGGTAGTGGATAAGGACTTTGAGGTGTTCCAATGTATGCTTTTCTTTTAGAGGGCTTGCCAATTGTGTACATTTTTGTTAATAGACTTTGTTACTTTTATTTCATCTATATCTGCATCTGATAGCCATAACCCACTCCAATATCATTTTGTTTAAATCTCTCTCAAAAGAGCTTGTAGAAGTCAACTCTAGATATCACAATACAATTATTTCTGAACATATATAAATTTTTTTGGATAGGTATTTCTGAACATAAAAAAATGAAGGCAGGTTATAGATTAACAATTAATAAGCACCTTCATTGTAAAGTGGAGACGATTATAAGCTATAAGCAATTACTCCTTGCAAGCACATTTTGTCACCACTAACAATACCAGCAGACAATTAATCCAAAATTTAAGAAAAATAATTGTAATTCATTCTGATGCTATGAAAATCTGAGTCATTCAAGTCAACAAGCGCTACACCAAAATGTAATCCACAGGTAGAGTGTAATTTTTTTATCAGTTTTTTTATTTTTATTTTATTGCTTCTTTAAGCCAGGAACCTAGGAACGTCTGCAAGAAACTTTAGTAGTACCTGTGACTTGCAGGAGAAATATGGAGATTGGAGAGCACCCTAAATGTGACAGAATAATAGCAAGGCAGGACAAATTCACACCATCTGCTTTAATCAATTTTCTGCTTCCAATTATAGTTCTTCAGCAGAAAATAAAAAGGCTTAATAATATTACCCATTCATGATTTTTTTCATTTGAAACTTGATGGGACATAACACATCTCCTTATTTAGTGTTTTTCCATGAAGAAAATATTACTCAAGATAGGAGTAGCATCATTCTCAGGTATCTCTATCCGAAATTCCCATGGTTTAATTTCAACCTAGAATGCATGAGATAGAAATCATCAAGATTCAAGCATGCCTCAGGAGCCTAAATTGGCAAAGATGAAAACCCAGAGAAGCGAACCAACCATCTATCCCAACTGCCATCTTTCAAAACAAATTCAATAGCATGTATGTTAGGGTCCCACAACTCAATGATTAATAAATATACTTCTCCATTCTGCAACTTAAAATCAACTACAGGTTAATAATAAGCTCCTAACTCAAGAAAAACCAATTATAAGCAAATTAACCACATAGAAGAGAGAGAAAGAAGGATAAACCTTCCTAAATGGTGTCTGCATTGCGCCTTGCATGAAAGGCGTTGTCCCTGAAGGATGATCCACAGGAATGAACCAGTTTTAATTGGGGAAAAAAACACATATATCAGTATTGCTTCTACATACAACATGTATGTGTGTGTGCATACTTGTGTACCTATTTGTGTATAAAAGAGTCTTTGGGTCTTCTTTACCTATCTCCACAGTAAAGATAACCCCAATGGAGTATCCAAGTTGTTGTACAGTTCTTAAGTTGAAGTCCAATTCTAGCATTTAGTCCACTTGAACATCCAGTCACATTAATCTGGCGTAAATCAAGCAACACAAGTTTAATTTACTTTTCCAAAGCGTACACAAGATAAGATATATGCACAACTCATCTGCACAAACAGAAAATCACTACCTGAAGTTGCATCAAATCCACAAGCTCAAAATGATGAGCCCGAGGAACCTGGGTAGAGCTGGTAGCCTTCGAAGATGCCATAGCAGCAGCTTTTCATGTAACACCAGCAAACAGCGTTTCAAACACCACAAGGAATAGAAGAAAAGCCTCTCTATTTATAAGCATTGAGGGTCCAAATCATTGAGCTGTAGCAGATTCTTGAAAGGTAGAATTTGAAAGTTCATGTTCATCATGATTTTCTTTTACTTTACAATCAATAGTGATTGAGCAATGCTAGAGACACACCAAAAAAATTTAAAAACTTTCTGAACTGGCAATTGTGATTGGTGCAACATCAGTTTCACATTGGCCCACCACTTGCACCACGCCTTATATTTTTTTAGAAAATGCTAAAGTTACTACAAAAAACTTACAAATTGATATCTTAATAAATGTGATTGTTGGCATTTTTATTTTATTTTATTATTTTTATAATTCAATAGTTGATGGAGGGGGAATTTGAATCTTGAACGTTTCAGTTGGAAATACCAATAGGCGCCATAGTTTCAAGGCAATTAGCTTATTGTTGCCACTTTAACAACATAATAAATGAATCTCTGACTTACTTTTTTTGCATCAGTTTGTAAGATTGTAGTAAACAAAACATCACTCAAAAATTGTGTCACTAGACTTATTGGTAGTGAATCTTCATGTGTTACCTTAATAATTAGCACACCCAGCCATAAGGTTGCATTATAAAGAAGTCAAATTTACCAAAATTGGAAACACATACTAATTACTATAAAATCAAATTGATATAAATATAATATAACATATGCCATAAGATTGTTTTATATTTAATCAAATCTCCACTTAGCAAAAGCAAATTCATGTGATTGTGATTGTGATGTGATTAAGAATCTCTAGGCATAAAAAGCCTAGAAAAGAAAATGATTATATGAAAGGGAATTTTCTTTTGTTTTTGTCATCGGTGGAAGTTAAAAAAAAAAAAGCTCACAGAAAAAGATATGGAAGGAAATTCAAATTACGATTACTTGTGGAAAAGATGGGAAAGAATCCGATTCCGATGCTTTGAGAGCTTTATGTACGGTTCCACGCTTCCATTTCTCAAAGTGAGGATCGATTCCCATTGTGGTTACAGGAATCACCATCGATACTCGAATAATCACACACAGAGAGAGATATTTTAGATTTTAGAATTGAAAACCCAGCAACGGTCGTTTCTTCAATATATCAGCGCATTTTAAAGGAAGAGTGAGACAGGACGGTGTGTCGTTTTATAAAAAAGTTAAGCCAGTGTGTATAAACGACATGACGTTTTTTAAGGCTAAACTATTTGGGAACAACTTCTTTAGCTTTTTGTTGAAATGTGCTAAAGTATACTTGTACCTTAAAAAAAAAAAAAAAATGCTAAAAAAATGAGGTTTTAAAAAGCTATACAAAAAAGCTAACAACTAAAAGCTGAGCTTATAAACTAATGTCAAACAATTACATTTTTGATCCTCCAAGAATGGCTATATTTCAATTTGAACAAAATTTTTTGTAGTTCAAATTTCTTAAAAAAGAAAAGAAAAGAAAAGATTGTTACATATTTTGAAAATTTAACTGTTGGATTGTATGTTCTTTACATTTTTAACACATATGTTAAATTTTGTATCATTTAGATATTATTTATTATATGATCCATAAACCCTTTTTATGTGTAATTTTAGATTACAAAAACTTGTAATTTAAACAATTGATTGATGACATACCTATTGATTTTTGATTTTCAGGTAATTTTGCTAGCATTGAGGATATAAGAAGAAAATGTAATTTAATGGTGGATTTTCAAAATTCACATTAATTAAAAATATATTGGTGAAGTTGTAACCTTAGGCTACAACCAAGGTTGTAATCAAACTTTGTCATTTCAATTTTCTTCTTGTGTATATGTCTATTTGATAATTCAATAGTTCAAGTTGGGGGTTTTGAACCTTAAATGTCTTAATTCAAAATATTAAAAAGTGTCAATTGGGTTATAAAACTTTTAGTTTGTTATTATATATTTAATTGTCTCAATTTTGTACATCAATTTTTAATATCAAATCAAGTATGGATGGAAGGATGAAATATAATATATTGATCAATCTAAAATATTAAACATTACATAATAAAATTTAAATGATCAAATTTATTTCTATTTATAATTTGATAATTACAACAATAAGGGAGGAAAATGTGAATTTTAATAGGTAGTATCACTGAACATATCCAAATTAAAATAAAAAATGTAATTTACAATTTAGTCTAATCAACCTGGTGTAAAACTTTTGTTAAAACATGGAAGACATCAAATGGAATTAGATTGGCACGGAACTTATAAATATTGACATTTATTTTTTGAGACTTTTTAAAAGATGAACACAAATAATTTCAAATATTTACATATGTTCTCTCAAAAAATATTAAAGCTACATTTTCAACCACTTTTGAGTTTTGATATGTATTTCAATGTTTTTTTTTTTTTTTTTTTTTCACCAAATGACTCCATTTTGAGTTAAACTATGCGTTATTTTCTACATTTTCCTTCCATGACACTTTTCAACTTTCAACAAAACATTAACGTCATTCTCCCCAAAAAAAAAGAAAAAAAGAAGAAGATCGACATACCATCTAGATTTTGCTTGACCAAGAAGGACAACAATTCTTTATAAACTATGAGGCCAAAAATGCAATGCCCAATATGTAGAAATGGATTCAAGCGATTCAAATTCTATTATATAAATATATAATATTTTGAAATATGTTTTTACTTTGAGGGCTTAAAATTTGAAATAAATACTTGCTATCAATTTTTTATTTAAAAAAAAAATGCTATCAAAATATACCATATGTCCAATATTATGTTATCTATAATTTTGCTTTTTTTTTTGGACATGACCCATTTTATTATTAGAGAACTCTTTGATGATGGTGCTATATGAATGAGGTGCAAAATCTGCTTTTGAGTTTTGATCCAATGAACCTCACACCTTTTTTTAATTTTTAATGAATACATGCACGATAAAATTTCTTCCTTATCTTACAAGTTACAATTACAAGTGTAATTACTTGTCTCTGCGTAAGCTTAAGATGGAAACCTTGGTGTACAATTGAAAATAAATCATGCAGGATTATAAGTTCTAGCTAATTTTGGTAGGCAATCTTAGAATATTTGTGCAAATATGAAGAGTTAATAGGAACAACAAATTTATTAGTTGTTAGTCTTGAAATTTGAGTATACCATGTCTTGATGGATAACATTTTACAACTATAAATGTTGCATAAGAAGCATATGAAAATATACCTCCAGGCCTATATAAATCCAAGTGCAGCACCTATTCTGATCATTGGTCTAGTGAGTTAAAGAAAAAGAGTTAATTAGAGAGTGTAGCTGATGGAGTTCCTTTCTGTTTTGAAAATTTTCTTCTTCATGATGAATGCTCAATTTATTGGAAACATTTTTGGTTATAAAGAGTTCTGTACCAAAGCTGATCAAAAGCCCAAACGAAGGTCGTTGTTCTTGTTAGAATTTCAAGAGAGTTTTTTCTAATTTGGATCTCTCCTAAGCAACAGGTAACCAATCAAGTTTTTAATGTTAATTTTTTTCAAGAATAGTTTTCAATTCATCTGGTAAAAATGTTAGTTATAATTCTACTTAGATATTGGTTTTATTTTTTATTCTTTCATCAACTGAAGGTTGTGCTTTTCTTGAATGTGGCAGGAGGTAAGATGTACTGTGAGTGCAAGCAACATGGAGAAATATATTCATTACAAGAGTAATTCCCTTTGCTTGGAAAAATAATTGAAATATTAATAAAAGTTTGAGACTTTCTTGTAATCTGTTGTGACTTTCATTTTGGGACATAATAATTATATTGTTAACCTTCCATGGTTTTAACTAAATTAAGTGGCATATTTCATGTGGTTCAAATTGTGCAGACTGCAGACATTATCGCAATTGACAAAAAGATATAATATATCCATATATTGAGAACTAATTACTCACATTATGTGAGTCACATAATATGTTGAATATAAACCAATTTTCAGAAAACATATGGTCCCCCCGAAATGAATAGTTATGTCAATTTCATTTTTGAGATTTGTAACTGCTACGAGCCGATATAAGCACAACGCTATTCTATTTAAAAATTTTCTTTCGCTCTTGTTTATAGAACTTAAAATTGCTCAAAGTTTTTGACAGTAAGAAACTCCTTCAAGATTCACAAAGAAAAACCAAACTCGATCTAATTTCGCAGCTCGTTAATTCAAATTGGGTTTGAGGAGTCCGTGACTTGATTTGGCTCCACTCATATATAGAGTTTAAAAATTTGGACTCTAACTCAGAATTCTCTGATGAAACGACAACTCTATATCCCATTAGAACTTAAAAAACCCGAAATGCAATTCCCCCAAGAATTTAATTTTAATTAAACGAATAGAAGTGTGCGGAAAAAACATTTACAAGAAGTTTTAATAGTGTCTTCTTTTGGTTGGACTGTCAAGACTCAAGAGTCAGCTACTTGGTTTGTGCTATAGTATCTCCCAACTCCCAAGTTTGCTGTAGCCTTCATGTTTTTTTTTTTGTTTTCCAAGTAATAAACTAATTTACTTTACAACAAAAAAAAGTAAAAATACAAAGATTCATTCAATAAATTTGCAACATAATCCATGTAACATCAAATAACTATAAATCTCAAGGGTGATGGCTTTACAATTTATATTCAATCTCCCACTGTTTACCAGTTCCTGCAGGTAATAATACAAACTTCAACTTTTCTTCTTTGCCACCATATGCCCATCTACTCACAATAGGGGGGCAATAAAATTTTTGTTATTAAACAGACCACTGTCCTCAGACATTTCATTGCGTGAGCAACTTTGAATCACATGCCACTATTTTCACCCTGCCAACATTCTCTTGGCTATCCTCACTCTTAAATAAAGCATCCTGTAAGATGAAGGTCCATACATTGTCGCAAAATCTGTAAGTGTGCAGATGTCCCTGTAAGATAAATAAGGAATAAAGTATCAGAAACGGCTCTGTTATCACATTGCACATATGTTTGTTTGGGGACCATTTATTTAGTTTTTTGATGAAAGTGTGTACCTTGAAAAAATTTGAAAGTTTGAGAAAATGCGGGATAAAGTGGGATTTTAAAAAGCTGTACAGAAAAGCTAAAATTTAAAAGTTAAGCTTATAAGCTGATGCTAAACAATTACATTTTTTTAAGGCTAAATTGCATTTTTGATCCTCCAAAGATGAATGACGGTATTTTAATTTGGAAAAAATTTGACTACAAACTTGGTTGTAGTTCAACCTTTTTTTTATTTATTATTTTATTATTTTTTATTATTGAAATTGCTACATATTTTGAAAATTATTATTGGATTACATGTTCTTTATACTTTTATGCATATGTCAAATTCTGTGTCAATCGAATATTATTTACTATATGATTCATAAACCTTTTTTTATGCATAATTTTAGACTATAAAAACTTGCAATTTAAACAATTAATTGATGATATAGCTAGTAATTAATTATTGGTCTTTGAGAAATTTTGCATGCATGAAGGATATAAAAAGAAAATGTAATCTAATGGTGGATTTGTTAAATTTCACATCAAATAAAAAGATATTGAATAAAGTTGTAACCTTAGACTACAACAAATTTTTTAGCCAAACTTTGCTCTTTTGATTTCCTTCTTGTGTGTATATCTATTTGATAATTCCGTAGTTCAAGGAGGGGGGTTTTGAACCTTAAATGTCTTAATTGAAAATATCAAAAAGTGTCAATTAAGCTACAAGATCATTTTTTGTATGTTGTTATATATTTAATTGTCTCAATTTTGTCCATCAATTTTTTATATCAAATCAATTATAAATGGAATGATGAAATATAGCGTGTTAATCACTCTAAAAGTTTAAACATTACAGAATAAAATTAAAATGATCCAAATTTTTTTTTTAAATTTTTTTATATTTTAACAATTACAGCAATAAAGGGGAGATGTAATCCTAATAGGCAATATCACCGAACTCATCCAAATTTAAAAGGTGTAATTTACTATTTAGTCTAATGTGGTGTAAATTTTTGTTAAAACATGGAAGACATGAAATTGAATTAGATTGGCATGGAACTTATAAATATTATTGTGGGGCCCGATAGTTTATGGGCCAGGCCCATTTGCTCGTGGGGAGCCCGCAAGCCCAAGCTGAAAAAAGTCGTGGCCCAAGCTCAAAAGTATAAGGTCGAGGATGACCCAGATATGCAGCCGAGGACAGTTTAGTCCTCGTCAAGCCTAAAGCTCCCTTGACAAAAGGGGTAAAAGAGAGCTATAAGAAAAAAATCCATAAGAAGATCTAAAATATTTCAGGAAAGTTGTCCTTAATACCCTTCACTGATAAGACTTTACACCTAACAGAACCTAATTTTTAGGCTTTATTAACCCTCCCCAACAATTCTGGGATTAGATTGACGGGACAAATATCAGTCCTGGAAAAGTTGACCCTACACGTGGACGAGGGACAACAAACGTAGGCTAGTATAAAAGGTAAGGTAAACTAATTAGAGAGGGGGGGACCATCTCACTTCCTGGAAAAAACTCCAGGGAGGAGAATGCCCGGATAATATAGGTACACCACCATGAAAAACCCACCGTCGGGTAACCGGAGAAAAACATTAGTGCTCCTCGGACCTGATCCGAGGAGTCCAATCCCTCAAGCTACAAAGCCGTGGGGCTTGGATATCCAGGCTGAAGCCTTTTCTTATCTGAGTTCCCTAAAATCCGGTTTGGACCAACGCCCTGTGACCAAACGCTAGCCTTTCAAGCCCACTCTCTACAAATTTTATTGTGAGGGATCCTTCACGTGCGAGCCCAACGTAATCGTTGGGCCATTTGAGAATCGTGTCCCTACAATTATTCTTACTGATTTTTTTAAATAAACAAAAATAATTTCAAATATTTACATATTTTCTCTGAAAACATATTGTTTAAAAAAAAAAATACTCATCTTAAAACAACATTTTCAACCGCTTTTAAGCTGCGTTTGGATAGCGACAGAAGAGTTGCGTTTGTGCGTTTCGTTGAAAAAATGTGGGTCTTACAGTACTGTTCACGGATCCACAAAAGTCATCCAAACATAAATTTGGGTCCCACAACACTATTCACACATTTAAAAATTATTTTGCTACAATGTTATCAGCAATAAGTTTTCAGTTTTCAGTAAATAAGCGGTATCCAAACACACCCTTAGTTTCGATATGTGTTTTAATGGTTTTTTTTTTTTCACCAAATGACCCCATTTTTGAGCTAAACTTTGCGTCGTTTTCTACATTTTCCTCCCATGACACCGTTTCAACTTTCAATAAGACATTAACGACGTACCATCTATATTTTGCATGAAGGACAGCAATTCTCTATAAACTATAAGGTCAGAAATGCAATGCTATGTAGAAATGGATGCAAGCGATTCAAATTCTATTATATAAATATATAATATTTTGAAGGGCATTGGTTTAGGAACTAGTTTTTGAAATATTTTATGAAAAAATGATAAAACAATTAATTTTTCTGACAGCATTTTTATATTTTCCATGAAAGTGATGCTAAAACTTTCCTAATATAATTTATTAACAATTACCCTAGGGACACCAGTTAACATGACCCTATTTTGAATTATGTCTTTACTTTGGGGGCTAAAAATTTGAAATAAATATTTGCTATCAATTTTCCCAAAAAAAAAAAAAAAAATGCTATCAAAATATACCATATGTCCAATATTATGCTCTCTCTCTCTCTCTCTACCCATTTTATTATTAGAGAACTCTTAGATGATGATGCTATATGAATGAGGTGCAAAATCTGCTTTCGAGCTTTGATCCAATGAACCTCACACCCTCTTTAAGTTTTTAATGAATACATACACGATAAAATTTCTTCCTTATCTTACAAGTGTAATTACTTGTCTCTTGCGTAAGATTAAGAAGGAAACCTTGGTGTACAATTGAAAAATAAATCATGCAGGATTATGAGTTCTAGCCAATTTTGGCAGGCTATCTTGGGATATTTTTGCAAATATGAAGAGTTAATAGGAACAATAAATTTATTAGTTGTTAGTCTTGAAATTTTGGGTATACCGTGTCTTGATGGATAACATTTTACAACTAAAAATGTTGCATATGAAGCATATGAAAATATACCTTTAGGCCTATATAAATCCAAGTGCAGCACCTATTCTGATCATTGGTCTAGTGAGTTATACAAAAAGATTTAATTAGAGAGTGTAGCTGATGGAGTACCTTTCTGTTTTGAAAATTTTCTTCTTCAGGATGAATGCTCAACTTATTGGGAACATTTTTGGTTATAAAGAGTTCTGTGTCAAAGCCGATCAAAAGCCAAAACGAAGATCGTTGTTCTTGTTAGAGTATCAAGAGTTTTCTCTCTAACTTGGATCTCTTCTAAGCAACAGGTAACCATTCATGTTTTCAATGTTAGTTGTTTATAAGAATAATTTTGAATTCATCTAATAGAAATGTTCATTCTAATTCTACTTATATTTTGGTTTTATTTTTTTTCTCCTTTTTTATTCTTTCATAAACTGAACCTTTTGCTTTTCTTGAATGTGGCAGGAGGCAAGATGTACTCTGAGTGCAATCAACATGAAGAATGCTACTACTATCAAGAATAATTCGTGTTGCTTACACTAAAAATTCTTCAATTAATAAAATTTTGATTTTCCTGTAGTCTCTTGCATCTCTTATTACAAGTATGTACAATTACAGCTCTGGTCACTTTGGAATTTTCTTGAGGTGTATTTGGTATTGCTTCCTTGATTACAGCAACAATAACGTCACCAATATGAGCATATCGTCGACTACTAGCTCCTATTGGGACTCAATAATCATTCAGTTAACCTTACATTGGTTTGACTAAATTAAGCAGCATATTTCATGTGGTTTAAATTGTAATAACATGATGGCAATTGAAAAAAGATATGATAGGTTTATTTTAGAAAAAAAAAAAAACCATGTCCATAATTGAGAACTAATTTCTCTCATAATATGTTGAATATGAACTAACTTTCAGAAAACATGGGTTTCCTCAAAATGGATAGCTAAGTCAATTTTTTATTTTTGAGATTTGTAACTGTTTCAACTTTTGAGCCAATATAAGCAAAATGCTACTCTATTTAAAATTTTTCTTTCCCTCGTGTAAATATTATTTGAATTGCTCGGAGATTAACAGTTAAGAGGCTGCTTCAAGATTCACTTAAAAGGCACTAAACTCAATCTTATTTCATAGCTCGTTAATTTTCAAACTAGGTTTGATGAGTCTGTGGCTTGATTTGGCTCCAATCACATATAGCCATATAGGGTATAAATTTGGACTTACAAATCTGCCCAGCACTGGCCATGCGTCACAAATTAACAGATTTTGGGAACCAATCTCAAGTCTCAACAGTCAATCGTGAGTGTTCGATTTTCTTACAAGACCAAACTTCCTTACTTCTTTGCAGAAAATTAGTCAAAATTCGGGACGCTTTTTGTTTGTTTGTTGATTATGCTCCAATTAGAAAGAGGATACTAAAAGCCACAGTTTGTGTATCCCACAATTCTCTGATGAAACGACAACAATTCTATATCCCATTAGAAGAACTTAAAAAACCTGAAACGCAATTCCCCCAAGAATTTAATTTTAATTAAACGAATAGAAGTGTGCGGGAAAAAACATTTACAAGAAGTTTTAATAGTATCTTCTTTTGGTTGGACTGACAAGACTCAAGAGTCAGCTAGTTGGTTTGTGCTGTCTTGACTCTTGAGTGCCATAGTATCTCCCAACTCCCAAGTTTGCTGTAGCCTCCATGTTTTTTTTTTTTTTTTTTTTTTTTTTGTTTTGTTTTCCAAGTAATAAACTAATTTACTTTACAACAAAAAAAAAAAAAAAAATACAAAGATTCATTCAATAAATTTGCAACATAATCCATGTAACATCAAATAACTATAAATCTCAAGGGTGATGGCTTTACAATTTATATTCAATCTCCCACTGTTACCAGTTCCTGCAGGTAATAATACAAACTCCAACTTTTCTTCCTTGCCACCATATGCCCATTACTACCAATAGGGGGGGGGGGCAATAAAATTTTTGTTATTAAACAGACCACTGTCCTCAGACATTTCATTGCGTGAGCAACTTTGAATCACATGCCACTATTTTCACCCTGCCAACACTTTCTTGGTTCTCCTCACTCTTAAATATAGCATCCTGTAAGATGAAGGTCCATACATTGTCGCAAAATCTGTAAGTGTGCAGATGTCCCTGTAAGATAAATAAGGAATAAAGTATCAGAAATGGCTCCGATATCACATTGCAATGCTAGCACAGTCCATCATAACAATATATTAACTAGGAATGAAATTGAAAGGGGAAATTGCCAGACTGACATTAGTAGCGATTTGTCAGCTAAAGAACGAAATATACGGTACCTGAATCTCTGAGAAACTCAACCCTATGTTTCTTGTTAAGACGTAAACTTAAGCAGAAATATAATCAAGTGTTATGAAAAGATAATGTATTCAAAACTCAAGAATAAATAGCCAATAACAGCAGGAATTTAGAAAATTTCAGATACCCATATCACAGGATGCATTTCATAAACTGGCATGCCTAACATTTCAAATACTAGTCTTCCTAATCAAAGCAGCGGGTAAGAATCAACCACCACATTAATGTTGACTCAAGTGAGATGCAAAATTTTATTCATTATATTCTACTTTGACCCAAAACCATAACTACATGAAGGGCAAAAAGATAGCAATTGTAGCAATTAAGGCAATCAGTGTGTTCTGCTCCAACATTCTACTTTGATAACGTGTGGATATCTCTTCCATATTAAGCATAACAGACTACAAATGGAATTTCTTTACTCCTTTGCTCATAAACAACTCTTAAAATATTTTTCCACTTCAGCAGCCATGTAATAGGAACCTTAAAGGAAACACACACAAACAATCAATTTAGTAGAGAAGAGATTTATAGACGTTTATGACACCTATATGAAATTTTGACAGTGTATTGTATAGGTTAAAGAGTCAAAATGCTTCGACTTTCCTTTTAAAGAATAAGTAGCATGGAAACTTCTAGAAGGGGTTATAGCAAATCATAAGCAAATACAATACTTCTAAGATACTCCTAAATAGACAGACATACATACATACATATATTGATATATACAATAGTCATTAAATGCATGCAAATTAAAGATAAAAACTTCAAATTCCAAAAAAGTAATAGACACTTATTAAACTGTACCATGGGGTACACTCAAGTGTTAGACTACAACCATCTGAGCCTGAAATATGTACACAACTCTATTAAAATGCATAACAAGGTTTTATAGCGGAACACTATTGTTTAGGGATGCTTGGATGGTCAAATTGTTTCAATTTATGACCATAGAAAATTTAACAATTTTTTTTTTTTTTTTAGGTCCTAGAAATTTAAAAATTATCTCTGCCACAACTGTACAATGTCACTTTCATGACTTATATCCATATATCTATCTAACAAAAATGATAGCCAATAATCCTATAGTTAAAGCCTTAAAGGAATACAAAGGATCAAATAAGCGAAGCCATTTACATGAGAACCATTGACAGAAATCTGGAATGTTCTCTCGTCTACATTACTCATGTATGAAAACAGTATTGGAGGTAGTTCACCATGCTCAGCTTACTGCAGAGAACTTCAACAGCATCTCACTCATTTATTTCATTTATTATTGGCAAGTTATACACACCCAATGACTATTGAACCCACAACCTTACTCTTACAAGGGAAGAGGTGCCATTTGAACAAGAGCTTATTGGCAGACATCAAATACCTCCACTCTATGTTACTTCACTTTGGCTCTTTAAAGCTTTTCCTTTGTTCAATTGGTGACGAAGTGGGTGTTTCCTGAATCAATCATTACATTTCTGTGCTATTTTGGGCACTTTGAAGAGGAAAGAACAATTTTTTTTTGGTCTCATGAAAGCATCTGCCATTACCACTTGTCCTTCCCTTACAAGTTGGTAGTGGATAAGGACTTTGAGGTGTCCTGATGTATGCTTTTCTTTTAGAAGGCTTGCCAATTAGGTACATTTTTTTGTTAATTGAAATTGATTACTTTTATTTTATCTATATCTGCATCTGATAGCCATACACTCATTTTAATATCATTTTGTTTAAATCTCTCTCAAAACAGCTTGTAGAAGTCAACTCTAGATATCACAATATAATTATTTCTGAACATATATAAATTTTTTTGGATAGGTATTTCTGAACATATATAAATGAAGGCAAGTTATAGATTAACAATTAATAAGCACCTTTGTTGTAAAGTGGAGACGATTATAAGCTATAAGCAATTACTCCTTGCAAGTGCAATTTGTCACCACTAACATTAACAGCAGACAATTAATCCAAAATTTAAGAAAAATAATTGTATCTCATTCTGATGCTATGAAAATCTGAGTCATTCAAGTCAACAAGCGCAAAACCAAAATGTAATCCACAGGTAGAGTGTAATTTTTATTCTATTTTTTATTTTAATGCTACTTTAAGCCAGGAACCTAGGAACATTTGCAAGCAACTTTAGAAGTACCTGTGACTTGCAAGAAAAATATGGAAAGCACCCACTAAAATAGGTCCACCCTAAATTTGACAGAATAATAGCAAGGCAGGACAAACTCATACCAACTGATTTAATCAATTTTCTGTCTCCAATTATAGTTCTTCAGCAGAAAATAAAAAACCTTAATAATATTACCAATTCATGATTCTGTCATTTGAAACTTGATGTGACATAACACATCTCCTGATTTAGTGTTTTTCAAAGAAGAAAATATTACTCAAGAATTCAAAGGTGCACCTCTTTAGTCTGTTTTATTATTTGAACAATTGTACTAATAAAATAATAATAAGGAACCCATGTCTTATAATAGAGTATAGGAAATTGATAGCACTTGAAAATCCATTTCCAAAATAAATTTAATTTCCTTTTTCCCTCGGGGGAATTAGGGAAAAATAAATAATCAAAGTATAATATACAAAAACAATAATAACCATGTCTTAATCCCAAAACTTTGGGAGTGAGCTAGAGATCTGCGATAATCTGAGTTGGCCACATGTATATATATATATATATATATATTAATGTTTTCTTTTTAGCCCTTCTATGAGTTCTATCATATCCAAAATCATAATATATGTCACCTCCTTCTGTAAGAAGTTCTTTTTAACTACTATTGATATTATTTTGGGTGCGTTTGTATAAGCTGTTGCAAAATGACGTTTTGGGTTTAAAATGAGCATTTGTAAAAAAGCTATGAGGAGTTGCTGTTGCGAAACATCATTTTGGGTTTTAAAAACATGCTTTTAAACTCCCAAATCGCTTAACCAAATGGACTTTTTACATCTTCCTCTATCTTTTTTCATTCTCTTCTTAAATTAGCTCACTCTTCCTCTAGTATATTTCTTGTATACTGAGCTTCTTTTCTAATAAAATTTTCTTATTCATCAAAATCAGCTCACTCTTCTTCGCTGGTGCATTAATTGCTCCCCTCTACATATGGCATATTACCCCCAACAAAAGTTCACCATTGTCATTTTCAACTTGAAAACAGAAGCAACCAGCATGCTACGCAACCCAAACAAGACGCTTTTAAAAAAAAAAAAAAAAAAAAAAAAATCAATTATTCTCAGAATCTCAAAATTTTTTTTTTTTTTGAGAAAAGAATCTCAAATAATTATAGTTTTCTATATTCTCATCAATAACATGAAAAATTTTACTATAAATAGGTGAATATTGCATTAAATTTATCTCATAAAAAAATAAAAAAATAACTACGACACTACCTGATCCATAATCAAAATTCAACAATAACATAAACTCAATTTGAAAAAGGAAAAAATAAAATAAAAAGTTTACCTTAATGGTGACCTTGCTTTTCACCTGACTTTCCAAAGCTTCAGTCATAGACTAAAAATAATATTTAAAAAAATTAAAAAAAAAAAAGTTAAAAAATAATATTAAAACAAAGATTCCAAAGTGCGAAAAAACAGTAACTCATACACAACCAGCAAAGCGCAAAACCATGAATGACCTAAAACTGTACCTTATCGAACTGAACGAGAACCTGAATGGCGAGCTCAGGACTGAGCGTACCGCTATTCACCATCTCATCCAAAGTCTCCGTCAAGCACATCCCGATCGTCGATCTACGGTACAGTTCAAACGTCGCCATTCTCCGTCACCGCACACGATCTGAACCAATTACACACACACTCATCATGAAAAATGAAAAAAAATAAAAATTGGAAATGGAAATTGAAAATTGAAGATGAAAAACCGAAAATGAGTAAAAGATGTGAATGATTTGAAGGAAGAGAGAAGAAATTGAATGAGATTTGAGAGGTTACAGATGGTTTTGGGTTTGGTTTTTGGTGTTGAGCTTGTGATTCTTCTTCTTCTTCTTCGTCTCGTTTGTACGTTTGGTCTTCGAAGAAACTTTGGGCGGAGAGATTTGGGGCTTTTTATACCCTAGTTTTTGTAGCTTAGGGGTATATATAGACGCGACAGATCTAGAAATATGCGAAATGACCCATTTGCCCTTCCGCTTTTGCTTTTTTCTGTAAAAAACATATTATCGTTTTTTTTTTTTTATTATAGGAAAAAAATATTATCGTTATTCGTTTTCTTTGTGGCAGGTACTAGGACTCCTACCTGCCACAAAGAAAACTAATAACGATAATATTTTTGGGCCAAGACTGGATTGGAAAGGACAGGACTTAAGGAAAAATACGGCCCAAACTTCTCTCTCTCTCTCTCTCTCATACTCTCATAGATGGGTGGGGCTTATAATATAATAGATACACAAGATTTTTTTTTTTTTTTTTTAAATCTCATGGAGCCATAGCATAAATCATCATTTCTAAGAACACACAATTGTAGGTCCCATGAGAATAGATACATAAGATTTTTTTTTAAAAAAAAATCTCATGGAGCCCTAGCATAAATCATCGTTTCTAAGAACACACAACTGTAGGTCCCATGAGGGCGTTTGGGCTCCGTGTTTCTACGTTTGCGTTTTCTCCAGTTCACGTTTTCTCATTTTTTTTTTTTTTGGCCCGCATTTGTTGACTTTGGGGGACAAATTTTACTGTTATGAACAGTGAATACACTGTTCACGCACTGTGCTGACACTGTTTACGTATTAAAAAACATTAAAAATGGGTCTCACGGTACTATTTACACATTTGAAAATTATTTTGCTATAGTGTTTTCAGTTTTCAGTTTTCAGTTTCAGCAACAATAAGCTCAATCCAAACGGACCCCATATGTTGGAAGAGGAATGTTTAACCAAACAATTAAGATAATTTTCCATGTGTTATATTAGTATTTTTTTTTGACATTATTTTGGTTTGTGCATTAAAATAGAATATTTCGATACTAGTTTATTTTGGCGTACCGTCTTGGGCTTACCAGCCGAAATCACCATATCAGATGAAATTTAGTGGAATGGATTAGAATGGGCCAAAATTTAGAACGATAGAAAATAAATAGGTGATTCGTATTGGTTAATTAATTAGAATGACAAATTTTGGCTATTTCGAATGAAATGAAATGAAATTCATGCTTTTTGTTGGTATGTGATTGTGATGAGTGATTACACCATAATATGATGTAACTTCACATAGACAATAATCCCACTTGACGGACAATATTGTTTCACGAAAGCAATATTTGTTTTTATAGTGAATAAATGATATTTGGATAAGCTTGTAACTGTTGGGTGGATATACCTATTCATTCAAATGTGCCTATTCCTAAGGATGCAAGAAGATTATCTCTAAGTACTAGGAGACTAGGACATTCATTTACATCACGACAACACAAGCATGCTGTTTGACCTTCCAATGTGATTTCTCTTTAATTTTGTTTCCATTCCATAATTTACTGCTAACTGGGCCTAAGCCCAATAACCAAAAAAGAAAAAAGAAAAAGATCTTTGTTCATTGAGCTTGATTCGATTTCGAGGCACATGAAGAGTATCCCATGAAGTCTCACTAGTCACAAGATAATATTTCAATTTTCAAGCACGAGTCATATAGTCTTTTGCTTCGCTGGCGTGAGAATGTAGTTGTGGGTGAGCTCTAAAGCTGCCACGTAGAGCGAGCTGCACAAACGTGTAAGCTTCGTGGCCTTGAAGGAGGAAAATTCAGCACCATTCTCTTCTCTTCTCACATACCACCACAGCTTTGTTAGAGAGAGAGAGAGAGAGAGAGAGAGTAATGGAAGAGATCAGGTCGTCGCCACCGCCAACAGCCGCAAGTACCACGGAGAGAGAACAAAAAATGTCAGCGACGTCACGGTTGAAGAAGGATTGTAGTTGGTTCGCAGTTTCAGTGCAAGAGGGTTTTAGCTATGTCAAAGCCTTCTTCTTTGGCCTGGTACGTATTTCACTCTCTTCTTTTATTAGATTCTTCTCTCTTACCATGTTCGCTATTACTATTATGTACTTACTACTTACCCCATAAAAAGAAAATGTTCCTTAACTTTCTATTAAAGTTTAAATATTTCATAGAAAAAAAAAATGTTAGATGATGGTATAATATGGAGTATACATTTATGCCATTACACACTTCAACTCAGGATTTTAATTTAAAAAATAACTTGTGTACTGTGTGCATAACAAGAAGTGTGTATTGACAATTTTCCTACCCTTATATTTTAGTATCTTATCTGTTCATAATTTCACTAATTAGATGCCTTACCCCCACAAAATGGAGGTATACTTTATTAATGTTATAGATTTATTCAAATGACACATTCAATAAAGAATTAAGGATTGTCCCATGGATAAGATGGGATAAGATTAAGTGTGCGTTTAGCATTGCTTTAAAAAGCCAGTTTTCCTTTTACTATTTAGCTTATTTTGGTTACTATTTATGAGTTTCATTGCACTTATTTATGAGTTCCACGATATTATTTTAGCTACCTTTTAGTTTTATCTATAGTACTTTTAGTTTTATCTATAGTACTTTTAGTAAAGAGTTTTCAGTTTTAGCTAAATAAGTTGTTTTCAGACGGACCCTAAGTAGTTATGCACCTATTTTCAACTTAATTCCCTATTTAAATATATACACTTTTACACACTTTTTGGGGACCGAATTATCGATTCCTTTTGTTGATATGGGAAAATTGGAAGCAGGCGAAAAAAATGACGGCAAAGAAGGAGAGGGAAGCGACTGAAGCTGATCTAAAGGCTGCTAAGATGCAGGTTGAAGCTACTGATGCTGCCGAGGAAACCAAGAAGAGACTTGACAAATCTATGTAATTGACTAATTGTTGTACACAAAATTTGTATTATTAGAAATGACAAATTAATGAAAGTATGTTTTTGGCTTTCATAAAAAAAAGGGGAAATATGGAGGCTCATTACCAATGAGGAAGGATGATATGGTGTTGCAAATCTTAATTTATTTAGGATGATTTTGTCATGAAAGTGATGGTGAATCAGGCCGATGATTATAGAGGACTTAACTCTTCAAATGTGGCTAGTGTTCATTTGAATACTTTTATAAAGAAAAAATAATAATTTTATTTAGTATTAAAAATTAGTTAAAGGATAATTCTACCAAAAATAAAAAGAGGTTTTAAAAACTATATATAAACAAATAAACTAAAAATAGGTTTAAAAACTATATATAAACATATATATATATATATATATATATATAGCAAGTGCATACTAACACGTGCAAAACTGGTTCAAATTGGGTGGTTGTGGTCTAGTTCGAGGTAAAGTTTGTATTTGTATTTGTACAATTGTACTTATACGCATGTGTGTTTTTTTATAACTGAAAACTTTAACTCACGTTTTCCAGTCACAACAATACAGTGTTCCTAAACACTAGTGTGTAGCTAGGGGGACTTTCATATATGCATGATCCGATGTGATACATCATATATGAGATACTTTGTTATGTTAATTAGTTTGAGGCCAATCTAATAACAAATAACAAATATGTTGTAGGAATTACAGCTTTTTAATTTTTGATGTCATTTTGGGCCAGTGGGCTCTTGGTAAAGTTACCCAATAGCCCATTTCCAATTTTGATGAAATAGCATACAAAAAATATTTTTCATTTTGCAATTATTAAAGCTATTAATTATAGAATTATAAAATCTTCAAAATAAAATACAATCATCTTTATGCCCATTGTTGGAAGGCAATTTGTTCTATATGCTAATTATTAATTAATTATTGGAGATAAAAGATATTTCTTCTATACAGTATGCAACAATGTAGATTTATATATATACCTATACAAACCTAGTTTGTTTTTTTCTTGGAATTAGAGGATGATGGGCCTTCAAAACGAATATAGTCATACATAATCCCTTGCAAAGCTGGAAATTCGCCGGAGGCCATTGTTTGTGTCAAAAAAATGGTATTATGCCCATCCACAAGCTGAGTGGGTGGTACTTCGACATTGTACAGCCGGTAAAGTCCATGAATTCCATGTCTAGCAATTGTGTTGTCATGACCAATTACTCCAGTTGAAAACAGGGGAGGACTTGTTTTTGGATCGTTTACTCGAACCTTTCAAAAATCAGTCAAACAAAATCAATAGGGTGTAAGTCCACATGCATAGCTATAGTTATAGGAAATGTGTTAGAAGAACAGTTTTGGGAAGTTTTTTAGGTAAAATAATTATCTCGTGTTTCCGGCATATATAAGGTATATGTTGGATTTGGTAATAATGGTTTGCATTAAAATTAAGTTAGACACAAAATTATGGGTTATATGACTCGTTCAAAATTTTGACACTTTTAAGTGGAGAGTGAAAGTTGTACTCTAGATGTTTTCGTTAGAATCATCAAAACATGTCATTTCGATCTAAAGATCATTGGCTGCCAATGGGGTATGTGAATATTATGTTTGAAACATTATTTTTTTCAACTCAAAAACTGAAGCTTAAGTTAAGATGTGTCCAATTTGTGTTTATTAATCATTTACTTAATACCACTACTTAATTTGAAACTTCCCTTTAACATAATATCCCAACGAATGAAAGAAAGATCAACCATCATGATCCTTCTCAAAAAAAAAAAAAAATCAACCATCATGACAATTCATTAGCATGCTATAATTAGTTATTACGTGTTAATATTTAATGAAAAATAATCTTGAAGTTCCATACCTGTAATTCAGATATTTGGGCTGTTGCAAGTGCCAATCGCAGTGTATAGGACCCATTTGTATCCACCAGGTCAAGTTTGAACTTGATTTGCCATGTAGTTCCTTGATATGTGTCATCGCTTAATTTTCTGCCACACAATAATGTCTAGATATCATGAATTCTATTTTATCATTTACAAGAAATAATAACTTCAATTTGAATTATTATTTGATTAATGCAATAATGAGATAAAAGATAAGCTGATGATTGGAAAGAAATGCACCTGGTAACCTGAGCAAAGAACCAATCTTTTTTATAGTCACTAACACCCACTGTGTAAACCAAATCTTCGTCAGGATATAAATCTGCATATCTTTCCCAAAGTCCATACTGCCTATACCTGCCAATATAAAACAATGATTTACAATTCCCTACTCCCTAAATGTGCTTTATTTGTTTTTTTCTTATAGTGTTAAGGTCTCTTAGAACAACTAATTAATCTCTCCTAATGCAAAGTCTATGATTTTATGACTTTATCACCCTAATGCAAAAAAAATATGCAAATACAAAATTGATTTTATACTCTTTAAATTTACAAGGAAAATGCTATAAACACAAATTATTTTATAAACTGCTAATGTCGTAAATAGTTATATATTAGTATGTAAAAAAATGATTTTAGTGGTTAGTTCAGATGAGACTCATTATAAAAATTTGTCAAATCAACGGTTTATAAAAATGCTTTAAAATAGGTTATAATTATAGCATTACTCAATTTACAATAGGAATTGCAGACCTGTCAGGATGATCGACATAAAGTTTGTTAATATACTTTGGATCAGGATCAGGAATGTAAAATTCAGCAGCAGTGCGATCTGGGATGCCTATTTCCCACAGTGTTGGGCCATCTCTTGGTGGCTCAAATACAAGATTACCCAAATCAATATCAAAACCTGTTTTTGCACAAGTTATTCATATAAGACAATGTATGAACAAAATGAGAACTTATAAAGGGCAAAATGGCCACATACCACTATTTAGTAACATATTTAGCAATATATCACTGTTTGCGAAATATTTAGCAATTTACCACATTTTTTGGAACTCGAGTTTGTTGTATAACTCAATTTCTTTGAAAAAATAGCTTTTAAGTTTGCTGTGCAATTTTTTTAAAACTCGAGTTCCATGGCAAACTCAAGTTTAAAAAAGTTGTAGATTTCTAATCATTTTGTAAACAGTGGTAAATCCATACATATTTTAGCAAATAATGATACTTGGCCATTTTGGCCCTTATAAAGGTTCAGAGGTAAAGAATAGGACCTGCGTTTATGGTAATGAAATCATCATGTTGATAATCACCAATGACACCAGGAACCCATGCATAAAGATTATAGCTGCCAAGTCTTATATTTTTGATGGAGAAGTAGCCATCTGCATCTGCTGTGGTCCAAAATTGATAACCCTGATGATGTTGAATCAATAATATTATTATACTTCAAGATTTCTTCGAAAATTTGAAATGTAATTATTGTCAAGACAAAAAAAAAAAAAAAAAAAAATGAAGTTATTGTTCAAGATGTGTACAATATTTATTTTAATTTTTTTTAAGTGAATCAAATCAACAAAAAAAAGAAGGGTAAGGGAAAGATTGCCATTCATCTACACTCCAGGACTAACTATTAAACAGATGGCATAGTAGGAATGAAGGGAATTAACTTTTAAACACAACACAATATTAGCATGTCAATTTTTTTAGTACTATTAGCATTTTTCTTTTTTAATAAAAGCATAGAATATGTTGATATTCTTGTTATAAGTAATAAACCATGTGATGAACTAATATCACCTTGCATTCTCTTTGCCAGGATCCAACATCTCCAGGTGGTGCCAGTCCCACATAAGCACTGTTTGCAGAAATGTACTCATCACTTAAAAACCTGGGCAAGGGCCATAAGAGATGAAATAAACCATAAATAAAAAAAATAAAAAAATAATCCCCTATAGCCAGATAAGAGATGAAAATTTTAGTTCAGGATCAAATATAAAGAGTAAAGTCAATCAATAGATGTGTGATATCTCAAATGAAGTAAATTAGTTGTGCAATCTTGTAACATCAAGTGTTTAATTACTAATATTTCTTGAGTATCTTCAAGATGTATCTCCATCAATCTCATTTTCTTAAATTTGAAATTAAATTGTGATCGAACAATATTTTCTTCCAAATTGGGTTGGATGAATATCCTCCAACCCATTATATGACAATTTAAAGACCATCTATATGTATTAAATTACGTAATTAAATAAATGATACGATTATTAAATATGTCAGATGAAAAGAATAGATTTAATTACCGGTCTTGGATTTGTAATCTACCACTAACACTACCCCTTTGATCAGCAGTTGGAAAATCATCAGAAGCTGGGAAATCGTATGGCCAACTTTCGACTTCAATCATCATCTGAAGATCAATTTAAGTTTAAATTAATACTTCTCAATTACAAAGGTTGTATTTTGGTAACTCTCTATTTTAAATTACTGACTTGATTTTTAGCATCCTCCCAAAGATGAAGTGGGTCATCTCCATCTGTGACAGAATTAAGATACATAAAGATAGGGCCGAATACTTTCTTCCATGGCTCATCGGGATTGAGTTTCAACACAAGATCCTCTCCTGCATAGTGAGCACTGAGAAACATCTGGTCGAAACATTTAGATCGGGTTAATACGATTAGAGATGATTATTAATCACAACAATTGGTACTAAATACTAATTCATGGCGAGTCTCTCATATGCATGCACGGTATTTTTTTTCACTTGTTGAGCAAATTTGATCCTAAATTCTCTTTACGATGAGAAACAAACTTGAACAATTTTTGCAATAAGTCTAGTAATACAAAAATATTTTTTTATAACTATTAAAATGGCAAGTTATAATTAGTGCATAATAAAGTGATGGTAATGACTTTGTATTGTATTTATATGAAAAATGATCTTCTTTCAATCGCAATTGACCATGTTATATTAAAAAAAAATTCATGAAAAAATTGTATCCTTAATATTACTCTAATTTTTATCACTTACAGCAAGGTTGACAGGCCCCACATGGGAAGTCAAGTTCTGTTTGATGGGTCCACCCGATCGAAACTCACTGCTAGGTGTGATTTGCCAGAACCCCACGGGTGGGTCCATGCAAATCCATCCATGGACCCGAAGATCTTTGTTCTCACAAGAGTACTGGTATTTGTCATCCACCTACACATGCAAGGAAATTAGTCTATGATAAATTGGTTTCAATTAATTTTCTTACAATAATTCTTACCATACAAGGACTCAAAGTCATAGAGAAAATGTGTGCAAAAAAAGTACCTCTCCTTTGAACTTTGGCTCCACAGGATTAACAAGCAAGACTGCCTCTGGGGTAGCCAGAGGCTTGCCTCTTCCTGGTAACCGATCATCTGGAAGAGGCATGTATCTTTGCCTGTTATCCGCCATTGCCATGTAGTGAAACCTATATGTCATTCACCAAGATAAGAAACTAATGTGAATATGGACTTACAATTATCATCAAGTGAAAGTAATCCTTAACCAAGAGCCTAATAGTTCAATTGATACTTCCTTGTATTTCTAATTGAGACATTTAGGATTTAAATCCCTTCTCTCAATTATCAAATTATTATTATTTAAAAAAAAAAAAAAAAACACCCCCTTATTCTAGAGATGTTCGAATTAAGTTTGGTTTTCCATTAACAGACAAGATACATTTGTTTATTTAAAAAAAGGGTAAGAAATAATTAATTTGACTAAAGTAGAAAGGCAATATTTTTGTGTACATGTCTTTTCTGAGTTTGAATACAATCCTAGTTTGTGGGAGGTTGAAAGGAGGCCATTCCTTTAAGTGCTCATAGATGGCATAGGTGTAGAAGCCCGGGGAATTACTTAGCATTATAAACCTGAAACATCATGTATATATGTCACCATCATTAATTTAAATTTTTTTCACAAATATTATCATGACATATTGGATTGATACGTAATAAAAGATGATGCCAATAATTAATTTATATAAAAGTAATATTACTGTAATTATAACTTATCACCTTAATAATAAAAAAAAAAATTGGGTCAATAAAATTACTCCATCATTAACCACAAACTAATACTCTAAAGAGTTCATTTTTAATATATATATTGATAGATAATGGTGTAATGCTCTAAGAGTTGATTGAGTACCTTTTGTCTATATTTAAGGGGACGGACTTGCCTTGAAGCGAGGGATCCCACAACCTTGTGAATGAGATCTCTACTTGCTTCTCACTTTCCACTATAACCTCAAAACTTGTTCCTTTAATCCTGCATGATATATATTAACTTTTCTTAATAACAGAGATGAAGAAATTAAACCAAAATATGAAAGTAGTTGATTCTCAAAAAAAAAAAAGTCATACAAAGAACTCACCAACTTAATTTGTTGACAATATTTGATGCATAACGTTAAAAACGGTGACTCATACTAATAATGAAAAAGTAAGTTGATTAATGTGATCTCTGTAATAGAGCTGTTATGGACAAAGCAAGAGCTTAATGCAACGGAGTGGAGCCCATGAGGCCCATTGGTACTGCACTTTGATTTAAGTTTGCTATGTTAGGGTCGAATAATAGTTATTGTCTCCATGGTTCATTAACATTAAGGATATTGAAAACTCTGAAAAAAAAAAAGTATTGAAAATTTGTCAATAAAATAAGATTTTATAATTCCACTAGTATTTTTGGTGTTTTTGATAGAAATATTTATGGGCGGTTTGGATCCCATGTTTCTGCGTTGCGTTTTCTACCATGCGCGTTTTTTTTTTTTTTTTTTTTTTTTTTTATTCTGCCGCACCTTTTGACTAAGTCAGCAGTGAACAGTGCACTCGTCATTGTTCATGGGTCCCACAAATTATATTTTTCAGCTACTTTTTCATTAAAAATGGGTTCCACAATACTATTCACATATTTAAAAATTATTTTACTACAGTGTTTTCAGTTTTCAGTTTCAGCAAAATAAGTTCTATCCAAACAGAGTCTTAATATTCAAACCTTCATTCCTCCATTGTAAAAATCGAATTTGAAAAAGAAAAAGAAAAAGAAAAAAAAACCAAGTTAAGTGCTGGCAATTTTATTGTACCAAATTAGGGTTATCTTATATATAACTAGGGACAATATAGGTATATATGTGTGTCTTGTAAAGCCTATTCTTTTTTATAGTGAAAAATATATTAGTTGTAGCTTTTGTTGATGTAGACACATGATCAAATCACATAAATTATCATTTCAATGTTTTCTTAACCTTTTTTTCTCTTTGAGTTTCTCTAAATTGCATAGATCGATGATCCTTAATACACCAAAAAAAAAGAAAAAAGAAAAAAACATATGGAATTCAACCTTTGTTTAGAAATTATGACGAAAATAACCAAACTGCTAACCAAGGTTGGAGGAGGAAAAAAAAAAAAGAGGATGAAGAAGAACAAAAGATCAATTGGATTATAAAGCAAAGTTAGAATGAGAAGAAGCAATAGAGGTCATTTTTCTTCATTGCTGAGCGTATGTAAAACTGTAGAGGTATTTAACATACACATCAGATGTACCCGTTGTTCCTGTACTTCCTGCTTCACTCCATACAAGGTCCCAGTACCTACATATATATTTCATTCAAAATAGTTAATAACTAAATAGTGCATAACTACCTTAAATTGCTTGCTTTCATTGACCCTTAAAAGAAAATCAACAAAATTTAAGACCCCACTTAGAAAACAAAGAGAACAATTGTAGAGCCATATTGTACCCTCTATTGGCCTCCTCATTAAGAACTTCAAGCAAATTGTCTATGCCATTATATTTTATCCCTGTAACAATTCCACCTGGCTTTGATAATTTTACTTTTAGTATGCCATTATCCATCACCACCTGCACAAACATACGTCTCATATATATGAAATTAAAATGTATTTCTTAATAAGAAATTATAAAATTAGGAAGTTAATGAAGATAGGACCCAAATTTAACAATTTCTGATCTTGTGCATAAAATGGTTTAATAATTCTATTTAGATCAAGACCTACACTTGATCATGTTATGTATTACATAAAAGAGAACAACTTACATGACTTTTCTCAATATGCAATTGTACCCCTTGAGACATGGTGATGAGGCCCTTCTTGGTTTTTTTTTGCAGCACAAAAAAAAAATCGATTTGGCCAATGGGGAAGAATATAATGGAATTCCGCAAAAGATAAATGTACTAATATTAAATGTTAGATTCTGATAATTATATGTGTTTGAGAAAATGACATGGGTCATAAAAGTTAATTTTTACGGCTTAAAGAGTGTTAGGCTTGGTTTGCTATTGCTTGAACTAGAGAGGAAGATTCTTACTTTTTTAATATTTTCTTGGTTTCTTTGCTTTGTCGATCGCCAATGATGTCATAGACGTGCAGAAGTGGTATGAAACACAAGCACATGCACGTTAATCATGAATTATGTGTGACATACTTTGGTAATTATTACCAAAGAACCTCATGTTAGGTATGGCTGATATGGTTATGTGATTGAAGGAAACCGTGAATGTAAGCATTGAAAACTGTAAGAATATATCAAGATATTACAATAAATGTGTAGACCATGGTTTTGTTTTGTTTTGTTTTTTTTTTGAGGGGGACCATGGTTTTGTAGAATACCATAAACTACTGTGGTTTTATAATATAATGGTATATTAGGTTCATTATAATACACAATTCAAGATAGCAAAGATATAGTCCGCTAAAGACTTCTTGCCATATATACATATATGAAAGCTGTAAGAATATATTAAGATATTACAATAAATGTGTATACCATGGTTTTGTAGAATACTATGAATTACTGTGGTTTTATAATATGATGGTACATTGGGTTGCTATAATACACAATTCAAGATAGCAAAGATATAGTCCGCTAAAATACTTCTCTCTCTCTCTCTCTCTCTCTCTCTCTCTCTCTCTCTATATATATATATATATATATATATTTAAGAAACAAACACACACACACAAAAGGAAGAGGGAAATGAGTTTTAACACAAGCCATGGTATCAAAGCATGTTGAATTTCTTATTTCCACTTTCTCTTTTAATATCATCTTATACCTTTCTGTCAATTTTAACATAGTATCGAAGCCATGTATCGTCTAACGTCACCAAATTCTAACACTCATTCTCTCACATATGGGTCTACTAAACATGTGAGACTTTTTTATGAAGGGTGATATCATGACAATTATCACTTGTCTTAAAAGTTTAAGCTGTTAAGAAATTATGAATTTAACTGACAAATATATAATCAAATATTTGTGATGTTTGGTAAAAACTTAAGATATTAAAAAAAAATCTAATTCATTTTTGTTATAGGCCCTTAAGTTGAATAGAGTTGGAGAACTTTAGCTCACCAATTGAAGCTATGCTAATTGTTCACAGGTCCTTTTGGTGAACTTTGTCTTTTAAGGGAATATATGATCTCAAATTATGTCAAGGATTGATAGGGGGAGAGAAGACATGATGTTGTAAAGCTTAAATTCAGGCTTGATTGCCAAATAAGCTAAGCTAAAGAAGCGCCATGTTAAAGCTCACCGCTAATAGGCCCAAATATATTGATAGGACTGCTCACTTATGCGTTAAAGTAGCACCATATTGAAGCCCACTTTGCCCAGGCTTGTGGTTATAAAAAGCCCATAATCACCGTAATTGGACCCTAATTTAAATTTGCATCCAAAGGCAAACTCTACAAATTATCCTCTTTTTGAAGAAATACAAAGCGATTGCATTCCTCTCTCTTAAATTTAATTTGAAGTGAAGAATAATGAAACCTTTGTATATATCTATTAGTATTAATGTTTGAATCTTTGCATCTGAGAGTTAATGTAACTTTAATGGGATCAAGTCCATTAGCAGTTGATGAATCAACAAATGTATAAAAGTGTAATGACCACTCTCACTCTTATTAATATGAGAATTCATTCGCACGTATATACTCCAAGAAGTTTTGTTAAGTAGTCTAGTAGAGTAAGGGGTTTATGTAATGTATATTCCTAAACACACAACATCCCCCATCTAATCTAAATTAACTAGGTCACACACAAATTGCAAAAATCAATAGTTCAAGTAGCAAGCTTGGCTGACAAAACTTTAATTAGTTTTTTTTTTTTTTTTTCCTTGTGTAGTTGAATTAGGATTTTTATTTTATGTTCTTTCCCTTTTCCTTTCCTTGTTGAATTAAGATTTTATTGGTTTTTCTTTTCTAATTGAGTTCTTTTCTCTAGTAGAAGTAGGACTTTGTTATTTCTTTTTTTGAAAGGATTAGGAGATAATTAGAATCTCTTCCTATAAATACTCTTTCTAAGGAGGTGGTGATTATTAAGTTGTTATTAGAAAGTTTCTATTAAGAAATATTATCTAATTCTTTTGCCTACTAGCATAGTGTTCTTGTAGAACTTGAAATTTATGGAAGAGTTATAGTAATTGTGTGTTACACATTGCATCACAACCCTTCAACTAAGCTAAACCATGTTACTAATTTTCAAGTTGTGTATAAGAAATTCTCCAAATACAACACAACACACCAATATGCTCTTTTTTTTTTGCTAATAAAAAAATATGCATATGTTAAAACATATCACCAATATGCTCTAACCTGAATTTTTTTTTTTTTTTTAAATGTTCAGGAAGTCAACTTCAATCTAGGTAATATATATGTTTGCTTACAAATATTAAGAATTTAAGCCCATACTAACATCAAGAAACTTCAAAAATAAAATTAAAAATATATAAACACAATATCCCATAAGAAACAAATCAATGTACTAATTAAGTACCACATACATATACTCCAACAAATTATGAACATAATTAAAAAAAAAATACTAGTTTCATATTGGAAGCAATACTAATTACTACCATGCAATTGCTTTCAATGGCTAAAATTCGAAATTAAGAAAACAACTTTCAATCTTAATCCTTGAATGAATTAAAATAAGAATGAAAATAAAGTTTAAAAGTAAAGAAGTAAAAAATTTTCGTGAAAAAAACAAGAGTAATTCCACTGCAGGCAGTACCTGCTCTTGATCCCTTGATTATGCATCTTTTTTACTATCTTTTGCTTTCTCAACCAACATAAGAGCAAAACGGAGTGATCCTCTCTCTTGACTGGAAGAAGAAGAAGCATTGTCACGAGATTGTTGGCCAAGCCGGAATGACCAAACTTGCATTACATCATGTTCCTCGAGTTCATTTGACAATCGAACCTCATTCCAATCAGTCCTCAGAACGTACATCGAACTCACTTTGCCGGTATTCTTTGGCATGTCCCACTACCTCAAAATAATCTTAAACTCCTCACGTCTAGGATCAATCAATATTGTTGGGATTTCTTCATGTGCATTAAGCATTGATTTCTCTTCCTCAGTTAAGAAATCTGACCTTAATTGCTTCAAAGGCATCGACAATTGGGCTAAACCTTTGTCTAAGTCACTCGGAAATAGCTTTTTTTGTATCACCAACATTATATCAGTCCCACCCATTGCTTCAATCTTATCAATAAACTCTTTAGGCAATTTGGGTGTCAGATTTTGATTCGTTAGGTTTCCTCTACAAACCAGACCTCTTTATCTTGGCTTTTGAACCCCAATCTTCATTCTCCTCTTCTTCACAACTTCTTAGCTTTTGTTCATTCTTTCTTTGTGCTTGGATAGAAGTCAAGACTTGATGCAATTGCAAGTGTTTTTCCTCAAAAGTGGTCAAAAGTCATGGATTCGAGTTTTGGGAATAAGACTGCTTATCATGACTTCTCTCAGATCTCATAAAAGTAAGAACTTTGCACATTGAGTAAGGCCTTTTTCTTTGTGCTAGGATAGCATTGTTCATGAACTTTTCTAGCACAACTTTTGGTTCTTCTTTTGGCACAACACTATTATTCTCTGGATGTTTGAACTTGTCAATGTCATGCTTCATCTTTGCAGCGCGTGCAGCCATAAACAAAATATCAAGCGGACACAAATCTTCAACACCATTATGATCCTTCATAACTCCATCTTCCAACAGTGGCAACTTCTTCTTATTCATCTTACTACTCATTCTCGTCGAACCCACTAGAATGATGTTACAAAGTACACAAAATCTATGGCTTCCCTTTTGTTTATATACTATTGCTTGCACACAACACAAAGCAATTATTTACGTAACTATTCCTATTATAATCTGAAATCATGTTCGAAATGGATAGGGTTTCCTATTTCTTCTCAAGCTAGAGTTCGATGGGTGACACGTTGCAGCTTTTAGGGCTTGTTTGGATAAGCTGTTTTAAAAGGTACATTTTCAAAAAATAGTGTTTTTAAAATGAGCATTTTGAAAACTTAGTTTTTAAAGCTACATTTGAGCGTTTGGTAAAACATGTTGCTCTAAAATTGTTGTTTTGAGAAAATTACAAAAAAGGATACGATAGGCTATGCTATAATGATAATAATAAGAGTAATAATATATATTTTTATTTAATAATTTAATAATAAGAAAGCGTCCCATAAAAAATTTAATAACGAAAGTAGTAATAATAATAATTGTAAGGACGAGATTTGAGTCCTAAGCCCAAATGATAAAAGGATTTAGACCCAAAAGCCCAGTACAATGAATTTGTAGAGAATGGGTTGGAAAACTAGGTTCTAATGAGTTAGGTCCCCGTTACAACGAATCCAGTAGACAATAAAGCAAAAATAGACTGGATTTATCTAAGGAAAATCGTCATCGTTATAGTCCGAGGAGATCAGTTCTTGTACATATTATTTGAAGTTGGTTACAAATACAATTCTTGATTGCTACAATGTTTTTCTCTCAACTTCTCGATCCCCTCCCTTTAGGGTCTCCTTTCTATTTTATACTATCTTCCTCCTTCATCTTTATCCTCCACATGTAGACTAGATTATTGGTGTTAATCTCTGTCCCATCAGCACCTTCTTGAAGTCTTTAAAGAGTAGCTGTAAGACTGAAAGATACTATTCAGGTACCACTTCTTCATTAATGTGGCCAGGGAGTTAGTTGCAGAGCATTTAATGTAGTGGCTTTCCCTTTAGATATTTCATGGTCTCCCTTTGTCTTGTTCCTTCTGGATACTTATCCTCATTAGTGGAATCGTTCGGAACGTTGCTCTTAATGTCAGACCGCATCTTCTAACCTCGGCTTTGCCTAGCCTAGGAAGCATTTATCCTCGGATCATTTCCCTGGAACATAATGCCTAAATCCCTTCCTTTATTTATCAGTGCTGACCTCAATCACATGTCTATTCATCCTCGGACTTATGAGGTGTCCTTGGACTGGGCCCCCGACCCGATACATTTTACTGGGCTTAATATCCCTACAATAATAATAATAATAATAATAATAATAACTAGCCTTATCACACGCGCTTCGCACGTGTAATGAGGTTTTTTTTTTTTTTTTTTTGGTTTAGTGAAAATGTTGGGCTTAATGGTCCTATTTTATAGCCAAAAAAAAAAAAAAACTGTCTTTATTTTTTATATATATTTTTTATTTTGAGAATTTAATTTATTAATAGAAAAAGTAATTTGAAAATCAACAGGAGAAGGACCCTACTCTTTAGGCAATGTTTTAGTGGGAGTTAGAGTTGTATTTTTACCGAATTATCATTTAGTTTTATATCTGCATAAACATAGAGGTGTAGGGGTATTTTTGAACCAAAAAAATGAGGATCCCAAACAGGAGAAACTCCTTAAATAATAATATAGATAATAATAATAATATGGTTCCATTTAATAGTGTAATTTACTTTTGTTATTATAATAATAAAAAATTACACAAGAAGGACACCTAATTTTTATCTTTCCCAATGTCTATCTCCTACTACCTCTAGCTTCTTCTCCTTCACTTGCTGGGTAGCTGGACAAAAATCCTCTACTGCCAATCACATGGTCCACATCTAACCTTAGTAATTTCCAAAAAAATTCATTCAATTGCATCCAAGTTTCTCCAGACTCATCTTCTTTACGTCACCCACAACCTCATCCCATACCAAAGTAATTTTTGTTTGTGCTCCAATTTTTGCATGCCCAGAATATTCAATTAATGAAAAAAGCTAGAGAGAAGAAATTTCATCAAAGCCGAGCAGAATTAGATAATGGCAAGGCCTAGAAGAGATAGATGATAGCAAGGTTGCGCCCATAGGTAGCAGGCAAGACATTACTATTTGTGAGGTTATTTTAGGAATTTCAAACTTCAACCGACTATGATAGTTGCGTTTTTTACCTGGTTTTTTAAAAAGCTATCCACGGTTGTGTTTCACAAACGTGAATTTTCAGAGTTTGATATGGCATTTTAAGCAATAGTTTTCAGTTTTTAAATAACATTACAAGAATAATGTTATCAAACGGCCTAATAATTTTTCAAAAAACATAATGCCAAATGCATAGCTTTCAGAGTTTTTTATTATCAAAAACACGAGTTTTCATTTAGAAAACGCCTCACCAAACGGAGCCTTAAAGTTATAAGTTTATCTTAAACACACTTCTAACTCCTAGAGACATTTGGACTTCACTTCATTGTAAACCCGGCAGCCCAAGAACGTGAAATGGTGCCCAAGGTTTTTTCCTCTAATTTGGGGCTATACGAATTTGCATTGCTCCGACTTTATATTATTATGCTATCTTTTATCTAAAAAAATAAAACTTTATTTTATTATGAATTCCATGCATTTTTCCAAATTAAAAAAAAAAAAAAATCTTGTTCTTAACTTCTTATGTGTTGTTCTTTACAAATTAAGCCGATTTCATGGCAATTAAACCAGTAATATAGAAGGAATTCATCTATGTTGGTATGAACTAGGGTACAAAATTCGAATATTAGGTTCATGTTGACTTTAGTTACAGTGATGATATGTATCCAAATTATGGATTAACGAAATCTAATACATTTTGTGTGTTTTTTTTAAAAATGATAATATATGTTATAATATATAAAGTTTACAAACAAATTTATCATAAATTACAATAATAATTATTCAAAAATTAATTTATTATGGGAAATATCGTTTCGCCCATTGTTGGAATGCAATTTGTTCTACATGCTAATTAATTAATTATTGGAAATAAAAGACATTCCTTCTATACAGTATGCAACAATGTAGATTTATATATATCCACCTATACAAACCCAGTTTGTTTCTTGGAATTAGAGGACGATGGGCCTTCAAAACGAATATAGTCATACATAATCCCTTGCAAAGCCGAAGCATCGCCGGAGGCCATTGTTTGTGTCAAGAAAATGGTATTATTCCCATCCACAAGCTGAGTGAATGGTACCTCTACGTTGTACAGCCGGTAGAGTCCATGAATTCCATGTCTAGCAATTGTGTTGTCATGACCAATTACTCCAGTTGAGAACAAGGGAGAACTTGTTTTTGGATCGTTTACTCGAACCTTTCAGAAACAAACAAAATCAATATCAACATGCATTTATGGAGTTACAGGAAATGTGCCCAAAGAACACTTTTGGAAAATCTTTTAGATGTAATAATTATTTCATGCTTCTGGCATATATAATATGGTTTTCACATCTTATGTGATCCACATGTATGAGGAGGTATATGTCAGATTTGGTAATAATTGCTTGCATAAAAATTAAGTTTGGTACAAACTGGGGAAGAAGAAAAAATATTCTTTGACTGGAACCTCCCAAAATACTAGGAGGTGGTATTACATGCATTTGATACATGTATTACATGGGTTATATGTTTGATGCAGATTTTTGATACTTTTAATTGGAGAGGGAGAGTCGAATTCTAAACATCTCCATTAGAATCATCAAGAAAAATCATTTGATCTAAAGATCATTGGCTGTTGAAGTAGGTGTGAGATATTTGAATGTTATGTTTGAAACACCATTATTTAAACTCAAAAACTGAAGCTTAAGATGTGTCCAATTTGTGTTTACTAATCATGTACTTAACAGTTAACACTATTACTTAATTTGAAACTTCCCTTAAACATAATATCCCAACCAAAGGGAAGGAAGATCATCCATGACCATCATGATAATGCATTAACATTTCTATAAAATCAGTTACTCAGTGCAAATATTTAATGAGCAATAATCTTGAAAGTCCATACCTGTAATTCAGATATATGGGCTGTTGCAAGTGCCAATCGCAGTGTGTAGGATCCGCTTGGATCTACCAAGTCAAGTTTGAATTTGATTTGCCATGTAGTTCCTTGATATGTGTCATCACTTAATTTTCTGCCACACAATAATGTCTAGATATCATTAATTCAATTTTATGATTTACAAGAAATCATAACTCCAATTTGAATTGTTATTTGATTATTATTGCAATCATTATATAAAAGATAAGTTGATGTTTGGAAAGGAGTTCACCTGGTAACCTGAGCAAAGAACCAATTTTTCCGATAGTCACTAACACCCACTGTGTAAACTAAATCATTGTCAGGATATAAATCTACATATCTTTCCCAAAGTCCATACTGCCTAAACCTGCCAGTATAAAACAATGATTTACAATTCCCTACTCCGTAAATGTGCTTTTTGTTTTTTGTTTTTGCTAATAGTGTCAAGGTCTATTAGAACTAATTAATCTCTCCATTTTGTATAGTCTTCCCGTCTTCCATATATCTGATAATTACAATTAGAAATCCCTTTGAAAATGGTCCCAAGATATTAGGTAAAAGACTTGAATACAAAATCTCTTGAATCATATGAGGCTTAAAAATTATTATACCAACCAAGAAAACAAGCAAGAATTTGGTATAAAAAGCTAACAAATGCAGTACTACTTCTATGTTCTAAGTCTATATGATTAGTGTATACTCTCTAAATTTGCAGCTGGAATTGCTAACCTGTCAGGATGATTGACATAAAGTTTGTTAATATACTTTGGGTCAGGATCAGGAATGTAAAATTCAGCAGCAGAGCGATCTGGGATGCCTATTTCCCACAGTGTTGGGCCATCTCTTGGTGGTTCAAATACAAGACCACCCAAATCAATATCACAACCTGTTTTTGCACATGTTATTATTCATACAATGTATGAACAAAATGAGAGCTTAAAAAAGTTTCATTAGAGGTAAAGAATAGGACCTGCGGTTATGGTAATGAAGACATCATGTTGATAATCACCAATGACACCAGGAACCCATGCATAAAGATTATAGCTGCCACATCTTATATTATTGATGGAGAAGTAGCCATCTGCATCTGCTGTGGTCCAAAATTGGTAACCCTGATGATATTGAACCAACAATATTATTGTTCAAGATTATTTTGTCAAATGAAAATTTAAAATGTAATTATTGTCAAGACAAAAAAAATGAACTTATTCTTCAAGAGTTACTGGTTTTATAGATACAAGGGGAGCAGCTTTGAAACCCAAAACAAAATACAGAAAATAGTAGTTAAGAAAATTATTCATTATATTGACGATGTGATATCAATCAAATTAATTAGCATGCCAATTTTGTAAGTATTTTATAATAACATTCATGGTACTATTAGCATTTTCTTTTTTAATAAAATAATAGAATATACTGATATTCTTGTTAATTATATGTAAAAAACCATGCTTAGAAATATGGTGAATTAATATCACCTTGCATTCTCTTTGCCAGGATCCAACGTCTCCAGGTGGTGCCAGTCCCACATAAGCATAGCTTGCAGAAATGGACCGATCACTTAAATACCTAGTAAGGGCCATTGTAATAAAATATTTTAACCCCCTATAGCCAGATTATTAGAGATGAAACTTTTAGCTCAGGAGCAAGTATATAGAGTAAAGACAATCAATTGATGTGGTGATAGATACCTCAAATTATGTAAATTGGATTGAATGGGTGTGTTTTTACGTCTCACATCAAGTTTTTATTAAATCGATTATAAGTAGTTGTCATTAATTTGACTAGTCTTTTTAGGTATATTGCCGATGTGACCAATGTTCTACGGGAAATTCCTTAAATGTTTTCAAGAAATATCCATATCAATATCTTTTTCTTAGATTAGAAATTACATTATGAACAAAGTTTTCTCCCAAATTGGGTTATGTGGCCATTTAGAGACCATTCATATGTATTAAATTACATGATTAATTAAATCATTTAATTAAGTAATATGAATATGATTATTAAGTATGTCATGCAATTAAAAGTATGAATATTGCCCCTTTCGAAGGTACATAACAAGGGTTTTAAGTAAAAACACAAAACCGAAGTGATTTAAGTACCTGTCTCTGATTTGTAATCTACCACTAACTCTGCCCCTTTGATCAGCAGGTGGAAAATCCTCAGAAGCTGGAAAATTGTATGGCCAGCTTTCAACTTCAATCATCATCTGGAGACCGATTTAAGGTTAACGTAGTACTTTTCAATCAAATACTTCAACAACAACAAAGAAAAAAAAAAAAAAAACACTTTCTCAATCAAAACGTTGTTTTTGGAAACTCTCTATTGTAAATTACTGACTTGATTTTTAGCATCCTCCCAAAGATGAAGTGGGTCATTTTCATCTGAGACAGAGTTAAGGTACATAAAGATAGGGCCAAAAACTTTCTTCCATGGCTCGTCGGGTTTGAGTTTAAGCACAAGATCTTCTCCTGCATAGTGAGCACTGAGAAACATCTGTATGAAACATTTAGATCAGGTTAACATGAATGGAAATGGTAAATGATAACAGCAATTGGAATTATATATTAATTCCTGGTGGGTATAATTCACTAAATATTTATATCGTGTGCATGTAACTTTATGGACACATCACTTTTTTCAATAACACATTGGGAAGTGGGATTTAAATCCAAGTTCTATTTATAAGAGTCATACATTACTATTGAGCTACAAAACTCTTGAGAGATGTATACAATATTTTGAACTTAATTGTAGCAATAAGTCCAATGACACAAAAATTTTCATAAAATTTTGCACAATTATTTGTAAAATTATCTCAATTATTACTTATTCAGATTTATTTTATTTATTTTGGTGCAGGCAAAGTTTGAAGTCTAAATTTTTTATTCAAAGATAATAAACTTTATCAATTAAACTAATTGGAACCCACTACTTTAGACATTAATTAACACCTTAATAAATTGTGAAAAAAAGATTATGAAAAATGAATTGTGAAGTTAGCATTGTTATAATTTTAGTGGGATTGAGATAGTCCAATAGCTAGGGTTATTATACAGTATAATACCTTTTGAATGGTTCAAATCAAAAAAATAAAAAAAAGTAAAAAAGTTTGAAAAAGTTGAAATTTGGTGTGGGAAGTCACTTACTGCGAGGTTGTAAGGCCCCACATGGGAAGTCAAGTTCTGTTTACTGAGTCCACCTGATCGAAACTCATTGCTAGGTGTGATTTGCCAAAACCCCACAGTCGGGTCCTTGCATATCCATCCATGGACCCGAAGATCTCTGTTTTCACATGAGTATTGGTACTTGTCATCCACCTACACATGCAAGGAAATTAGTCCTATATATGATAAATTAGTTTCAATAATATCCCTTACAAACTATATGCTTAAAGTTATCTTAAATTATTTTCTTGTTTGGAGAATAAGTTATAGTCTACTTCGTAATATACAAGAATTTAAAAAAAAAAAAAAAAAAAAAAAGTGTGAAAAGAAGAAGAAGATAAGAGTACCTCCCCTTTAAACTCTGGCTCCACAGGATTAACAAGCAAGACTGCTTCTGGGGTAGCCAGAGGTTCACTTCTTTCTGGTAACCGGTCATCTGGAAGTGGCATGTATCTTTGCCTGTTATCCGCTACTGCCATATAGTGAAACCTATATGTATGTTAATATACCCAGAATAAGGAATTACTAAAAATGCAGACTTAGAAATTGCTTATTTGACTAAACTAGAAAAAGCAATAATATTGTGTACTTGTCTTTTCTGAGTTTGAATACAATCCTGGTTTGTGGGAGGTTGAAAGGAGGCCATTCCTTTAAGTGCTCGTAAATGGCATAGGTGTAGAAGCCCGAAGAATTACGTAGCATTATAAACCTAAAATGTCATGAATTTTTGTCACCATCATTATAAAAACTTTCACAAATACTATCACAACCTTTTGGACTGATAGATTAAAAAGATGGTGTCATCAATAATATTGTTGTATTCACAACTTATCAACTTAATAAATTTAAAAAAGAAAAAAAAAATAAGAAAAAACTTGTGTCAATAAAATTACTTTATCATTATCAGCGTGAAGCACAAACTAATACTCTAGAAGTTGATTGATTAATTACCTTTTGTCTATATTTAAGGAGACTTGCTTGCCTTGAAGTGAGGGATCCCACAACCTTGTGAATGAGATCTCTATCTGTTCCTCACTTTCCACAATAACCCTAAAACTTGTTCCTTTAATCCTGCATGATATTTATTGCCTTTTTTTGATAACAGAGATGTAGTAAACCAAGACATGAAACTATGAAAGTAGTCATAGAAAGAACTCACTGAGTTAGTTGACAATATTTGATGTATACAGTTAGAGATGGTGACTCATATTCAAAATGAAAAAGAAATGTTGGTCTCTACTATGGAGTATGGAGGTGTTTTATGGATAGAGCGTGAGCGTAATCTACCATAGAGGTGTTTTATGGCTAGGGGCAATATATATATACGCACTAAATCTTATTCTTTTTGTTACTTTATGATGAAAAATATAAAGTCTAGTTAATGTATGTTCTTAGGGCATATATATATATATATATACACGTCAATTATCTATTTTAAGTAATATTTTATGAAAAATTGAAAAAATTGTCAAAAAAGTTAATTATTTTTTCACTTTTCCATAAACAATTTCCTAAAATAGTTTACTAACATATGTCCTAAGGGCATACGTTAGTAAAACCCAAAAATATATTAGCTATAGCTTCTGTTGATGTTGACACACTGTCAAATTATACAAACTCTTTGTGTGATGTTTTCTCTCCATTTTTAATGATTACATTTCACTAAATTGCATAAATATATGATCTAAAAAATATATGGAATTCAACCTTTATTTGGCAATTATTATGAAAATAAGAGAGAGAGAGAGAGAGAGAGAGAGAGAGAGAGAGAGAGAGAGAGAGAGAGAGAGAGAGAAGAAGAAGAAGAAGAAGAAGAAGAAGAAGAAGAAGAAGAGGATTATAAAGCAAAAGAAGTGGATTATACAATTAATAAGTATATAATTGTAAAAGTTTACAAATTTGCTATCGTAACTGTGTAAATTTATACTGACATTATTTATTTTGCATTTAATTTTTTATTCTTTCTTTACATATCCTGGTAACGAAAGAAAAGAGTGAATGATGGTTATTGTGTGTGAAGAAAAAAAATTTTAAAAATAAGAAAAATTGATATTTTAATGAAAAATAGTGTAAAATAGATAATTTGATGTGAGTTGTTTTGAAAAATGAGTATGTAATTTTTTTTTTTTTAAAAGTAAATTCTTATGCTAAAATAGATATAAATTTTTGGACAAGCTAATGTAAGACTGTAGAGGCATTAAACATACACATCAAATGTACCCGTTGTTCCTGTGCTTCCTGCTTCACTCCAGACAAGGTCCCAGTACCTGCATTTATATTTCATTCAAAATAGTTAATAGCTAATTACATAACTACCTAAATTAAAGGTTTTCATTGAAAAATCAACATTCTGACCCAAAAACAGAGCAATTCTAGGGCCACTTACCCTCTATTAACCTCTTCATCAAGACCATCAAGCAAATTGTCGATGCCATTATATTTTATCTCAGTAACAATTCCATCTGGATTTGATAATTTTACTTGTAGTATGCCATTATCCATCACAACCTGCACACACATCTCATCTAAATTAAAATGTATTTCTTAATAAGCAATTTTAAAACAAGCAAGTTAATGAAAGATAGGACCCAAATTCAAAAAGTTCTTGTGCATAAAATGGTTTAAACTGTATTTAGATCAAGACCTACTCTTAATCATGTTATGTATTACATAAAAGAGAACAACTTACATGACTGTCCTCAATATGCAATATTACCCCTTGAGACATGGTGAGCCCCTTATTGCTTTTTCTGTCGCACAAAAATTTCTATTTGGCTTATGAGGAATAATTGAATTCCTCAAAGATATATAAATACTAATAATGATAGTATTAAACTCTATCTTTTGCCAATGATAGAAAATCTTGTCTGTCCATTTCTTGTTGGGACATGACAAGGATCATGAAAGTTTTTTCGGCATAAAAGAGTGTAAGGCATGGCTTGCTTAAAGCCTTGAACTAGAGACTAGAGAAGATTCTTACTTTCAACTTTTTTCTTGGTTTCTTTGCTTTGTCGATTGCCAATGATGTCATAGACGTGCAGAAGTTGGTATGTACAAAAAAAAGCTCATGCATGTTAAATCATGAATTGTGTGAGACATACTTAATTTGGTAAATCCAAAGTACCTAATCTTAGGGCCTATGGTATGGCTTATATGGTTATGCGATTGAAAGAAATTGTGAAAAGCTGAAAACCATGAATTGCGTGAGTCATACATTGAGTTCATTATATAATACACAATTCAAGATTGCAAAGACGTAATTTGCTAAAGACTTTTAGCTATGAACATGTGTCGTTAGGTCGAACAATGTTAATTCTCTTATTTCTACTTTCTCTTTCAATATCATCTTATCATCTTCTATCAATTTTAACATTGTATCAAAGTCATTTATGATATATCATTTAACATTACCATATTGTAACACTCTCTCCTTCATGTAAGATGCTAGACATGTGAGATTTTCTTTTTCTTTTTCTTTTTGAAGGGGACATGTGAGATTTTTATAATCTTCGAATTCATAATAATTGCTTTGATATTGTGACAAATTATCACTTGTCTTAAAAAGTTTAAGCTGTTAAAAAATTATGACTTGAATTATTTAATTATTAGTCTGACAAATATATCATCAAATATTTGTGATTTTCAAACAAACTTAAGATATTAAAAAAAAAAAACCTAATTCATTTTTTGTTATAGGCCCTTAATTGAATAGAGCTGAATAACTTTAGCTCACCAATTGAAGCTATGCTAATTATTCACAGGCCCTTTTGGTGACCTTGGTCTTTAAGGGCATATATGATCTCAAATTGAGTTAATGAGTGTTTGGATACAACTTATAATTCCTACGTTTGCGTTTTTGTGTTTCTTTTTTTTTTTTTTTTTGCTTGCAGTTGTTTTTGACTTTTCAATCCGTTCACTGTTCACTTTTCATCAACCTGTGCACTGTTCACAGCAAAAATAAGCGGTGTAGTGCACACCAGTGGATCCCGTGCACTATTCATCGGACCTACAAACCTCACTTTTTCATTAAAAATAGGTCTCACGATACCATTCACACATTTAAAAATTATTTTGTTTTAGTGTTTTTAATTTTTAATTTTTAACAAAAATAAGTTGTATTCAAACGGACGGAGAGAAGATGCATAAGTTGTAAAGCTTAAAATTCAAGCTTGATTGCCTAATTAATAAGCAAAGCTAAAGAGGCACCATGTTCAAGCCCACTGCCAATAGGCCCAACACGTAGACAGGACTGCTTATTTTGCATTAAGCTTTCTCCACATCGAAGCCCCCTTTGCCCACTCTGTATAAAACTATTGGCATTAATGTTTGAATCTTTGCAACGACATGCCGTTTGGGAAACTCTTAGTCCACCTCCGATACGGTGCGTTTCGATGTCTTAAACACACTCCTAAGACACTTTGGACTTCACCTCATTGTAAACCCGGTAGCCCAAGTACATGAAATGAGCCCAAAGTTTTTTGCTCTAATTTGGGCCTATACCTTTGCACTGCTCTACATTCAAAGCAATTGAACCAAAAATATAGAAGGAATTCATTAAAATTGGCATGAACAAGGCTACGATATTGGAATTCTATATTCATGTTGACTTGGTTGCAATGATGACACGTATCTAGATTATGAATTTTATGAATGTATTATAATCTCTGTGTTTTTTTAAAAAGATACTTCACATTATTATATAATATAAAGTTTACAAACTAATGTGTCATCAATTAGGATAACAATAATAATAATTCCAAAATTCATTTATTATATTGTTGAAAATTTATCAATAAATTTCATTGTCATTAAAGTTCGTAAACTTTTTATAGTAAAATTTGCTGTAATTTGAAAATTTTCTTTTATTGGAGGTTGAATAATTGGAGTTGTGTCCTTTTGATCACATTTTGTAAACCACATGACCTTTTCTTTTATTTCAATTGAAAACTGGTGCATTCTTGTTTAAAATTTATGGTATGGGAATGCTTTCTTTGTCCCACAGGGTTTTCAGAAAAAATGGCAATAGGAAATATTATCTCTTCAAAGTAACAGCACCGGAGTCTCTGTGTTCACTACTGAGTTTGCATGTGCATGTAAAATCTAAGCCTGAACCACAACCATAAGAGATTCTTTAACTTCTATGTACAGACATCAATTTAAGCCTAAAGAAAAATTTTTGGTCATGGAACATGTATGACTTGCAATGAAACTATTATCATCCATGTGGAATAATTTAGAAAAAAAGTAAGTACCAAACATTTGTGTTCTCAAAAACAAATTGGAGGGCCATTTAATGGTGTTAAACGAACCAAGAAATCTTATAATCTGCTTGGCTCAAAGCACCCATTTGATTAGCTGTAAATGTCGCCAGAAATAAGCATAAGAATTTTTAAATGTACAATATAAATATTTCTTCTTGTTAGAAGAGTCTGAACTTGTTAATTTAGATTTTTTTTTTTTAATCAAAAGAGAAATATTTTCTGAATTCTTGTCTCAAATTTGATTTGGCCTACAATTCCATTCTAATTGCAGCCTAATACAAAAACACAAATAGTTTTTTTTTTTATGCAGGATTTGGATCCAATTAAGCTCTTTATTTCAATGAGAAAAGATTTATCACTAACTCAAACCCTTTTTTCTTTTCATCCTTTTCCATGTGAATGCTTTCAAAATGTTACTATAAAGTACTGACTATATCTAAAAGAAAGAAAAAAGAAATGGAAAAAAGAAGACCATATTTGAAGTTGAGAACTAACAAATATAGCATGCAGTTACAATGGGAGATAGAATAGTTGGCCCAAGTGCTAGGGAATGGTCATAACCACCCTATTTAGCTATGAGTTGTTTACATCTATTCCTCTCTTTTTTATCTTTTTGGTAAAAGAAGGCATAGCCACAGATTTAGTTGATAACGTAGAGCTAAAGATAATCAAAATTTTATTATTATGTTATATATTATAAAGTAGATTAAGTGGTTGGACCCCTCCACCATACCCACAAGGCCACAAAAGAATTATAATACTCTCACTAGTAAAACACGTGCGAGAATATGTAAGATATATAATATATATAATGACTTATAATACTTCAAAAGTATCATAGCCACGTCCTAATTTAGAGAAAGGGTACCTCATTTGTCCTCCTCCCCTTCCCTAAGGAGATGGAAGATGGGCAGGACCATCGTTGCTTGACTATGTAAATCATGTTCTTCCCGCTTTTATAATAATTTTCAGAAAGTATTTAAAAGTTGCATTGCCATCGTTTAGATTTTAATAATTTGACATGAAATTAAAAAATTAAAAATAAAACAAGCAACTAAACACAAAGATATATAACTTTTTAAAGTTTTGAAGCATGCATCACATTTATTTTTTCACTGGTTCATATGTAAACATTATTTAATTTATTCATTTATTTTTTTTATAAACATGTGAACATTATTTTCATATTTTGACTTTTCCCCACTTGTGGATCTTGAAAATTCATATCATGTTAGAATGAAAATTCCAAGAGTTGGCTTGACATATACTTCACGTAAAGCGTTTGTACCCGTATGGCGTTAAAAAACCAGATATGCCTTGTTGGCTTGTTGCCTATCTTTTTAGCTTATTTATTGAATTAGTTCAGAATTTCCTATAAATATTTTCAACATTAAGGGCACGTTTGGTAGACTGTAACGGTAATTACATAGGAATAGGAATAGATATCATAAGGAATACAAAATGTTATAATGTAATGCTTATTACTATTCATTTGTTTGGTGACAACACAATAATAGAATTCTAAAGACAATGGAATGAAAGCATTTTAGATCAAACTTTAAATATATTTAAGGAAATATCATACTCATATAATTATGTTTCCTAAAAAATAATATTTTTTAAATTTGAAAAAGAAATTAGTTATTATTTTTTAATTTTCTTAATTATTATGTGCATATGGAAAGTATGTTTATTTAGAAATATATTAATTGTTGAAATTAATACACCTACTAAGGAATAACTATTACATATTTTTTTGTTTTTATTTTATACAAGGTAGAGATTCTACTCTTCTAGGGCACATTTAGTAAACTGTAATAGTTACTGTAATGTAATAGATATTCCTATGACATAACTATTCAGTTGTTTGGTTATGTTTTTATTATAATGAATAGTTATTTCTTATGAATAGATATTCTTCAAAATAAGGAATAATTGTTCTTTATCAAAAGTACTGAATATTTATTCTTTCACCTTATATAATAACTTTAAAAAAAAATTTCCTAAAAGTCATTAGTTGCCACATCTTCAAAAGGAAAGAAAATAAATTTTCCTTCTTATTAATTATTAGCTCTATTTTGAACACCCTAAAATAAGTGTATTTTAAGAAATTAGACTTAAAAATAATTTAATTACACCTTCTTTTTATACTCTAATAAATTGTGGATGCATATTCAGGATTCTATTATTAAATGGTCACCAAACTAATGAATAGTAATACTTATTATATTCCAACTTAATGTATTCTTTGTAATACTTATTCCTATTCCCATGTAATAATCATTATAGTGTACCAAACGTGCCCTTAGAGATGGATAGTTATTCCTCATTTTAAAGAATAACTATCATAATGAATGACTATTTCCTGTAATAAAAACACAAACAAACTATTGAATAACTAAATCATAGGAATAATTATTACATTACCATACCTATTACAGTCTACTAAACATACCCTAGATACCATAAAACTAAGATTACAAGCATATATATGGCAGTCATTTTCTTTCACTTTATTCACGTAGAGGAAAAAGGTTTATGTGTGTGTTTCTTGGACACAACTATAGCCATGGCTACAAATCTCTCTCTTCTTTTATCAATTATACTTCGCATTCTCGTAATACAGCCTATTAAAGGACACTCTTTCAAGTCCCTCCAACATCTTGAGGGATCTCACAAGGGCCAAACGGTGAAAGGGCTGCATGAGATCAAACACTATCTCAGTGCATTCGGCTACTTAAAGTTAGACAACAGCACTGGTTTAAGCAATGATCATGCTAGTGTAAAAGACAAGGATGAGTTCGATGAACATTTGGAACATGCAATAAAATCTTTCCAGAAGAATTTTCATCTCAATGTTACAGGGAGGCTCGACTCATCATTCACTCAAGTGGTCCATTGCCATATGAGCTACAATTATTTTGGAACCACCAAAAAGAGAGTTGTCCGTAATGTATTAATGTTATTTACTATAATTCTAAAGATTGGACCATAAGCAAATGAAAAGTTCACCCAAAAACAGTACCATCAATTCCAAACCTCAACCTCTTTTCTGAAGAAGATTACTATGTATTCTTGGAATATAGTTACTTGATATTCTTCTCTCTTATATAAAAGTAAGTTCTACCATAAACTTAATTAGTAGAATCTATTATCGTGTAAGAGAAGGGAGTACCAAGTTGTCGTACTTTTAGAGTACTAAATTACTTCTTTATGGAACCCAATTTCTCTCTTGAGTCCAACCTCTATTATTGACACTACTATCTCTCTCTTTTTAAAGAAGATTATTATGTTCGTGTTGAAAATTTAGGTGTGCATTTAACCTGCCAATCCAATAAAATTGACCAAACCCAATTCAATGCCTCTAGTTGTTTTTCATGTGTTGGTGGGTTGGGTTGGGTTGAAATTTTATGCAAGTCTCAGGTTGGATCAGATTCAAGTTGATAATTTCTTCAATCTATATATATATATATATATATGTATATATATGTATATATGTATCATTATCCTTATTTTATTTATTTTTCGTTTGATTGATTTCAATATTTTGAGAATTAGTTTTGATTAATTTGAAATATAATTTAGACACATTTGATCAAATGTAACAATTTATTGAAATCAAGTACTTAAATAATTGATGAATGTCTAATCGTTTGCAAGGCAGTAAACATATATACACAACCCAGAGATCCTACCTAGCTCATGTGGGTTGGGTTGGGTTAAAAAAAAAAAAAAAAACCCCTTAGACTAGACTTATGCACACCCTAACTATAACTTCTCTTCTTTTCATATAAAGATAGATCTCACATATTAGTTTCACATAATGATCCCCTTCAGATAAGAGGAGGAATCCGCCAAAACGGACCACCTTAAATATCTATCTTACTCTTGCCATACTAATTATTAATGTGCTACTTTTGTAACTACCACAATCATATGGAAGGAAAGAAAATATACTTGCTCTTGATAACATTTTTCTCGTTGGAACATTCTCTTGTGTTTGTTAGAGCATTCACAATAGGGATTGTAAATAGGAAATATAGGGGAAATTTAGCATCAAGGCATAAAAAGAGCCCAGCAGCCAGACTTGTAAAATCTGAGAATTGCAAATATTTTTGCAATTGTGCTACAATGCCATCCTAAATGTAGGATGGCACTGTAGCACAATTGCAAAACTAAATAATAGTTTTTTATTCACCCATAAATGAATCTAACTTTTTCTCTCTCTTTATTTTCTGTTTTTTTCATCTCCTCTCTCCTTCTCCACAACAGCCTCTCTCTCATCACATCTCTCTATCACGACGGGCATATTCTGGCGTGGGTTTGGCGGCGGCTTGGGTTGCTCAAGCTCGCCGATGATGGGCTGTGATTATCGCTGATGATGGGTTGCTCAAGCTTAGTGAAGATGGGCTGAGTTTTGTGTGTTGTGGTGCGATGGAGGAAACGTTGATCTAGTGGCGACAGTGCGATGTGTGTTGTGTTTTGATCGGCATTGATTTGGGTTTTGCTCAACAAGTGTGTTTTTTTAATATTTGGGTTTTGTGTGTTGTGTTTTGATTGGGGTTGATCTGGGTTTTTCTCAACAACTGTGTTTTCCGATGGGATTTTGGTCGAGGTTTTGCTCAACAATTGTCTGGGTTTTGATCGGGGTTGATCTGGTTTTTTTTTTTTTTTTTTTTTTTTTTCTTAATTTGGATTTTTGGTTTTGGTGGGTAGTAGGTAATGGTGGCATGGTGGTGGTGTGGTGGTGATTGGGTTGTTTGGTTGTTGAGAGAAAGACATAGAGGTAGGGACAGAAATGAGAAAGAGAGGAGTGATAGATAATTTGTTTATTATTTTATTATATAATTTATATTATTTTAATGTTCTGTATTGTAAAATAAAAGTTGGGATGTTGGGTGTATTGTAAAATGGTATGGTATAATTGATAAAATAGCTTTTTGGGATGGTAAAATAGGATAGTATGACATTTTCCATTGTGAATGCTCTTAAAATGCCAAGTAAAGGGGTAAACATGCATAATCTGAGAAAAAAACATTTGGCTGGACAAATTGTACACTCTAGTCTGCTCCATTTGAAGAGAACTGTAATAAAATATAGGATCTTAAGCTTTTTTCAATCAAATTGTCTCGAATGGTGTAATCATCCACTAAAAAATTACTAGTTAGTGATTTGAAGCTTGAACTTTTGAATGCATTTACATTGTTATTTTAGAAAATAAGTTTTAAGTCTATAAGTGAGGTTGCGGTGAGGCTTATCTTACTCCATGCAACCGCTTGTACAATGTACAGTTGTACTTTTGAACTTTTTAAGTGTAATTGTTCTTCGATGAATTAGGTGTGTCCATAAAAAAAATTATTAAAAAAAAAAAAAAAACACTCATTGCATCTAATGCCAAGCCTTAAAGGAGGGATTTTTCAGGTTTTTTTTTTTTTTTGGGGAGTGTGTGTAAAGGTTCATCTCTTCATTAGCAAGAGATGAATGTGCCATAAGAATCATCTTTATATGAGTTCTAGTAAGTAATGAATAGGACATTGCATACAACTCCAAATCTAGAACTAGATGCGAAATCAATTGTTGATTTACTAAATAGCAATGTTGACTCTTTTGTTGATTGTGCACCAATGGTTGATGATTGCAGGAGCTTACTAACTCAAATTATCAAGTGAAAGCTAAACCACTATTATAGGGAAGCAAATGTCTACGTAGATTAGCTCACGAGAATGGCAGTCCACCTCCAACAAACTTTTTGTAATTTTAGACACTCTTCCTGTGGAGATGCCTTTGCTTTTACTATATAACATTACCGGTCTTGGATGTAATAGATTATGCACTAAACCTGCCCCTTGGCTATGTAGTTTACTGCTTCTGTTTTTATAATATTTCCTATTACCAAAAAAAAAGAAAAAGAATTGGACATCTGATTCATAGGAATCATAAATTCAGTGCCAATGTTATTATGTCTAAAGGAAGTAGCTGGAGCTACTGAGTTCACACGCTCTATTGGAAATTCATTTGTTTTGAATTATTTAGCCATTACCTTTTATTACTATTTGTTTTTAGCTTCTTTGTGTTAGTAGAGTCAGGGGAGATAATGATAATAACAATCTAAATAGTTATCAGATTGAAGTATTAGGGAGTTGGTTTAGGAGTCTTGCTTATCCTTATCCAGTTGTTGAGTTGTTTAGGAATATTGGAGTTGTTTATTGGTTATCCAAGTTTGTAAAGCTATTTATATAGCTTCACGTTATATCAATAAAAAATCAATCAGAATATTATTCAACAAATTTGCTAATTGGGAGGTCTGGTTTTTCCTCGAACTAAAACCAAATTTATCATATTTATTAAGTTTGTTACAACAAAGACACCATAGCTCCCTACGGTAAACGTGGTGGTAGTCGTGGTTGAGGTGGTCGTAACAACTTGGTATCAAAGCAAGTCATGGATGATTCACGTATCGACTGTTTAAAGGCAAAGATAGGCTCCGTAGTTGTGGGGCAAGACAAGAAGTTCTATGAGTTACAGGAACCTTGATGAAGGCGACTGCATCCATGAACACTTGATTAGATCACATATTGGGTGGCCAGAGTCTCGAACAAGGGGAGAGCTCACAAGATGGTGGTGGATCTCAATGATTCAACCATAGGGGATCTCATGATTCCATTGAGTCTCATGGTGCGGTAATTCCAAAAGTTACCAAACTTGATTTCCCTCACTTTAATGGCAGTAAAGATCTGACGAGTTGGGTTTGCCGAGTGGAGCGATTTTTCGAATTTCAAAAAATTGCTGAGGAAGAGAAGGTTCCCTTAGCAACATATCATCTATAGGGCGAGGCATAACTGTGGTATTAGATAATTAAGGAGGAAGAGAAGGAAGTTACATGGCCTTTACTCAAGGAAGGGTTGAACTCGAAATATGGACCAACGGAATTTGATGATTTTTTTGGAGATCTTACAAGGCTCAAACAAATTGGTTCAGTACGAGAGTACCAAATCCAATTCAAGAAACTCCTCAGCCGAGTGGGGAAACTAAATCAACCTCAACAAGTTACTTGTTTTGTCGGTGGTCTAAAAGAAAGCATGAGAATAGACATACAAGCCATGAAGCCGACAACTCTTTCAGCAGCGATAGGTTTGGCTTAGCTCTATGAGGTTAAATACCAGAAACAATCCAATCCAAATTTTGAGCTAAAGAGGGTCGCATTAACTAGCCCAACAATCATGAGCCGTCCACCTCTATCCACTCCTACCATCTGAAGGTTGTCACCAACTGAGATGAAGGAATGGCGAGATAAGGGACTTTGCTTCAATTGTGACGAGAAGTTTGCTCTTGGCCATCAGTGTAAAAAGCTTTTTTTGATTGAAGGTCATTGGCTAGAGAAGGATAGGTTTGACGAAATTGGAAATGTAGAAGAAAAGGAATCCAATGAAGATTTGGAGATTTCTTTGCATGCAATGGTTGGTTCCCCAGCTCCTCAAACCATGCAAGTCCACGGGGTCATTAATCAACAATCACCAGTTGTCTTGATTGACTCAAGGAGCACCCACAACTTTGTTAAGGAGAGGTTGGCAGGGAAGTTGAGAATAACATGTAATATGGAAGGACAATTTAATGTTAAGGTTGCATGTGGTGGAAGGATCTCTTGTAAGTGAAGGTATATTGGAGTGCAAGTCTGGTTACAAAGGGTTACTCTTGATGTAGATTTCTACCTCTTACCATTAGAAGGGTATGACATGGTTTTGGGAGCACAATGGCTTAGAATGTTAGGAATGATTGAGTGAGATTTCTCTAAATTGCTTATGAGATTCTAGTATGGGGAAAAAATATCTCTTTACAGGGAATGCCTAACCCACACCTGTAGATTGATGGGAATAAGATGGAAAAAATTCTTAAGGGAAGCAAGCATGGAGCTTTTATACAATTTCACACCATTGCTATGGGGGAGAAGGAGAAGGACCACAACATCATTACAAAACAGAATCTCATTAATCTCATCAAATCGTTCCAGGATCTTTTCAAAGGGATTACCACCATCACGGGTTCATGATCACTGTATTCTGTTGGCACCCGGAAGCGAACTGGTTACTGTAAGGCCATATTGGTACCCTCATTTTCAAAAGGCAGAGATAAAGCGACAAGTGGAAAAGATGTTCAAGTCAGGTATTGTGAGGCCAAGCAATAGTCCTTATTCATCGACAGTCTTGCTCGTCAAAAAGGGTGATGGTTCATGGAGAATGTGTGTCGACTACCAAGCACTCAATCGAATTACAGTGAAGGAAAAGTTCCCAATTTCGGTCATTGATGAACTCCTAGATGAGTTACACGTTGCAAGGTATTTTTCTAAACTGGATTTACGTTTGGGTTATCATCAAATAAGGGTCCATCCTCCTGACATTTCAAAAACTACCTTTCGTACTCATCATGGACATTATGAGTTCCTTGTGATGCCATTCGAACTGACTAATGCGCCATCCACCTTCCAATTTTTGATGAATGACATATTTAGAAGGTACCTTCGGAAATTTGTATTGGTGTTTTTTGATGATATTTTGATATATAGCCGTTCTTGGAAAGATCACATGCAGCATGTCAAGATCGTCTTAGACACCTTACAAGCCTATAGTATTTTCTTAAAAAGGGAAAAATGCCAATTTGGTCAAACACAAATCAAGTATTTGGGACATTTGATAGGTGTGGAGGGAGTATCAGTGGATCCTCAAAAGGTAGTTGCCATGATGGATTGGCCAAAACCCAAGACTCCAAGGTCCATTCGAGGATATTTGGGGCTTACAGGTTACTATAGAAAATTCATTCGTGAATATGGAAGGATTGTGTCGCCACTCACCAACATATTAAAAAAATATTCTTTCACATGGACTCCAATATCCGAAAAGACCTTCCAAGATCTTAAGGTGGCAATGACTTAAGCACCAGTATTGGCCCTTCCCGATTTTGCAAATATATTTGTGGTGGAATGCGATGCTTCAGGGAGTGGTGTAGGCGGGGTTTTAATGCAAGAAAGACGATCAATTGCCTTTTTCAGTCAAGCATTGCAGGGAAGGAACTTATTGCTCTCTACATATGAAAAAGAGATGCTAGCCTTGGTGTTGGCTATTCAAAAGTGGCGGCCTTATCTCCTTGGTCGAACTTTTGTAGTGAGAACCAATCACCGAAGCCTAAAATTTCTATGGGAGTAGCGAATCACAACATATGCACAGCAAAAAGGGCTGTCCAAGTTAATGGGGTACGATTTTCATGTGGAATACAAGAAGGGAACAAAGAATCAAGTGGCAAATGCACTCTCTAGAAAGGAAGAAAATGCAGAATTTGCTGCAATCTCTACTCTAGTTCCTAGATGGCTTGATACCATTAAGGAGGAGGTGAAACTAATCCAAAACTACAACATATTGTCAATCTTTTTCAAGAAGGGGAGGCTGTTGGACCATGGGACTTCAAGGAAGGAGTATTATTTTTTAAGAATCAGATTTATCTTAGTTCTGATTCTCCATTGCTTCAGGATATAATCCAGGAGTTTCATTCTAGTACTCATAAAGGCCTACACAAAACATTACAAAGGATCCGATCAATTTTTTATTGGGTGGGAATGAAGAGACAGATACAAGACTATATCTGGCATTGTGATGTGTGCCAGAGACACAAGAAGGAATGCACCAGTCCAGCCGAACTTCTCCACTCTACCTATTCCAACTAAGGTATGGTCTAATATATATATGGATTTTGTAGAAGGTTTGCCAACTTTTATGGGTAAATCAACCATTTTTGTGTTTGTGGATCAGCTTTCCAAATACGCACATTTCATTCCCATTTCTCACCCGTACATAACTCAGAGTGTGGCCAAAGAGTTCTTTGATCATGTTTTTTGATTGCATGGGCTACCCGAATCGATAGTGTGTGATCGTGATCCTACTTTCACATGTAAGTTTTGGGAGGAATTATTTCGCCTTAATGGAACTAGCTTCAATATCAGCTTTGCTTATCATTCGCAAACCGATGGGCAAACGGAGGTAGTTAATCGCACTTTGGAGATGTATTTGCGGTGTTTCTCAAGTCCTCGACCCAAGGAGTGGGTTAAATGGATTTCTTGAGCTAAATATTGTTACAATACAAGCATTCATACGACCACCAAAAAGACCCCATTTGAAATTGTGTATGGTAGGCCCCCAACAAATTTATTGTCATATGTCCCAAGTACAGCTAGAATTGAAGCAGTGGAGAATGAATTGATAGCATGGGATGAGGTTGTGAAGGAGTTTCGTGAAAATATTTTGTTGTCACAGTCGAGGATGAAGTTTTATGCTGATAAGAAACTTAGAGAGAGATCTTTTGAAGTGGGGGAATGGGTGTACTTGAGGTTACAACCTTACCGCCATTTATCTGTGGCCTTGCGTAGGAATTTGAAGCTTTCTCCCCGATTTTTGGACCTTTCTAGATCACACAAAAAGTTGGTGTTGTTGCCTATAAGCTTAAATTGCCAGAAAATTCCTAGATTCACCCTGTGTTTCATGTTTCCAACCTTAAATAGTCACTTGGCCACAATGACCAGCAGGGTACTACCTTGCCAGAAATTCATGGTAGCAGTAGTGTTGTGGGTCCTCTTCCACAAGCGATCTTGGATAGGCGAACTTGGAGAAACAAAGAAGAAGTTTTGATCCATTGGCAAGGGCTATTACCAGCAGATGCTACTTGGGAGGATGCTTGCACAATGAGGCTTCGTTTTCCTAATATTACCCTTGAGGACAAGGGTCAAATTTAAGGGGGAAGGAATGTTATGTCCAAAGGAAGTGGCTGGAGCAATTGAGTTCACACGCTTTGTTGGATATTCATTTGTTTTGAATTATTTAGCCGTTACCTTTTATACGTCTTTGTTTTTAGCTTCTCTGTGCTAGTAGAGTCAGGGGAGATAATAATAACAATCTGAATAGTTATCAGATTGAAGTATTAGGGAGTTGGTTTAGGAGTCTTGCTTATCCTTATTCAGTTGCTCAGTTGTTTAGGAATATTGGAGTTGTTTATTGGTTATCCAAGTCTGTAAAGCTATTTACATAGCTTCACGTTATATCAATAAAAAATCAATCAGAATATTATTCAACAAATTTGCTAATTGGTAGGTCTGGTTTTTCCTCGAACTAAAACCAAATTTATCCTTTTTATTAAGTTTGTTACAACAAAAACACCATAGGTCCCCGCAGTAAACGTGGTGGTAGTCGTGGTCGAGGTGGTCGTAACAAATGCATTTTGGGGTTCTTGGATTTGTAAAGAAAAGAACCCATTCTTTGTAAAGAAAAGAACCCATTCTAGTTTATAAATGTATATTAAGATGGTCTAACCGTCTAAGTTTCATAACAAGTTAACAAGAGAAGTGTAGTAAAAATTGTTAACAGAGTAATTTGAGATTTATACTAAATTCAAAATCTGTGTTGTTAGATTTTTCTTTTCCTTGAGAATTTTAAAAAACCGACCATAGTCACAGTCTAATGATTACAGACATAAATTAGTAGCCCTTTTATTCTCTTCGTTGTGTATGAAGAATCCGTCTCTGTTGTGATGATTGTACATGTGAACCAGTCCTTTATTGTAACAAAAAGTTTGTAGGTCACTTCTTAAATTGACATAAACTTTGAGGCTACCACACTCATATCAATCAGTCCTCTTTTGTGCCATATAATTTGTTCTTGACTGTGAGTCTGTAAAAATAATACATGGGGCACATTTTTCTAGTAAATCTTCATAAATAGACATAGGTTTATGGAAGGATTATAACTCATATAAACATCCACTATTTGGGCCAAGCTGGCCCAACCTTACAGGCCTTTTAAGTAGGCCCCTTTAAGCCACTACTCCAATGAAGTTAAAGAGTTGGTAGCTAGGTAATTGCCTAATTGGTATCATGTGCTTTTTTTTTTTTTTTTTTTTTTTTTTTTTTTTGAGAAACTGGTATCATGTGCTGTATACCTAATTGGTACATCATTCACCAAACCCAAAGACGGGGGAAAAAAAAAACTATGTTCATTTGTCAAGCATTTTTTTTTTCCTAGAATCTCATAATGTAATTTGTCATTATATATGAGTGGCTATGGTAGAGAAAGTGTGTAATAATTAGAATTTCTTTTTTTCAAACGTTTCTTACTTATTTACTCAATCAAGCCAGTAAAAATTACAGATAGTAACGGTGTGGGGTGCAGTCTAAAAATTAGAGATGGTGATGGTGTGGGTTGGAGTAGGATCAAGGGTGTCCTGTCCCTATCTTGTCATCTTTTCAAGATGAAGAAAATCCTTGCAGGGCAAGTCGGGGTAGAAAATGTTGGAAGAATTTTTCCATCCACAATGAGGTGGTTTCACCATTAATGAGGTAGAAATGAAAGAAAAAAGGGGAGAGAGAGAGAGAGAGAGAGAGAGAGAGAGAGAGAGAGAGAGAGAGAGAGAGAGAGAGAGAGAGAGAGAGAGAGAGAGAGAGAGAGAGAGAGAGAGAGAGAGAGAGCTTGTGTGTTTTGGGGATTGGTAATAGAATATGTCCCAACAAAAAAAAAGAAGATATGTAAACAAATAGCTAAAATTATATATAAAATATTTAAATAAATATATATTAATGCACATTCAGGATGGAGCAGGATGAGACAAGGAAAACTCATCTCCACTTTGTTGCCTCTTCACAAAATGGGCTCGTTCGTTTAGAAAAGTATTGATGCTACTATTTAAAGCCAAAGCCAAGCAAAATTTACACTTATCTTCATTTAAGAACTCATAAATCACAATTAAGAACAACGTGCACTAAGCAAATGAGTTAAAATTAGCAACTAAAAGACCTTTCGAGGGTTGCTATAGCATTGAAATGGATTAAGATTTTTTATAGTTATTGAGGTAACACTATCATATACTAGTTAATAAAATCTTATTCATCAATTTTGAAATGAATAAATGAGATTTTACTTTAACGGTATGACATAATTAAATCCACTCATTCAAAATAAATAGATTACTTTTCTTTTTTCCTCTCAAAAGAAGTAGTTATTAAATAGATAAAAGATTTTTATAACTTTATTATAATAGAAGGTCACGGGTAAAACATCCACGAGGATGGACTCAATGGTTGGTCCATCCATGTACTAAAGAATGAGCACTTCTCTTTTTTGCTATGATCAGTGTACAACTTTTCCTTTTAATAACACGCTGAAGATTTGATTTGGTTAAATATAACGTAGAGCTAAAGATAGTCAATTGTATTATTTAAATCTATAAAGTAGATTCAGTGGTTGGATTCCACCCGACCCACGAAGATATATAATGAAGCTCACAATTATAACATGCCATACGTGAAATATAATGATTCATTGATTTGTAATAATTATACTCTATAAAAGAAAAGAAAAGAGTAATAATTGATACTTGTATTAACCCCATAATACTTTATAATATATTTGGTATATATGCGGAATCAACATAGAATACAATATGGGTAAGCATTACAAAGAATCAATATTAAATTATATTATAAATTAAAATTTTCATTTTGCCAACATGAGCTACTCCTATATATGAATAATGGCTCAATTTTTTTTTTTTTTAAAGAGAGTTTTCAATCTACGACACCCACTATAGGAGCAGATTGAATTCTAGATCTCTTATTCAACTATCAGAAACTTTACCAATTAATCAAATAGTTATTTCGTAAGAAGAGTTTAGCTTACCTCTAGTGCTTTTTAAAAAGGAATCTCCTTTTATTTTAATAAGAGATTACCACATCATCTACTAACTAAATAAAATGTGAGGATTAAAACCCACTACTATTTGTCATTGTATATTTAAAACAAAATGACATATCCAGTAAAAAATGTACTGGAGGTAAGCCAAACTCTCATATGAATAATTATTTTTAATAGATCTACGTTGAATACCAAATGAAACTTCAATTAAGCGTGCGTTTGTCTAGCATTTCAGCTGCATTTGGCATTTTTTTGGGTCCCACGACACTGTTCATGGGATCACAAAACTCAGCAAAACGTGTATACCTATGCATTTTTGGGTCCCACAACACTATTCACACCTTTAAAAATTATTTTTTTATAGTATTTTCAGCAATAAGTTTTCAGTTTTCAACAAATAAACAGTATCCAAATAGGCCCTAAAAAAGAAAATGAGCGAGGGAAGAATGTTGTGGATGACCTATGGTTATTTATTCATAATAATATTTTTCATCATTCAATTAAGTGGTCAATTATTAACAACTCCTCTCCCCTCTCCCCGAAAGAAGAAAGTATAAATGCCTATGATGTTTTTTTTTTTAGAGTGGAATGCCAATGATGTTAAGTTTTAACTATAATCCTTCAAAAAAAAAAAAAAAAAAAAAAAAACTATAATCCTTCAATGGACATATAGTGGTCTTGGACCTCTTTGTCCATCCCAAATGAAGTGATGAGTTCATAAATATTGGTACTCAAAAATAGAGAGGAAAAAAAAAAGCAACAAAAAACCTCCCATATCTCTCGGTTCTCTATCTTTAATCTTTTGCCATGAATCTTGGGTCCATTCTCCAACCCTTCGCACAACAAATACCAATTTCCTACTTTTGCAGGTCAAGCTTACCAAACCTAATACCTGCAGCGACTAATCATCTAACGTTAGTCCCTTTTCAATATAGGGTTTGGTTTGTATCTAGTGTTCTTTTGCACTAGACGTGACAATATGTCCTAATATAACGTATATCGTTGCATATCAAATCTAATATATAGAAACATTCGACAAAAACTTTACCTTTTGATAATATGTTATTTATTTATTTTGTTGATCGTAACACAATTTTTATAATTGTTCTATCCAAGAAAAACCAATAATAATTTCAACTGCTTGCCATCGTTTATTACCAAATTTAAGTTTGCCCTAGTCCCTAAAGAAAAGTAACATAAAAATATGACTTACACAAATCAATTTAGATAATCTTATTTGAAATCTTTGCCACTTCTTAAAAAATGAAGACCAGGCTGAAATGGGTCAATTGCCAAAATCCAAATTCAAAATAATTCTTCTATAACTATCCAGTATGTGTGTGAAGGGAAGACTATATTCATTTGGATACCCACATTAGCCAAAAAATAATAATAAAGGCGTTTTGTGAATTTCATTCATGTTATAGTACTGTTTTGACTTACCTAATTGTGGACAGGAATTTTTTATGTCATTTAATCAAAAAGAAAAAAGAAGAATTGGTTATGTCAATGCCAAGGTCCATATATATAATGATAGGAAAACTTGAAATTGAATCATCCTAACAATGTCAACAGACACCAGCTTTTCAATTCTACATTGTCACACTCAAAGGAAACCATTTTTTCCACCAAAAAAAAAAAAAAAAACCAATTCATTTAAAAAATATGAGAAACATTCTCATATTTTGTTAAAGGAAAAAAAAGTAAAGAAAAGAAAAAAAAAAAAGGACCACCTAAGTTGTTTTTGTTGTAACTTTGTTGGCTTTTATACACACTTTCAACGAAGAAGGAAAGGAAGAAAAAAACTAATCACAGAGAGGTGGAAGTTGAGCAACTACGAACACTTTCAAAACTGCTTTTTTGGTGCTTTAATATTCAGTAGTTTGGATGGTGGATCTGCCACATTAATGGTTGGTCCATATGTTAAGGAGGGACCAATAAGTAACCACTCTTTCTTTTATATATTGATCAATTTTAAACCAAGCTTTTCATTTTTATAATAATGTGTCAAAGATTTAGTTAATAACGTAGAGCTAAAGATAGTTAGGCTAAATTATATTAAATCCTACAGTACAATTAGTGGTTGTATTCCACCACACCCACATAGAAATTATTAGACTACTATTAAAATGGGTGCTGAAATATGTAAGATACAATGAATTACATAATTGCAAATTATCATAGCCCCATCTTACATTAGAAAAATGTAGTTTTTTTTTTTTTTACTTTTTATTTATTTATTTTATTATTATTTTACTTCTTCATTTGCTAAGGAGTACTTGGCAAATGGGAAAGACCATGGATGCTTAAAATCATGTTCTTCATCATTCCTCCAAGTGGTCCATTACTAAATAACCTAATACATTTGGGAACCTAAAAAAGGAAAGTTGCCTAATGAGTAAAATGTTCACTACTTTTTTTTTAGAGGAGTATAATGTCACTACATAGCTCTACATTGTTGTTAAAAAAATAAATAAATAACCTCTCCATAGTTGACCCAAAACAAAAAAGTTCCCAATTATAAGGAAAAAAAAAAAAAGAAAAAAGAAAAGAAAGATAAATATTCAACACCCATGACTCTCATCTCTCTCTTGCCACTATTAACCATCAATTTATTGTGAGTTTCAATTAGCTCATTTGATAAAGTATTTAATCATTGAATAATGGACTTGGATATCAAATTCTCCTTAAGGGTCTGTTTGGATTGAGGGGGGAAGGATGGGGAGTGGAGGAGAGTAGAATTGGTTGAAAATAAACTAATTTCAGGCCAAATCTACTCTACTCTACTCCCCCTCCTTCCTTCAATCCAAACGGACCATATGTGTTTATACTTAAAGAAATCAATTAATATTTTAGTCTAATGATTAAAAAAAATTATATAAAATGATTCCATTGATTTAAATCTTATCGTATTAATAATTTTTTTTTTAAAAAAAAAATACTGGTTTCCCTCTTTTGCAATGATCACAATATCAAAGAATAAAAATTATTGTCACCAAATATCTGCACTCAGCATCATTGGATATCATTATTTCCATCTTGAGACATTTCTGTAATCTATATATTGTTCTACCCAAATGGAAAAAACACCAATTGCATTCAATTTTCAACAACTACAACTGATTTTAATAAATCCTGGGCCATATGAAAAGTAACACAAAAAATATAACCCATTTGCACTTGATGATGATAATTTACAAAGCATGATGTTAACAGTATTGTTTTTGTCTGCTTCTCTCTGTGTTGTCTCTATGCAAAGGCTAAACACAGTAAACTTACATAATTACAGAGAAGACATTTAGATGGACAGACTTGAAATCTTTGCCGCTACATGGTAAAATAGGGTCCACACTGCCCAAACTTCAAATTCAAAGGCTTTTGTGAATTTCATTCATTCCTCCTAACGGTCTCTTTTCGAAAAGTTAGTAAGACCTTAGGACCCTATTTAGTGTAACTTATTAGTGTTAGACAGCACCATATACTTTAAGTAAATTTGCAATCACCTCCCACCTGAATAAAGATACTTTAATTTTGACTTTTTTCGCATCCACATATATGATTATTAGGATATATACCTACTGCTGTATATCACATCTTCTTTTGTTTTGTTTTGTTTATTTTAAAATAGTTTTCCTTTCAAATTAAGGAAAAAACTAACGTTTAAGGGAATGGTAAATTTTATTAGTGGGTGTTTGGAATAACTTTTATTAGAAGCTTATTTGCTAAAGATTGATAGAAGTATATATTTGTATTTAGATAAATAAAAATTTATAAAAACTAATTCAAATCCACTTTTAAGTTACAATTAAGATGTGGGTTCCAGTTAGTTCAATTAGTAAAGTCTCTGATAGTTGAATAAGAGATCTAGGGTTCAATCTCCGCTTACACCAAAAACCGATTGATATCTTGGTCTGATGATAAAGAGTTATTATCAGGAGCGGACGCCATATGTTGAAACTACCTCAAAAAAAAAAAAAAAAAAAAATTACAAACTAAGATGGTTTTTTGTTTGTTTGTGATGATACCAAATATAATGAGTGGTATCAATAGGTTACTGTTTTCCCGTGCCTATGTGCTTCATTAATCCCCAAATTCATAAGGATTTGGTAAGTTTGATATGCATAAAGTGAGTACTTAATAGCAAGGTAATTTGTCAATTAATGAACCAAATTTATGACATCCTAAATATTTTTTAACAAAAGGCCATATACATCAACAGAACTCGAGTATAATATTAATTAATCATAAAATAGTTAAGGTTTACACATGTAATAATCATTAAGCACCTATCAGGCTATCACTATCAAATACTAGCTAATTACTTGCTCCACTTATTTGCCAAAAAGTCCATCATATCCCTTCATAACTAATCGATTAACATATACTAAAAGTATACATTGGAGAATGTTTGAAAGTTTAGTTGTGAACATACCTAGCCTCATTAAAAGCATATGATAGAAAGTCTAACTTCACATTATTATAGCCATACATGGTTATGCTCAAGAATTACTAGTTAATTATTGGAATATCAAAACAAACTTTGGAGTTCATTACATATCTAATGTTATAATTAACTTGACACTCTTTGTTTGTCTAACAACTGAGCAATGATGTAAAAGCCTTTGTATAAAATATATGAAGAATGCTCTTTGCAAAATTATAACAAAGTTTGGTAAGTTTGATTAGGAAGTAGGAACTAAGGTTTTCAAGACATGCGCTTATTATTATTATTATTATTATTTAGACTTTATTTAACTTCATAATTTATATATGATTTTTTAAAGTCTTATTTTCTCAATATAATAATATTTATATTTATTTTTAATAAATTAAAAAAGAAAAGAAAAAGTTAACGAATACCCTAAAGATATTTGTTAATAAACCACTTTAAGAAAGTTTTTATAAGAAAAAAAATAATTAATATTTTGACAATTTTTTAAATTTTCTATAAAAATGTTATAGAGGATTTTTTTTAAAATGGTTTATTAACAATTATTCTAAAAATATGGTTAACATGACCTATAAATAAATAAGAAAAAAAAATGACAATTCAAATTCTAAAAGCACACTCAAACCAAACCTTTTCCTTACATATTGTGAACTTGAAAGACTAAAAATAAATGCATGAGTTCTAGATTGGTACAAGATCCTCTTAAAATCGCTTTCCAACCATCCAAGAATGGTTTTTTTTTTTTTACTAGGTTGTCAACTTAGTACTTTCAATAAAAATCATTCCATATTGGTCGGAGCAGTAAGTCACCGTACAATTAGACAAAGTTATCCAAAATAGTCATGTTTTTCCTAAATGAACTGATCATATTTAAAATAGTTAGCTAGTAGCTACCCCCTCAAATTTAAAGCCAAACCTAATATGAATTAAACTTTGCCTAGCTCAAACCTTATAGCCTTTTTGGATGGAAATTTAAACCTATTCTAAAAGTTGCGAATTTTTATTATTATCTAGGCCTATCCTAAGTTGCATTCAATGCTTTAATGGTTTGATCGGGGGTCGATGTCTTAAAAAACCCATAACAAGAAATGATTGCTACCTATGTTTGGGAGCTCATGAATTTGCATTTGTCTTAAAATTTACATTTATGGTTCAATAGCAACTGATGCATGACCAGCCAATAGTCAAATTGACTGAATGGCATTTTGCCCTCTATGGAGGATTAGCTCTTTTTTTTTTTTATATATGAGTAAAAGACATAAAATTGATTTTCTTTTTCCATGCATTTTGTCCTGTTTATAAGTGAATAGAATACCCAATAAAAGAAAAAAAGAGAAAACTAGAAATTTGAATCATAAAGCATAAAAATAAAGGGAGTCAATTCCGTATCGTATTGACTAGTACCGCCAGAATATACCGTACTGGCAAGCAATCCGGTACATATAACCCCCCTGTTTTGTACCAGAAAAAATACCGACCGTACCGGCCAATTTCGGGCAATACTGGCCGGTAACGGACGTATCGGCCGGTACAGGAAAAAGTTTTTTTTTTTTTTTTTTTTTTTTTTTTTTTTTAAAGTTTTGTAATTTTTGAATTTTTGTTAGGACAGAATGGTAACTTATTTGCATTAACTTATTAGTATTATTTGTTTTCTTAGTATGCAATGGTAATTTTTAAGCTTTCTATTTTTTATATTTGTGTTTTTTTTTTTTTTTAATTGATACTAAAGTCTAAAATCATGAATAATTAGTTTTGAATTGAGAAAATGTTTTATGGTAAACTTTTATATTTATTATAATTGTAAGCGCACGATTTGCGTTGAACCACAGTTGAGTTGGGTTCGCACGTAAATGGGCCCATACAATATCATTTGTAGAGAGTGGGATCGAAAGGCTTAATCCTGTTTACCCGGCTGTGGGTTTGTTAAGATGTTTATGCATGGTTCCAGTGTCTTTGCCTCTGAAGCCCTTTCTCCTTTTCAGTGGGACTGGAGGACCCCCTTCTTTAGGTTACATATTTTTTCTTTTATACTCGCACGCGTTCAATTTCCTTCGTCCACGTGTAGGGTCGACCCTTTCAAGACTGATACTTGTTCCATCAGTCTCAGACCTAAGTCGTCGAGAGTTGTTGATAAAGTTCATGGATAAGGCTCTGTTAGGCGCAGAGATATGCACGGGAAAGGTGGCCAAGGAAGCCTCTCTTAGATATTTTAGATTTCCCCTTCGGGCACTCCCCTTCGGGCACTCCCCTTTACCTTTCTGCCCTCTTTCTTGGGTCAGCCGAGGACTGCACTGTCCTCGGCCGCTTCTCCGGGCCAGTTGGGCCACCTTATTCTTGAATTCTGACCATGACCCTTTTAGGCTTGGGCCTTTGGACCCTTCATCAGCAAATGGGCCTGGTCCGTCTATTACTGGACCCCACAATAGCCCCTCAAAACCCTGCTGTCCGGCCTCTTGGTCGGAGAGGGGGGTTTTGGTAACCCCGAGCCTTCATTACTGCTCATTTAATTCGGCCCTTGATCAACGTTGGCGACTCTTCACCTCCTCGAGGAATGCACCGGTCTACGAGATATTTCCCTTGGTTTACGCATGATGCTCTTATACCGTTAGGTTATCCGTAGCACGCCTTTAATTTTTTCCTTTTACGAGACTTCTCAAATCTTACGGTTACCGATAACGTGGGGGAACGAAACGGATGCGCATTTATTCACGGATTTCCTTGGGGATCAGAACGTGTTACGTGCCCTCGCCTTACTCCCTTATATAAGAGAGAAAACCAGAGGTGATACTTTCATATTGGAATCCCTTAGGCCCTTCTTATAGCTCACTTCTTCCGCCTGGCTACTCCTTATCCAATAATACATTCACCATAGTAGTCGGCCATGAATGAATCCCTCTTTTTCCAGAAACGCCATGCCCTAATAAAACTTGAGAGGGCTCGGTCGAGGCAAGGATGGCAAAGACTCAAGATGTGCCTCCTCCCTCTTTTAGTCAAAATCCGAAGCAGGGACTCGTTACACTCCACTTCCGGTGTGACTGAGTCAAAAACCTCCCTTGTCATCTCCATTCGCTCTTTCATGAGCATACCTAATATGGCTCCCCTTTTCCCTCTTTTGCTCCTTTTACTTTCTTTTCATTGCTTCCCTCTTCTTCTCCTCCTTCCTACTCATGTCCTCCATCTTCTTTTTCCCTTGCTTTCTTCAGCAACAAGAGCTTGCTGAAGTGCTTCCATGTCTTCCAATTCTTCTTCCTTCTCCTTCATTATTTTTGTATAAGGATCTTCTCCTGATATGAGCAGCACTGAGGCAGAGATCGAAAAAGCTTTGAAGGCGAGTTTAAAGGGCAGCTGATTACTTACTTATCTGTACTGCGGATGCTAGTGTTATTTTGACAGTTCACTTTTGTATAGGCTTGTTTAAGCCCTTCTTTGTACGTTGTAACAATTTTCCATATTAATAGAAGTTACTATTCATTTATTTTACATGTTCTATTTTCATGTTTTATAAGTTTATTCACGCTGCTCGGCACAATAATATGGCATTTGAATTAATGGTAACTAAGGCTGAAATATTTGTCAATAAAAAGGCGCCACCACAACTTTAATAGAATTACTGTTATTTGATATAACAACCCGACCAGTGAGAAATTAGGCTTACCTTAAATTGGCCGAGATGGGGGCTAAGTGCTAGATAAGAGGTAAAAAGTAACTGTCCGAGGACATGTTACCTACCGGATGAATGGCCTCCTTAAGTTGCCGATCATTAGGTTATTCCATCATCTCCATGATACGCGAGCCTTATCTTTTTCCAGTGTTTAAGCCAAGAGATTTCTTCATTCGGGAAGTTGACTTCTCAAGCAGCCTGAGTCCGAGGACTTTGCAAGACCTGGGTTTTGTTCAGAACGTATGCGTTTTATCTTATGTACTTGATTTTTCCCCAGAGGCTTGAGTCCGAGACTTGGGTTTTATCGGTACTGGGTTTTACTTTTTAGCTTGGGTCCGAGGACCATGCGAGCCTTAGGTTCTGTCCGAGACCAATGTCTGCACTAGTACTTGGTTTCCCTTTTAGCCTGAGTCCGAGGACCATGCAAGCCTTAGGTTCTCTCTAAGACCAATGTCTGCATCAGTACTTGGTTTCCCCTATCTTTGAGCATTTCCCGAGGTGCCCAACAGTGATTATCCTCGGCCATGGCCGCTGCTCGGCGTCAGCCAAGGTACCTGGGCCCTTACACAAAGCGGCCCCGGGTCCACGAATCCACCTAGCCCATGAATCAAGAGATATTTCTGCAACTTCTGGCCACGTGGTACTCTCTGATGTCACGATGACCGAAGTGCGCCTTTACGAGGCTCTTTAATCTTGTGGTTGCAGTTGATGTTGGAAGTTGAGCCAAGACCACTTTGTCTGTAGTGCTCCTTGGGACGCCGCATGAGTTGACTACCATCATCTTGTCTTTTCAAATAAATGGGAGGGAGAGATGGTTGCTTTATATATAACACCTCTTCTTTCAATTTTCACTCACATCGCGCTTACCATATCCGGAGCTCTCCTTTCTTGGCATAACATATTGAAAGCGAGGGTTGGGAATAAAGAACTTCCTCCGCCGCAGAAGTGCCGTGTCTTCATGAGGCTTATAACAGTAAGGTATGGGCACAGGAAGCACAAATTCAGGAGAGTACTCCATCTCCACCGAGAGGGAAAGGAATCTTCCCCTCTTTTAGTCAAAATCCGAAGCAGGTTCTGTCCATGCCAGAGTTTTGGTGCGGCAGAAGAAGGGTTTTCCTCCATCAGCGCCTCTGCTTTGCGGTAGGCGTATATTTAGAGAAAGCCCCATCACCTTCAACTCCCTACACCTTTTCTTCAATGGTGTCAGGTTCAAGTTGGGTCTCTTTGGCTGCCTGAGTTATAGGCATGTAAGGGTGTGGGGGAAGAATAAGGTCTCGGAGCTGTAGTCAACCTTTCCTCCGACATACCTCCTCGGCTTTCTCCAGCTTTCTTGTATTTTCTTTTCTTGCTTATGTAGTAAGCTTTGACGTGGGCTGATTCCAGCTTTTCATTTGTACACTGTACTATTTCTTCATCGTAATAAGAATGGAAGTTGATTTACATGTTTTAAGCGTTGATCTAATGGGCAACACAACTTTATGAACGAATGTGCTCTATGTATGCGTTGCTTTGAGAATATTTGTGATAAAGCTACTTTGAAGCATAATCTAATCAAATCTCATCTGTCAGCACTATCAGGCATTATACCGATAATTTGTAATAAATCAAACTTAAGAAACTAACCAGGATATCAGTTGGACATTCTGTGATAAGCGCGTGAATGTCGTCCAAGTCTGATGATTTATAAATAATCCATCCGAGCAGTCGACTGGGAGTTAGGGAGCTCCGATGGCGCTTTTGTGTAGTTGGTTTCCCCAGAGGCTTGGGTCCGAGGACCATGCAAGGCCTTGGTTCTGTCCAAAACTTGTATGACTCTTTTTAAGTAGTTGGTTTCCCCAGAGGCTTGGGTCCGAGGACCATGCAAGGCCTTGGTTCTGTCCAAAACTTGTATGATTCTTTTTAAGTAGTTGGTTTCCCCAGAGGCTTGGGTCCGAGGACCATGTAAGGCCTTGGTTCTGTCCAAAACTTGTATGATTCTTTTTAAGTAGTTGGTTTCCCCAGAGGCTTGGGTTCGAGGACCATGCAAGGCCTTGGTTCTGTCCAAAACTTGTATGATTCTTTTTAAGTAGTTGGTTTCCCCAGAGGCTTGGGTCCGAGGACCATGTAAGGCCTTGGTTCTGTCCAAAACTTGTATGATTCTTTTTAAGTAGTTGGTTTCCCCAGAGGCTTGGGTCCGAGGACCATGCAAGGCCTTGGTTCTGTCCAAAACTTGTATGCTTCTTTTTAAGTAGTTGGTTTCCCCAGAGGCTTGGGTCCGAGGACCATGCAAGGCCTTGGTTCTGTCCAAAACTTGTATGACTCTTTTTAAGTAGTTGGTTTCCCCAGAGGCTTGGGTCCGAGGACCATGCAAGGCCTTGGTTCTGTCCAAAACTTGTATGATTCTTTTTAAGTAGTTGGTTTCCCCAGAGGCTTGGGTCCGAGGACCATGCAAGGCCTTGGTTCTGTCCAAAACTTGTATGCTTCTTTTTAAGTAGTTGGTTTCCCCAGAGGCTTGGGTCCGAGGACCATGCAAGGCCTTGGTTCTGTCCAAAACTTGTATGACTCTTTTTAAGTAGTTGGTTTCCCCAGAGGCTTGGGTCCGAGGACCATGCAAGGCCTTGGTTCTGTCCAAAACTTGTATGACTCTTTTTAAGTAGTTGGTTTCCCCAGAGGCTTGGGTCCGAGGACCATGCAAGGCCTTGGTTCTGTCCAAAACTTGTATGACTCTTTTTAAGTAGTTGGTTTCCCCAGAGGCTTGGGTCCGAGGACCATGCAAGGCCTTGGTTCTGTCCAAAACTTGTATGATTCTTTTTAAGTAGTTGGTTTCCCCAGAGGCTTGGGTCCGAGGACCATGCAAGGCCTTGGTTCTGTCCAAAACTTGTATGATTCTTTTTAAGTAGTTGGTTTCCCCAGAGGCTTGGGTCCGAGGACCATGCAAGGCCTTGGTTCTGTCCAAAACTTGTATGCTTCTTTACTTGCTTATTCTTCCGAAGGTTTTGCTCCTCGAATAAGGTGGAGGAAGTCGGCCTGATGTTTGAAGCCCCTAGGCTTGCCCATGTCGTTGACACCGTGGAACGTAGCCCCTAGTGGGAGCCTATGTTGGAATAGCAACAATGTGTCGCCGGTGATACGGGCGTCCTCATAGTCCCTTGTTCGACAGAAACTCAACCTCGCCACCGCTCGAGCTAACACGCAAGCCTCCCCACAGACGGCGCCAATTGTAAGCGCACGATTTGCGTTGAACCACAGTTGAGTTGGGTTCGCACGTAAATGGGCCCATACAATATCATTTGTAGAGAGTGAGATCGAAAGGCTTAATCCTGTTTACCCGGCTGTGGGTTTGTTAAGATGTTTATGCATGGTTCCAGTGTCTTTGCCTCTGAAACCCTTTCTCCTTTTCAGTGGGACTAGAGGACCCCCTTCTTTAGGTTACATATTTTTTCTTTTATACTCGCACGCGTTCAATTTCCTTCGTCCACGTGTAGGGTCGACCCTTTCAAGACTGATACTTATCCCATCAGTCTCAGACCTAAGTCGTCGAGAGTTGTTGATAAAGTTCATGGATAAGGCTCTGTTAGGCGCAGAGATATGCACAGGAAAGGTGGCCAAGGAAGCCTCTCTTAGATATTTTAGATTTCCCCTTCGGGCACTCCCCTTCGGGCACTCCCCTTTACCTTTCTGCCCTCTTTCTTGGGTCAGCCGAGGACTGCACTGTCCTCGGCCGCTTCTCCGGGCCAGTTGGGCCACCTTATTCTTGAATTCTGACCATGATCCTTTTAGGCTTGGGCCTTTGGACCCTTCATCAGCAAATGGGCCTGGTCCGTCTATTACTGGACCCCACAATAATATATATATATATATATATATAAAATAACGGTAAACCCAAAATGGTACACCGGTATTCGAAATATATTGTACCACTGGCCAAACCGGTACAGCCTCCGGTATGGTATTGACTCCCTTGATAAAAATATCATATACATTTGAATATATGCAACACCTTCCTTAAAAAATTAATAGGTATTATTGTATAACAGTTACGTGGTATTCATTTTTCCCATGAAAAGGGTGAATTTCACATTGAATTCAATTAATGAAACTCACTATTATGCATAATGTAAAAGAAATTAATAGTACATTGCATTATTCTCAAAAGGGAAATGTTAACGAGTATCCTTAGGGTATTGGTTAAGAATCCAGTTAAATAAAGTTTTTATAGGAAAAGAAAAAAAAAAATTAATGTTTCGATAGCTTTTTTTCATTTCCTATAAAAGTGATGCCAAAATTTTCCAAAAATAGATTATTAACAAGTGCCCTAAAGGCACTTGTTAGCATGATCCTTCTCAAAATACTGAATACTTACTCATATTTCTTGCATGTGCACGTCTACACCTTTCTTTATTTCAAAAATAAATGGAAGGGATCATCTTTCATGAGAGTGCCTCTCTATCTCTCTCTCTCTCTCTCTCAGAGAGATGGAGGCTTTTCAGTTTTCCCCATAGATGCTTTTCCTCGAATATGGATGTAGGATGTAGGATGTAGCATGTACACAGTCACTCATTTAGAAATATTTATAAAATACGAACTAGTAACAGTTACAGTTGTGTTTTGAACATGTTGTATAGACTTGCTCAATTCAGGCCCTCAGAGAAGACTTGCTTTCAACAAAAAGATAAAAAGAAAAAGTTTCTTTCAAAAAAAAAAGAGAGAGAGAGAAAGAGAGAGAAAGCGAGAAGACACCCAGATATAGTAGTGGTTTTGGACTGCCGTTTCTGTCTCTCTCACAACTCCAAAAACTCACACACACAGTCTCAGTTTTCATCTCTCACTCTCTCGTCAGCCATAAACATGCACTTCAGCTAGACAATTCCACAAACACCTCATACACTCTCTCTCTCACTGTCTTCACTCTCAAACCCCCCCATCACCATGTAAACAACTCCCACACTTTCAAAACCCATATCACAAACCAAAAACCCAACTCACTCCCTCACTCTCTAACACTCAATTCCCATGGCTTCCACGTGCTCACCCCACACCGACCCTCCAACTCTCCCTTTACAAAGCGATGAGAACATAGCTGCCAAAGCCTTGAGCAAACGCTACGAAGGCTTAGTCACTGTTCGAACCAAAGCCATCAAAGGCAAAGGAGCTTGGTATTGGACTCACTTGGAACCCATTCTTGTCAAAAACCCAGATACCAACCTTCCAAAAGCCGTGAAGCTCAAGTGCTCTCTATGCGACGCCGTTTTCTCAGCCTCTAATCCTTCCAGAACCGCCTCTGAGCACTTGAAACGTGGTACTTGTCCCAATTTCAACTCTGTTACTGTCTCTTCCACAAAACCCAGTTCCTCTTCTTCGCTCTCTCCAATACCCATCTCTTCAATTCCCTCTTTACACAACAACAATAACAGCAACAACCATAGAAAACGAAGCTCTCAAATGGGTTCCCATCATTTTTCACATTCATGCTCTTCTTCTCTAGCTTTGGTTGAAACGCCTTCGTCGCGTTTTTTTCATAACCAAAACGAGTTTTTGAATTACTCGCCGAGTAATTCGGGGGGGCTGAGTCAGCAGCAGCAGCACCACCACCACCACAATCAAAACCAACACCCTTTGGTGTTATCTGGTGGGAAAGATGATTTGGGTGCTTTAGCATTGTTGGAAGATAGTGTGAAAAAGCTTAAGAGTCCTAAAGGTTCAACTGGTCCACCACCAGTTTTAAACAAGGACCAAGTTGATTCTGGGCTTGAGTTACTAGCAGAATGGTTCTATGAGTCATGTGGGTCTGTGTCATTTTCGAGTTTAGAGCACCCAAAGTTCAAAAATTTTCTTAACCAAGTGGGATTGCCTCCCTTGAGCTTGAGTCGCGAGCTCTCGGGTGCTCGGCTTGATGCTAAGTTTGAAGAGATTAAGAGTGAGTCTGATGCCAGGATTAGAGATGCAATGTTTTTTCAGGTTGCTAGTGATGGGTGGAAAGGGACTAGTTGCTGTGGATTTGCTTGTGAGGGAGAGAATTTGGTTAAGTTTACAGTGAATCTTCCAAATGGGATAAGTGTTTTTCACAAGGCAGTGTTCACAGGAGGGATGGTGTCGTCGAAGTATGCAGAGGAGGTTTTGTGCGAGGCGGTGAAGGGTGTGTGTGGGAATTCTGTGCAGCAGAGATGTGTAGGGATAGTTGCAGATAAGTATAAGGCCAAGGCATTGAGGAATTTGGAGGTTCAGAATCATTGGATGGTAAATCTCTCTTGTCAGCTTCAAGGGTTTGTTAGTTTGATCAAGGATTTTAATAAAGAGCTCCCACTTTTTAGGACTGTTACTGAGGCATGCGTAAAGATTGCAAATTATGTAAATACTAATTCTCAAGTTAGGAATGCTTTCCTCAGGTGCAAGGTGCAAGAGCTTGAGTATGCTGGGCTGCTCCGTGTTCCTTCTCCGAAATGTGATACTTCTAAGAACTTTGGACCTGTTTATGTAATGTTGGAAGAGGTATTAAGCTGTGCCCGGGTACTTCAAATGGTTGTGATGGATGATACGTATAAAGCGACATGTGTGGAGGATCCAATTGCAAGGGAAGTTGCGGGGCTGATTCAAAATGAAGGGTTTTGGAATGAGTTGGATGCTGTATATTCGCTTGTGAAGCTGATCAAAGAGATGGCTCAGGAGATTGAGGTTGAGAGGCCTTTAATTGCACAATGCTTACCTCTTTGGGAGGATTTGAGGGGGAAAGTGAAGGACTGGTGTGCCAAGTTCAGCATTGCTGAGGGACCTGTTGAAAAGATTGTTGAAAAGCGATTCAGAAAGAACTACCACCCAGCATGGTCGGCTGCATTCATACTGGACCCTCTTTACTTGTTGAGAGACACAAGCGGAAAATATCTTCCACCATTCAAATGCTTGACACATGAGCAAGAGAAGGATGTTGATAAGCTCATTACCAGGTTGGTTTCCATGGAAGAAGCTCATGTTGCATTAATGGAGCTCATGAAGTGGAGGTCAGAAGGGCTAGAGCCTCTTTATGCTCAAGCTGTTCAGGTAAAAAAGCGAGACCCGGTTACTGGAAAGATGAAAATTGCAAACCCACAGAGCAGCAGACTTGTATGGGAAACTTGCCTAAGTGAGTTTAAGTGTCTGGGTAAGGTTGCAGTGAGGCTCATATTCCTCCATGCAACCGCTTGTTCATTTAAGTGTAATTGGTCTTCCATGAAATGGGTTTGTGTTCATAGACACTCAAGGGTGGGCCTGGAAAGGGCCCAGAAAATGATATTTATTGCAGCTCATGCCAAGCTTGAAAGACGGGAGTTTTCTAATGAGGAAGAAAAGGACGCAGAGCTATTTGCCATGACTGGCAGTGATGATGAGATGCTCAATGAGGTCTTTGCCGATGCACCCTCCTCAGTGTAATGTTTTTTCTTTTCAACTCCTGTAGAATATAGAAACTGTAGGATTTATTTGGATTCTTTGCAGAACTCTTTATGTTTGTCCTTTACTTCTAGTAGAAGATTTTTGGAGAGGTATCATTGGGAGAGAAGGATAACAGGAAGAAATTGAAAAATGTATTACTTGAACTCACATGGTTGTGTGATTCAAAAGAATCATAAATTTCCTGTCCAGGCTTGATTTGGGGATCTTGGATTTGTAAAGAAAAAACCCTTTATTGTTTATAAACATAAAGATGATCAGGTTTCATAACAGGAAGAATGCTTTAACAATTTCTAGTGTAATGTGAGATGAATAGTAGATATGATTTTTGTTTACACTTTGGTTTGTCAAATTCAAAAACTGTGTCACTAGGTTTTCCCCGCTTCTGAATTGTAAGAAATGAAAATAGACAAATGATTACTAATCTTGTCGACATATAATAGTAGCTCTTTTGTTCTCTTTATCATGTATGAAGAATTCGTCTTCATTGTTATGATTGTACAAGTGAACCAGTTCTCTTATTTAATAGATAATTTGTAGGACACATCCAAAATAACATTGTCTATAGAATACTTGAGGGCACCACCCTTATGTCCAGCAGTACTTAACCTTCATTATAGGTAACAATTATGTGAGTGTCATTCATACAGCATGGTGAGGGTGCTACTCATTTTTTCAAGACAAAAATATGCAAGGTTATGCCTTGGCTTCAAACCTTGTCAATTGTATATCCAAAAAGTAGTTAATACTTTCATTGTTACTATGGTTCTGTTGCATGCAAACAAACACAAATGCAGATGTAAATAGATCTGCTTAAGACATATGACCAAGTACCCGTGACTATAATTTTAGGAGTTGTGATGTAGAGCACCATGTAATTTAAGACACTTGATTGACAGTTCTTCCTTCAATTCTCCATGATTATCAACATATACTGTGTCAGCACTAAATGTGGGTTCAAGGTTGCCTAACATAACCAAATCTGCTATATGTCAGCTTGATACCAAAAATCAAATGAATGAAACTGGAAAAGAAACACCTAGAATAGGAGCACTGAGCACCCTTGTATTTTAGTAGATTGTGCAGATATAAGGCTGGGTAGGTCCATCCTAACTAAGAAGGTTCTGAATGTTATTTGTATTAACATGAGTCCCAATATAATAACCATACTTCTAATGCTAATGTCCCTTTATATTTCTCCTCTACTGATTGTGTTAAGCACAATAAATCATCTGAATTATGCTTCTTATATCACTTTTGTTAATGAGTCAATCAATTGCTTGGCCATGTGGGCTGCCCATCACATCCAATCTTCTTTGATCCTCAACTCTTAAGTGCACGTGTGTGTTTGTTTTTAATTTAATTTTTCTTTTGTTATTTAAAGTTTAAACCATCTAAGTGCTGCTTAACTGAAGTGCTGCTAAACTGAATAGAACTTATCGGAAAATGTTTATTGGCCACGGACAAAAGTTATACAATTTTGCCCGAACCATCCATGAGCACCACTAATGCTCACCATGTGACTAGCTTGGCTTGGTTGGAGCCCCGTATGGATCCATCCTACACATGGATCTGAAACTATGCCCCACTAACTTGATGTTTGGGCATAGAATGGGAGTCACCACCTGGTTTAGGTCAGGAAACTGATTTGGACCCTTATGCAAAGGTCTAATGAACTAGACTTTAGGTTCGGAGTTAAGGTACGGACTTGGTAAGGTAGTAGGTACCCAAATTTTCCCGGACATATTGATCGACCTCCACTAATGTACCTACTAGCTATATTTTGGTAAGGATTCCCTTAAGTGGGTCACTTTCTATTCACACAAACTTCAAAAAAGGTATTTGAATTACACACATTGGGCACATGTATACATAAAAGAGGGTGGGTATCCTGCTTCTAGGGCTGGTCATAAAAGCATGTTTTTAAGATATGTTTTATCTCCTAGGCATGTTACTACACATATTCGAAGAAGGAAACATAGTCTTTCAACATTTGAGATGATATACAAACAAGCTTTAGGTTTCTGGAAGAACCTATCTGTGCATGAGGGTTGCGTATGCACCCTAAGGCAGAAAACTCTATTCTAATTACATTCTACCCTAAGAATAAACAACTAAATTAAAACTACAACTTAAAATTGAAGGCAGAAATCTTTTTAAAAAAATGGAAGCAAAAAAGAAATTGAAAATAGAAAGAAAGAAAGACTTGCGAGATTCAAATTCTTGGAGTTTTACCATTCCTCTTGATCGATTGGACAGTGGAATCTACCGGACTACCACACGAAACACAAAAGAGAATTAGTAAAAATAATATATAAATCATTGACTGGTGGACCAACAACCTATGGGTGATTTCATTCAAAATAAACTTTCAACTAAAGAAGCTCCCTTCATTCTTCAATCTTCACTTCTGTAGTGATTTTTGTGAGTGTTTGTTGTTAGTCCATAAAGGGGGTCATTACAGCCTATTATAGGTGGATATCTTGGGTTGTACATCAAATTCCAGGAAAAGCATCCATAAGAAGCTCTACCAATTACATTGCATACGCACAAGAAAACCTTTTGTAAGCAGTCTTGATACTGCATACGCAGGAATTGAATTAATCCTTGTGTACACATCGCTTGGTAATTTTTGAAAATCATTTGGGTTTTTGTGTTCCGTTTGACCATACTCTTGGTATTGGACCTCTTGTATTGTCGTCATTGAGGAATAGGGGCTTAAGTCGTAGGGTTACAAAATAAAACTTCAATTTTCTCCTTAGTTGATTTCCTTTATGGCTTTTGGCAGAAAGGTGGCATTTATTTTAATTTCTTTTTCCATGTTAAACAGACACTACAAAATGCAAAATATTTGATGGACATGATATGGGTAAGAGGCTAAGGATTTGGTGTGTGCGCTTGACATGCAGTTGAATGCATGCCAACAGTGTGAGGAGTGAACAAATACATAATTTTCCCAGTACCCATGTTTGATACTCTATATTCGGGAGAGAGTTGACATTGAGTCCGTTCAGCCATTTTTGTTGCGTTGTAGATTTGAGGATTAGAATCTCACACCTACTCATGCACCAATTACAATCACACCATTGCAAACAGGCATTAACCTCCAAGCTCATGGTCTAAAACCTGACTAAAATTTGTTCTTGCATGGCTTCACTATCTAGATATGGAATGCTGCTGTTGTTGTGATTGGCTCTCCTCTTAGAAAATTGGCAAATCCATATAAAGTCATTTATGTTCTCAGTTGTAATCCAATTTGTTTTTAGTCTCCTTTATCTCTCTCTTAACAGTTTGAAAACTATTCTTTCTATATTTTATTTCTTGAATCGAGAAAAAGGAAATGCATATTTAACCTATATAGGGCCTACAAATTTTTTCAAAATTATGATAGTAAACAAAATTAATGACCATGTGTTTGTGTTATTACTATACAAAAAATGGAACTAAGAACTTTTGAATGTTAGGGGGAATTTTTGTCTGGATTATCATAATCTTTTAGATTGATCTATTGAGAAACCTGTTGACTTTTTAATTATAGAAACACGTGGCAAAGATATATGTATGAACTGCAATGGCCATTATAGATGTTTGGTTGAATACAGAATTTGTTGAGTTAGCTTATAAATTGGAGTTGCAAAAGGACACAAAAAGTTGTACATGTTTAGAATTTTTCAAAGTATCTTTTTGCTGCAGGGCTGGGTTTGATTGAACTGGTTGGGTGAATGGCAAAGCAGACTAGAGTCACCACATTGGTCAACCTCAGAAGGATTTGAGAGTGAATTGTTCTAGCCAAAAGAAGCACTTCCTATTGATTTTACTCAACCATATCTCCTGGAGTGTCTTTTTTTAAAATTGGAGAGCCCCACAAGAGGAGTGGAGGTCAATCCCAGTGCTTTCGTCATAGTCGAAGAAAAGTGAGAAACAAGGGGACTTCTTTCCCATCAATTCTCTCTCTGATTTTTTGTTTTTTTGTTTTTTTTGTTTATATTTTCATTTAAGTTCTATTACATCATCTCAGGTAACTTACCTTTTAAACATTCCAAATTTCATGACATATTACTCTTGATTTGCGCCCTTTTGTAAACTTTTGATCTCAACGTTGAAAATTGAAGTTTTGCAGAGTAATCTGATAAGGCTTGTCATGATTACTAAAAAAAGTCTTGAGCAAAGTGGAAGCAAGGGAAACTGTCGGTCTGAGGAGGCACATAAGATGGCTGAAAGGGATATTGCAACGAACTTGAAATTTGCATGTACATTTTAGCCAGCATTGTTGACTAGAAAGAGTAGGTTGGTGGTTCTAGTGGTGTTGATGTTATTTGCTCTACATGATCTTTCAGTTTGCATATACATTTGTATAGTCCCAAAGCCATTGTCAACATGACACATTAGGACCAAAAGCCTACCATGAAACTATTAATTTTAGAAATCTTAAATATGTTCTTCCACTTATTTTTAATAGAAATAGTAAAAAAAATGGCACAATCAAGGAAGTAACAGAAAGTATGACTTTTTATAGAATATAACTGCGGAAAATAACGGGACCTTGACTTGTTTGATGAGGATCACAATCTATATATATATATATATATATATGAGTTTGCTATAGTATTTATACTGGCTTTCAACTTATAAGTATCCTTTTTTGTCCAGGCTTGGAACTGGTTGGTGGAACAGATAGGTCTTGATATCACTAAACATGGTGGGTAAGTAGTGTCTGTTTGTTCCATAATTAATAGCCTGACCTAGCCTATTCATCCAGGTTTTGTGACCCTTCCCCCTCCCCTTTGTCAACTGAAAGTAATTAACAAAAGAAGAAAGTTAGTAAAGAAAACTCTGTTAAAAGATTGACTTTTAATTTTAAATACATTTATAAGATTGACAATTGTTACAAATTATTTTTTACATGCAGAAATCTGGAAACTGGAATCATTCAATCTGGTTTTGGATCTGACAGGTCACCTATGCTATTGCTAACCATGAAGAAAAAACATATAGTTATATTCTGACAAATGAATAATACACAATGCAGGCTGAAATAGTATATGAGGTATTTGGTTGGTCATTAATCATTATTCTAATTTCCTATAGCAGTGAAGCAATAAACTTGTTTTGGGAATACTATTACACTCTATTTCAGACCTTTGGATGGTAATCTCATTAGAGTTTTCAATAAAAACTACCCCATCACACCCTATTACAATAGGAAAGCAGTTTGACATACTCTCTCTCTCTCACACATGTTATGTGCTTTAAATTTATCCACCCACCTTGAGCAGTAAAAAAGTTTGAGGAATACCAATTTGGTATGTGATTAAAAAGTGAAATGATGATCTTTCTCTCTCTCTAATTTTTCTTTTTAAATTTTTGGTTGGTTGAAGCAGTACAATGAGTGTATTTGCATTTGCTACTCAAATTTGGTGAACAGACACCGGATCCTGTCGGCAACATAGAGCAATGCTGACTGCTCACCAACTTGGAAGAAAAGCTTTTTTCACTTGTATGGTATGGCTTCATTGTTCAGCCCACTCATGTTCTAGTTAAAAAGGGAAGGAGATATAATGATTAGTATAGGACAAGACTCTCTTTCTACAAGAATCTTTACCCTTTCAATGTTCCCTCATAATTAACTTTCTTTTTTATCATCTCTCTCTTTTCCTTTCCACTTATACCACTCTTGATTGTTTTTGAATTTGAAGCCCATCCATGTAAAGTAGATGATATTGAAATTGATTGGTAGTATTCATTGCTGGTGACCCTTCTTTGCCTTCTCTATGTGCTGTATTTTTAATGGCTCACTATTGAGAACAAAAAAACATCCTTCTTTTTCCTTTATGTCACATTGTGTCCATCACGTATTTATAGATTATTTTGCCAAAAATTTGATCATGGTGAAATAAGATAAGACATGATATGAAAATAGTTTTTCGTCAATTTGATACAGAAATAGTTGCAATGAAGATAAATAATTGTGACTTTAAAATTACATAGTATTTTAGTTTAAGCAGTCTTTTGGGGTTGATTTGTCGAATTTGTGTTGGGTTTATTTATTTATTTATTTTTATTTTTAATAAGATTGTAAAGTTTTCAAGATATCCTAAATTATTTAGTAAGAAAACCTATTTATATTATATTAGAAGTATGTGATGCATGTATATTCTGGTAGAGGCATGGAGTAGAGGCCTTGCCTTTTTAACAACAAAAAGGCAAAGAAGGAATATTATTAGCAATCTTGATTCGATTTACACATATAATGTAGTTGATTCTAATTAGTTTGGATGATTTTATTAATGTGCAACTTTTTAAAGTTTTTTTTTTTTTTTTTCTTTTTTAAAGGTACAATTATTTTTACGCAATAAGCTAAATAAGCTGAGTGAAAATAAGCCCATCCAAATTCACATGGTTCCATTTTGATCTTTCTCCATCCTTTTGTACAATGTCAATTTCTCTGGTACCTTAATTTCAACTATACTGTGACAAATTCGAGAATGTGATGTGTTATGATGATAGTGACTACACTTTTTAAAAAAAACCCTTTCACAGCTGTGATCTTATATTTTGAGCCCCGCATCAAACATGTGTGGTGGCCCTTCTTCAAGTGTCAACATTAACAAGATGGGTTGGAGTCTCATATTGATATATATATATACATATATATATATAGTTTTGGTATGGTCGCTTAGGCTATAAATCAACACATGATTAAACGACTTTGAATGCATTACTAAAATCTAACTTACTTAAACAGACAGGACTAAATTATATGATTTTTATCATCTAACTATCTTTTTTTAACAATCCACAATATGGGTGAGAATTCTTATTTTCGTGTCCTCCAAGTGTTGCACAATGAAGAAGAGCATAAGAGATTTTTTTTTTTTTTTTTTTTACAAGATAAAATTCTATTATTGCCTAATCTAAATGTGTATATATATATATATATATATATATGTGAATTTCTCTTTTAAAGACTTGAACCACAGTCTTTAGCCTTTCCACCTCACAAAAACTTTATATTTGTAAAGTAATTATCACGCCAAAGGTGTGCGGCAGTCAAAAGAAAGAATATGTACAACTGCAAGTAAGTTTCACATTTCTCTGCCTACAAACACAATACCTCAAGGACGGTATACCAAAAAAAAAAAAAAACAAAAACAAAAACAAGTTTTAATCTCAAAATATTGAAGTTGTTTATAGATTATCGACAAACTAATCAGAGTCAGTCATATATATTTTTTTCTGTCATCTTTTTTTATCAAATGCCATACTCTCTATTATCTTCTTAATTACATTTTTATAAGTCTCGATTAATGTTCCTTCAGGTTTTTTATTATTATTATTATTATATATTTTCATTCACTCGACTTAAATTGACTCATTCTTTTTCCCGAGGCATACCCTCCCAAAATTTGAAACAGGAGTTGAAGATTTTACCGTCTAAAGTAAGTGAGCTGGTTAGGTAGCTGAGAATAAAATACAAGTTCTTCCATCACATGGTAGACTACTTTTGCTATTCACCTTGGCCCCTTTCCGACATACAACGTCAAAGAAAAGTCCTCCCTCTCTCAATTTCTTCCCACTAACCCAATATATAATTGGTAAGCGTATTTTTGTGGCCCCTAATCTATGAGAAAAAAAAAGATTTGAATCTAAAAAAGTTTATCATACTATCCTCTGTAAATAATGCACTTACAATGTGATTAAAAAAATTAATAATTCTTGACTTACCAAAAGATTTTTTTTCCTTTTAATGGATTTATATGTCTGGAAAATGTTTTACTCAGTTGCCTTATCTTTCACGGGATTGAGCTTGTTTAATAAAAACATAAAGTGGTCTTTCCACATTAGATAACTTTTAAAAGAAACTTGACCCAAATTTGATGTCAAAATAAAGAGTTGCCATTATGGTAGATGTAAAAATTTTCTAATTAGCAATAGTGATGTTGTTGCCTGTCTCTTTATATTTTAGGTAATTGTGGTCCCTAACTTTTGATGTATCATTTAATTTTGGTTTCTCAAATTTAAACAGTTCAATTTGGTCCTTGAAATTTCAAAGAATACTAATTTGGTCAATTCAATTATTTTTCTGTTTACGTGATTAAAGGAATGCTCTGTTTTTTAGGCAACAAATTAAACTAATTACATATTTAAGGAACCCAAATCGACCAATCTCATATTTAAGCGACCAAAATTGAAATTACCCCACATTTCATGGACATAAATTGTTTTGTTTTTTAAGGTTCAAAGATCAAGTCCAAAGATTTTAAATTCAAAGACGAACCAAAATCAAACTTAGCAAAAACATTTTAATATGTTAGGCATTCCCTTGTAACACATGATTGAAAATCTGGAAAAAACCATGGGAACTAGAGTTAGTTAGTAACTTTCAGCATGAAAGTTTAATAATCGGGAAAAATTGCAAACTAACACCAATCCCTAAACAATTTTGTTAGTTAGCATCATTTCCAAACTATTTAGGAAACTAACATCTTGATTCTGTAAGGCTCGATTTTGGTGTGCTAAATCGAGTATAAACAACTCGATTTCAAGTGGAACTTGAGCCTTAAAGACTCGATTTCTCCAAGCTACCGATGGGTGTTCTTTGTTCTTCTTCGATAAACACTAAAGAGTTCTTCGATAAACAAGACACCAACCCAAAAATCAAGCAGAGAGAAAAACCAGAAATCAAGCCCCAACCCAAAAATCAAACAAAGAGAAACCGGAAACAAACCCAGAAATCAAGTTATCGTGGGGTTCTTTGTCCTTCTTCAGTCCGTCAGATGAAGTTCTTCTTCTTCATTCTTCTTCTTCTTCACTTAGTCAGATTTTCTTCTTTTTGCAATATTGAACTCAAGCTCTAAAGGCTCGATTTAGCACAACAAAATCGAGCCTTACACGCTCGAGATGTTACTTTCCTAAATAGTTTGAAAATGGTGCTAACTAACGAAATTGTTTGAGGATTGGTGTTAGTTTGCAATTTTTACCTTAATAATCATACTCTCTCTCTCTCACCCCAAGATTATAATAAAATATTTTTTTTTTCTTTTGTTATTTTTAAGGATCCTGACCATTGTGTATTCACCAATATATTTATATAGAGTAGAAGTAAATACACATATACAGCTCTCCAAAAGGTATTTATTAAAATGATAAAACTTAGGTACAATACTTTAGTGCTGTTCATTAGGTTTCCCTCTTAAGATTCGGACATGTGACTACTTAATTAAAAAATACACTTCCATCCCATGAAAAAAAATCTATATAGCAGAATCTTAAAAGGAGAACCAAAGAAATAGCACATTAGTACTGTACCTAAGTCTTGCCCTTATCAAAAATTATTTTCTATAAAACTATATCATTTTCCTTTATTTGGTAGCAACCTTAAATGAGTTGAAAAAAAAATCTCTTGACTTCCTTTATTTAGCTTTCTGTAAAATAGAATTATTTTCCAAAAAGAATTAGTAAAAAAAAGTCTCTAAAAATAAGCCATATATACATATATATATATATATATATATATTTTTTTTTTTTTTATCAAAGATAATTTTCCTTTGACTTATTTTTCATGACGTTACTAAATACTAGAAAACACGAAAACATAATTTAAATGAAACAAACGAAGTGTGAATAAAAAACATAATTTAAATGAAATCTCTTAAGCTTGGATTATCATTTCAAAATCATAGTATGAATTACTGGTGCTTGCTTTATCTTACTGAAATGAATTCTTCCTCTACTAAAAAGTAAAAACATGAGAGGTACTCATTTAACCTCAAAGGCAAGAATAATATTATTCCATTTCACCAGAAATTCACTCATTATAATTACATCTTACAGTTGGAAATTAACCCTGAAAATCAAGGAAAAGGAATTAGTGCTCCCATCAAATCCCCAATTATCTCATCCGTTAACCATCATTAATGATCATTACCAATGCAATTATACTCTTCTAGTATTCCTCCGATTCCATAATTGCATTTTGTATGGCACAAAGATGCCCCTTCTCACCTAAACATATAATTGTACTTGATTTTGGGACAAATATTCTGGGGTCCATTTTAACGGTCCAATAGTGTGATTCCAAGTTGACTTGTGCTATGGGTAATACTTATAATACTCAATAGTTTGATTTGGACTCATTAGGGGTTGCTTTTCTCTAGCTTAGTTGGTGTAATCTCCTCTTGCAGGGGAACTAATCAAGCTTTCTTTTCAGACCCAAAACCAAAGAAAAAAGAAATATACAGACATTTTTAGTTTCTTTGATGAAATGATTGTGTCATTTAGAGGTGACAATTTGTGACAGATTCATCGATCAACTAAGTCTAACATGAAAATTTGTCATTTAATAGAATATTTGCCAATCCAAAGATCGAGTTAATTAAGGTCGGTCTGGACATGCCCAGTAGTCTTAATCATTGTCTGTTTGTCTCTACCAACCCATTTACAAGCTACTTCCATGCTATGCACGTTGTACAGTACAAATTGTAGAACAAAGTAATTTGGAGAGAAACTTTTCAAACTTATCATATATCTTTTTTTTGAGTTTGAATTTTGAAAATCTAACCGTTGAATTTCATGCTCCTTATGTTTTTAATATACATGTCAAATTCCATTCAAATCAGATGTTATTTAGTATTCGATCAATGAACTGATTCTTTATACACAATTTTAGATTACAAAAACTTGAAATTTTAACACTTGTTTGATGACATAGCAATTAATCTTTTTGAAATTTTGCAAGTATGAAGGATATAATAAGAATATGTAATCCAATGGTTAGATTTTCAAATTTCACACTCAATATAAAAATATATGATAAGTTTGAAGGATTTCTTTCTAAACTAGTTTAAAGAGAAACTTTGTTCTAGACTGTATAGTGTATAGTACTAAAAGATAAGAATTAATAGAAAAGTAAAATTTTGAAAAAGGAGGACCGGCAAAGAATTGTTAAAGACATTCCCTCCTTTGTCTTTTTCTTTTTCCTTTTTAAAAATAAGTCGGCAGAACTGTTATTATTTAAAAGTATATGATGAGAGGAAACATAGGCTCTCAAAGAAAACTACAAACAAAATATTATCAACAATAGTACAATTTGGATACATAGTTACAAAAAAATAAAACGTAAAGAGGCAAAACTAATCATAGAGAATAAAGAATAGAAGATTTTCTCAAAAACTTTTTGCTTAAGAGCCAAGTAAAATGCAAAAATTATTGCTTTTCGAGCCAAAACGTCTAGGTTGGAAGGGACAGTGACTCACAAGGGGCAAGTAGAAAGCTCCAAATGGAGTAGCAAGAGACCCACAATTTCGAACTCTATATTAGAAAAAATAAGAAACCTACGAAAGAGACATACAGAGATCCTCAAGAAAGACGGTATGGCAGAGACTCGGGTGTATGTTAGTAGCAAGACAGACTAACATTCACCAAAAACAATCCCCATTGACTTCAAAGAATTATAGTTTTCGTTTCATTAAGATATTTCAAAGTTTTTAGGGTAATTTCATCATGTAATTTTAAAATATTTTTCACCTTTTTTTTGAAGGTGTTGATTTGAATTTGATACATCAATAATTTAAATAGATTAAAAAACAATAGTAATAATTAATATTTGTTTAAATGTTAATGCCACTGTAAAATTCAATCCACCAATCTCAAAATTTCAAAATGGATGAATTGGAATTTAAAATCTTCATGATAAAGTTACAACTAAATTTATTTATTATTGCTATGAGGAGTTACTGACTTGTGCTCCTCTTTGTCCCTTGCTCCCTTTTATGCCAGTTCTTTCTTTGTGATCTTTTGTTTTTTATCCCCAAAAAAGAAAAGGGCCAATTTCATTTGTACTATTTTAGTCTATTATTTGCGAAAGTAGTAAGTAAATGGCTTGTAGTAAGATAGAGTCCACCGCTACTCCAGTCTTGGGCAGTTCTTGGTAGCTTGTTTTGGGCCTTTAGGTTTAGGTAGTGAATTTTGACGCTTTTTGCATATGGCTTTTAGATTTCATGGTAGATTGGGCTTTTACGATTTTGCACCCACCTAAGCAATCTGGTCCATCTAATTTGAGTTGGTTTGTTTTTATAAGGGAAACGATGGTTCTGGATGATTAGATCTACTAAATTTGAGACTTCAAGAAAATAAAGAACTAGTTATGGGATATGGATTTCCTCAAACTGATTTGGGGGAAAATTTCTCAAACCCAACATGTGTCAATTTAAAAAACTATCCACATATATTTTTAGTCACATGACCTACTTAATAGTTAATTGAACTTTTTAAAAAAAAAATATATATGATTTAATGAATTGTGTGAATAGTCTTATGAATTGCCACATAATAAGTTGGATGAGATTTCTCAAAACTAGTTTAAAATAAAACTTTTTCCTCAATTATGATGATTTAGTAGATATAAAATAATGAATGTAGTTATTTGCCCAATCGGTGTGAACTTACTTAGCACGTATATAAGTCTATCTAGTTTGTTGATCTTTGAGAGAACAAACTAATGAGATCCTTGGTGTAACTCAGCTTATGCATTGCGTACCTCTCATGGACTTATAAGCATTACAAGTTGTGGGAGCGAGTGATTCGAGCACATTTTTGGGCTATGGGCCCTGTCTGAGGATGATTAAAGACCCGATGATGATTAAAGATCCATGTGCGCGCAGACAGGAAGATCGAGAAAGAAAGGAAAATCGACACGTGAATTGAGGATCCCGAGGAGTAGAGGCATCTCAAGAATATTTTAAGTAGTCAACCGTACTGGAAAGATGAGCTCCAAGGAAGGTAACAGAGCCATGTATACAATGGAAAGAAAAAATATCTGAGAAGGTGATTGCCAACTCCACATTTAATACACTGCACCAACTGAATTGATTGCATTTATGGGGAAATGACACCTGAACAGTGTCTTCATAGCTCACAACCCCTCCTACCACCTCTAGAAGGATCTTGATGGGACAAGCATCCAAAGGATTCACTAAGAATCAAAATGGAGGGCTGGGTTGTATTGAAGGGAATTATATAAGGAAATAACCCCCACAAAAATGGGCATACGAGATTGAAAGAAAGCAAAGAGAAAAGAAAATACTAGAACTCATTGTAAAAGGGTTTTACTTGATTAATATATGAACAATATATCCTCGAATTTGCTCGAGGAAGGATTTCATGTTGAATTTATGTCTTTTTCCCTTTTAACTTAAGCTTAATCATTCTTGAGCCTAAATTTACGTGGCCTTGTAGTTTGCCTGTGAAATCCACTCTTTAACAAATTTATTGTTTTGGGCTTATTGGGCTGACCCACATTGTTCTTAGTGGGCTAAAGCCGTGATCTGAGTCCTTACACAAGCCTATTTGCAAGGTAACTCATGGAGCCTAGAGTAAGTTACTAAAATGCCTTTTATGCCCTCTATATCACAAATCCTATATCTTTTCCAAGAAAAGATACACATGAATAGATTGACTTCCCTAAAGCCCCCTCCTACCACTTCTTTTGTTTCATTAAAAAAGAAAAAAGAAAAAAGTAAAAAGAAGGTTCATGTGTATCTTTTCTTTGCAATGATATAGGAGTTACACATGAACTTCCCTAATGCCCCCTCCAACCCCTTTTTTTATTTCATAAGAATAAAAAGGCTCGCGTGTATCTTTTCTTTGCAAAGAAATAGAGTTACCCATGAACTTGATCCATGTGTTTGGGTTTCATCTCTATAATTTTTGAAGTTTTTAATAGGTCCAAGAATTTTAAACAGTGTCATCAGCAATTAATAATTTGATTCTTACTATTGGAAAAATTCATTTTGGTTCTAATTTATTAATGGTGTTAATTTAGTTTCTCCACTTCCAAATCAAGTTAACATATCCTTGAGTGAGAAATAGTTTATCAAACAAAAAATAACATTGCCTTCATTTTATAAGGTTTTTTTTTTTTTTTTTTTGAGGAAACAGTAAAACTTATTAAAACACCAAAGTACAATTACAAAATGGCCTAACTTTTGCAATAATAGCCTAAACAGGCTTATAATATATTACATGACTAGAGTATCATTACAAAAAGGCCTAACCTTTACAGTAGTAGCTTGGGGTTATAAGGACTGAAACTCTAACACACACATTCAATGTGGTATAAACATCCCAAATTTTTTTTTTAAGAAACAGTAATACTTATTAGAACACACAAACACGAAAGTAGTATATAGAGATTTTTAAACAAGCTTATAATATATTAAGCCTATTTAATATATCAATTTGGTCATTTTATAAGTTAAATGACCAAATTGATAGGATTAATAATTAAGGGATCATATTAATCTTTGCCTGATACTTTGTGGACCGAATTAATAATTTTACCTGAAAATTATAGTAATTGCCGTGTGGACCAAATTAGTAATTTAATCTAAAATTTATAGTGATTCCCATTCGTATAAAAAAAGGAACTAAATAAATGGTGAACCAAAACTAGTTCTATTTGAGTTTCCAAAAAAAACTAGTTCTATTTGAAATTTGCGCCAGTGCCAATTAAGAAATAAACAGTATATATGCAAGCTCAGTACTATTCCACGTACCAAAAGCAAAATCCTTATAATTAGCATCCTTGTACAGTAGAAGAAAAACCAGCTGAAATCTCATTGACCATATATCAACACTCTATTACTATACCAATATAAACACCATCCTTTTGTTCAAAATTCAACAGGAAAAAAAGGGTATTTTTTCATCGTAATATATCATATAGAGGGATATATGTTCGGAGGTTTAACTGTACATAAATTACTCAACACTTGCCTGACCACTGGCTGCCTCCATCACACCATTACGTATCTGATCACCAATATCCCTAACATGACCAGGGCCATGAGGAATAAACACAGTAGTGTTCTTTGAAGAGTTGCCGAGGTCTTTAATCGTATCAAAGTATTGAGTGACCATGATCAGATCCATCACTTCCTTTGCCGAGGTGCCCTCCACCTTGTGAGAGAAGTTCACAATGTTCTCTCTCAAGCCATCTGTGATTGCCTGCCTCTGCCTGGCCACACCAACACCACCTAGGTATTTGGCTTCAGCTTCAGCTTCTGCTTTTTTGACTATGAGCACCTTCTCTGATTCTCCCTTGTATACACTAGCTAGCTGAAGTCTTTGAGCTGTAAAAGTGAAACAATATTAGACTAGTTAGTTACATACAAACTCAGGATAATGGACCAGACTTTCTTCAACTTCCATCAGTAGCAAGAATAATGGTATGTTTGGCACGTCCTGGTGTTTCTGAATGAGACATCCAGGGTTCAAATCCCTCCATCCCCAAAACATAAAAAAAGAAAAAGAAAAAAAGAATAACGATATGTTTGGAACAGAGGGAGAGGAGAGGAGAGTAGAGGGAAAAGTGACTGGAATATACTAAAATTTACATTTTAGTCATCTTCCATTCTCCTCTTCTCTACTCTTCCCTCATCTCCCTCCATCCAAACTTTAGGGTATACGTTGGTAATAATTGACCACTACAGATACATTGAAAGTTGGAACCCAAAAACCCAAAAAAAAAAAAAAAAAAAACTGAGAAAACGTCCAAAATGGAGTGCATAAAGTGACAAACAATGCCTGAAGGGGACTGAAGCTAGTATATGTTCCCATTCTGGAACTCATGAAGATGATGTAACAAACTTTCAATTATAAAATTGCAGTATTAATGAATCATGTACAAGTATTTGAAAAGTCTGTTGTCAGAATAATTGGAGATATTATGGCATACACTAGCCCAGGATTTATGATGTACTTCTTATAGAACAAAGGAAACAATGAGAAATGACATTGAATTAAAGAAACTAACAGGAAACCATGAGAAACCTAATTTTTCTTTCATTATTGAGCAAATACTTTGAATCTACAAATTGATGATGGGGCCCAGCCTTTGATAGATTGCTCCCAATTGAGAGAGAGAGATACCAAATACATTTCCCCGCTTACCATGGTTGGGAGGAATTAAATAACAATCTTTTTTTTTTTGCTTTATGATATATAGTCCAAAATCTTCTATAGGAGATTTCTTTAAATTTGGCCCTCAAGACCAGGAGCGAAATTAAGCTTTTATTCATGCAAGTAGCCTGTCATGTACCACTAATCAGTCAGACATGGTCGATCTTCAAATACTTTGTACAAAAACACTTGAACCTAAGACCTAATTTTTTTTCCTTTTTTCCATAAGTTTTTTTTAATTTTTTTATTTTTTATATACATGAACCCCCAAACCTAAGACCTAAGTCAACCAACCATCCCTCCCCACTTACAACAGGAGCAACATCCAGTTGAGTCTCAAAATATGTATGTTTCAACAATATGTTAAAATGAGAAATCAAGTCCAGATATACTATTCAGCAAAAATAAAAATAAAAAAGGTAAAAAGAGTAGGAAAATGTAAAAGGTTACCTGCATTTATCTCATTCATTGCCCTGCGCACAGAGGGATCAGGTATTATGTCAACCATTAACATGTGTTCTATGCTATATCCATATGCTCCCATCACCTGAGCAATGATTTCAACTTATGATGTATAAATCCTTATGCATTTACACAAGGTGGCAACATATTTCATAATGGAGAAAAAAAGCATAAAAGCAGATGAAAACAATTTTATCTTTTGACGGATATTTCACCATGTCAAATAAAACAATTTAAGCAATGGCACAATAAGTTGCTATTAGCCTATAGGAGTAGCAGTCCAGAGTCCAGACCAGATGATTTGGTGAACAATTCACTTATAAGTTATGAAAACATGTAGAGGCCAGCGCACAAGAGCCTGAGAGAGCAGTCTTTCTCTTTTCTTATTTTTCCTTTTAATTTCTTTTTAATGAGAAAATTTCCACAAAAAAGATGCCAATGTGCCGTCACACAAGTATGCAGGCACATAGAGCACTAGTTTCCCTTCAAAGTTCTTAGTATTCTAACATTATTCCTACCTTCAATTGACTATCTCATCAACATGATATTTTCAAAACTTATTTAACACCATTTATAAAGAAATGAAAGATTCCACATCATAAAATTTCATATGTTAAAGCAGGAAAAGATGTGTAGTGCACAATTAAGAAGAAAGCATCCAGTTATGGAAACCGAGTGAAGCAAAACAAGAAATCATAGATTTCTAGGAGACAATAAACAAGCAAGGAAAAAGGGCCCAAATGCAACAAGACATACAATTAACATAATATACATGTGACATTAAAAAGTAATTGAAAATCTAACAAAAAGCATCCAGATACCTTCTCAAGTTCCTCCAAGACAGATTTAGCAACCTCGCCCTTTTGTTCAAAGAGATCATCCAAATTCATTCTCGGAACTAGAGCTCGAACAACTTAAAATGCAAATGAAAAACATCTATGAGAAAGGGCAAAAATCAAGAAAGAATGGGAGAGTTTATACAAGAAACAAGCTGAAACTAAGAAAGTTACCATCGAATACATAAGCCTGGATCTGCTCTTTGGGATTTTGCAACTCATAAAATGCATCATCAGCATTTTCTTTAATAACTCGGTATTGAATTGAGCAAATCAATTGCACAAAAACATTGTCCTGTAGAATCAGTTGTTATAACTAATTACTCTGATAGAACAACAATATGTCTCACCTTACAATAGATATTGTGAAATATACCTACAAATAAAATAAATAAAGCTGCTATACCATACTGACAACTCAAAATTTTAATATACCTTACAATCGGTAAAGCTCCGTGTTGATGTAATAATATTTAGACCAAGTTATCCAGCTTATTTTTTAAGCCCAATAAACCAATGAAAATAAGCTGTCCCAAACAAGCAGATGGAAAGAGAATGCTTCTCGAAGTTCAAATTTTATTTGACTTGAAGGGGTAGCATTGTCCTAAACCATATTCTACATTCACCCTTCTTAGAAGAGCATCCTCAAATGTGCACAAAAAAAATGTGTCACACTCGATGTTTTCAACACTTACGTAAAAAAATTCTTATGTTCCCCCCTATTTAGAATTCCACTAAGAAGACATGAATACAGGTACGGGTATGACAAATTGACACGAGCAATTTCTAAAAAATTATAACATGAAATGGCTGATATGACACCAGTATGATACAGGCACACCACCCCAAATGAAGTGTCCGCATTTCATTCATGCGTTATGCACAGGAGCTCTCGCCTCCTCATACTCACAATCCTCCCACTAATCTATTAGTTCCTTATGCACTAAAACAAACAAACAAACTTTACATTACATTTATGAGTTATGACCCTCTAATTGAAAAGGCACAGTGCAAACTCTGTTTTCCCCTATAAAAAAAAAAAAAACGGAAATTCTCAACTGCTACATAATTTCCACAAAGGAACCACCAAACAAATTTCAAACAAATCCATTTCATGGTTCCAATTACAATAACTTTAAGCACACAAATTTTTTTTCACAATTGTTGACATAACATGTCGCTATTGGCGCATAATGAAAATAATATCAGCGATAGACCTATGTAGAAGCGATGTTGCTCCAATCAACCTTAACAAAAAAACAAACTAACAAACTCTGTTTTCATTTCCAATCACAAGTTGTGACTCCACAAATTCAAAACCTGACCTAATTTCAAAACAATGTCCGAATTCTCCAAATTTTCTCAACAACCAAAAACGACGCCATTTTCAGCGTAAAACGCACAATAAACAAAGATTCGCAATCTAAAAAATTCCAAAAAAGAAAATCGAAATTTCAGTGAGACCTTGGTTTTGGTCTCGATTTTGACATCGAGAGAGGAAATTCTGGTGGAGAGATAACCGGCGAAGCATTGACCGGCGAGAGGGTTGAAGAAGTGAAGGCCAGGCTCAGCCAATCTCTCGAACCGGCCCCACCTCTCCACCACTCCTACGCTCGCTTGCTCTACGCACCCACAAAACACACACGATACGTTTCCCATCTCTCTCTCTCTGTGTTTGAATTCTTTCTGAAACTGAGACCAAGTAACCAACTTTCTCAACCTGAGAGTCTCTGTTTCGTTAACGAATAATAAAATGGTATTTTTAGGGAGGGTACTGATAGAAAGAGAGAGAGAGAGCGAGCGCGTTTTTTCCTGGGTTTTGTCGTCCGTGTGATTTGGATATTTCTGTTGGAAGTGTGTGTATTGGTGGTGATAGAGTAAGGGCGGTTACACTGTGGGGTTTAAAGTAGGGATATATCGGGTCCGTTACGTTGTTTTGAATTTTAACCGCTTTGACCAATCGGATCATGGAGCGTTGTTCTGCGGGTCTGCCTTATAAAATATAGTCATATAGGCTTGATCAATTACTAACTTTTTTTTTTTTTTTTTTTTTGAGAGAGTTTTAACCTATGTCGTCCGCTCCTGATAATAGCTCTTTATTATCAGACCAAGACATCAATCAGTTTTTGGTGTAGGCGGGGATCAATTACTAACTTTGAACAAGGTGAATTTTTTTTTTTTCTTTTCAAGATTTTTTATTTAATTTTATTTTAAAATATTATTCAAATTTAAGCATTTGACAATCTTATGAATAATGGGATTTATTTATTGTTTGTTTGTAACATGGATAAATATTTTTGGAGTGGCCTTGAGATGTTGACTAAAGATTTCCAACTAATGACTTTATAGATTTCACTATGTGTGTGACATGCGGTAAGAATATCCAAGAGAATGGTGTGTGTAAGGATGAATTCAAGTTACACATGGTGTGACTTTAAGTAATGTTACGTCACCCAATAACTTGTTAATGAATTTATATTTTGAAAATTTTACTGTTGGATTATATATTCTATGTGTTCTAAATATGTATGCCAATTTTTATACCAATCGAATGTTATTTACAATTCGATCTATAAACTCATCTTTTATACATTATTTTAACTACAAAAAATTTGAATTTAAAAAATTAATTGATGACATGGTTATTAATTTTTTATCACCTTGAAATTTTGCAAGCACAGAGAATATACAAAGATAATGTAATCTAACGGTAGATTTGTCAAAATTTGCATCAAATTTAAAAATATTGAGTGGTATAACATTACTTAGAGTTACACCATGTATAATTTAAACTCAACCCATATATATATATATATATATATCTATGGAGCCTTTTTGACATTAGTTTCATTTTTTAGTTTTTATGTACATTTAAAAAAAAAAAAAAAAAACTTACATTTCAAAAATTTTCAAGATACAAGTATACTTTAGCACACTTTTAGCAAAAAATTAAATAAGTTGTTCTTAAACAAACACTTGGTGTATCCGATCTTCCTAAAGCTTATTTTAAAAAGGTTGATTTTGGCTTTTCATCCAATGAAATTCAAGAAGAAAATGAATGGTGTTTGGTTTTCATGATGAAACCTAGATTTATTGTATGCATGGAAAAAAAAAATTCAAATAATACAATAGTTACAACTTACGACAATGAGAGTGGGGGATTCAAACCATAATCATTTTCATAAAGGAGATGAGATAATGGCAATGAGTTACAAAACTCTTGGAAAATGCATGTAGTTCTAACTCAAAGAACTTTGAACCGACATGTATACTAACAATTACTTGATAGATTAGTGAGCTGAATGTAGCAAGGTTGGCTGTGTCTCTTGCCATATTTGGAAAGAGACACTTACGAAAAAGAAATTCAAAACAGGAAAAAATGATTTTCCATTTCTACTATTAAAAAAAAGAAAAAGAAAATCTCAAGTATCAGAAATTTACATTCGATAGCTCAGTATTTGGACCTCATATGGCCACGCAAGGTTGGCTGTGTCTATTGCCATATTTGGAAAGAGACACTTACGAAAAAGAAATTCAAAACAGGAAAAAATGATTTTCCATTTCTACTATTAAAAAAAAAAATTCTCAAGTATCAGAAATTTACATTCGATAGCTCAGTATTTGGACCTCATATGGCCACGCGCTGTGAGAGGAAAGATAGATACATAAGATTGTACCCCAGGATTGAGATGGCCTGCTTCTCAAACCAAACTTATTTGCTGAGCTTTAGACTGGACCACATTGATAGGAGAGTTTGTAATGCCCATCTATATGTACTGAATTGTAACAAGAAAGCTCTAGGCCCAACTTATTGCTTTTAGAGTTTAGAATGCAACCTCTGGGCTGAAGCCTGTAATTTCATCCAAAAAAGAAAGAAAGCCTCTGACTCTGAGTGGGTGCAAATGTGTGATGCACTAATGTTCCAATGTAGATAGGTGGCTCGTGGACATTTTTGCTATGAACGATCCAAGTAATGAGCCTTTTTCCACCCAAACAGATTGGCTCAATTTCTGAGGCCAGATGTCTTACAAGAATGGCTTCAGGTTCAGGATCCATCATGTATTGGGCTTTTTAGTCTTCTTGTCTCATGAGTCCTGCCTGATTTTGTTTTGGGCTTAAACGAATAAGGGCTTAAACTTAGGCCTGGATGGTTTAATGGGTTACTTTCAATAGCCTCTCATGGAGTAGTACAAAATTTGGAATGTTGTTATCATTGATAAACATATAGAAGCACATATATATTGAAGTTGTAATTTAGGCTAAACCTCTTTTAAAAAAAATTTGGAGATAAGACTGTCTATCTACTTTTCTCAAATCTTGTAAAAGTAAGAATTTTGTACACTTAATATCACTTTTTTTAAGACTTTGATTATACAAGCAACATACTTAACACAAAATAATTGTTACATTTGTACACTCATTGACATTCCGGTGATTGTAGAAGAAACATTCTGATGATTATACAGACAGCACATTTGACAAAATAGGCATACAGTTTGTTAATGAGCTTAATTTCTAGCTAGTACGTTTGTTTACTAATAGTTAATGATACTTTGTTTAGTTTGAATGTACTGGACTGCTAAAAATGAGTCCACTAAACTTATTAGGAATCCTGCCTACATCAAAAAAAGAAATTAATTGGTGTGTTGAACTAATGATAATAAATCATCAATTATATAGAGAGCTAGCACAGTCACAAATTTCAAAATCTATATAGTTTGTCAACTTGCTCTACAAGAACATGCACTAACGAGTAACGAGGGTATCCCTTTTATAATTTTTATAATATATACATCATTTTACTAATGTCCCCCTGCCCCCTCAGTATTAAAAAAACTTACAATACATTTATGCATGTGTAGCTTTGCTCTCCCTTTGAAAAAAGAAATCTAACTCTTCTCTAACAAAACCAATTACAAAACAAGAAGAATTGCAACTTGTTCTCTCAAGCTGACTTTCTTTAAAACGAATTTGGATGGCCAATGAGTTGAGACACCTAGATTTGCTTATTTCATAATGCAATCCATCACAAAAGTTCATAAACATGTGCAATAAGCCAATAACACCTCTAGCCAACGCATATACATCTCCACACGTGAAAATGCATGCCCAAGCATATATATATATGCAAGGTATGTGACAAACAAATCATCCAAAAGATTAATAAGTAATTGTTTTTAGAAACATTATTGAGTATTTTATATATATATATATGGCAAGGTTCTTGTACAATATAAGGTACCGCGCTACGAGCCTACGGGGCATTTTTTGCATGTAGGCCCATGCAGACATGTTTCCCTCCCAGGATGCATAACTTATCGAGTCAGAATCTTTATACCCATAACCACTACTTTGTTTATTCTA